>NW_027202271.1:35418263-36018263 GCF_024711535.1 Dipodomys merriami
GTGTCAAATGTAATTTCTATCAGTTCTAAGAGTTTGGTGATGGAATCTTTGTACAGTCTTTTGGTTATAAAATATCTTCTGTAAATAGAAATGATCTGACTTCTTATTTGAATCCCTTTATTTCCTCTCATATTGCTGTGGTTAGGCATACTAGTAATACTTTGAATAAAAGTGGAGGGAATAAACAGTTTTGTCCTGTGAGTGTAGAAGGAGTGATTTATTTATTCCCTCTTTAGTATAACATTGGCTATACGTTTTTATTGAATGGGAACATTTTTTATTTTGATAATTCTAAGAATTAGTGTGCGCTACTTCAATGTACATGTCTAAACTATCAATAATGTCATTTGCAATTGATAAATAGATTAATTATGTTCTGTAATGTAGAAATTGTGTAGCTTCATGTGATGGCATACACTTGAGGTGATTTGGTTGTAGGTAAAGGGAGAGAAAATAGTGTAAAATTATAATCTTGGGTGGGGATAAAAGCTCTTATATTGTATGCTATAGAGATTCTTTGGACTCAGTATTGAGAGTCCAAATATTAAATATTAAAACAACAACAATCATAATCACAATGACAATAATGCAGTACCTGGATCTAGACATACAAATTTTATACATTTGGAGGTGATAGTTACCCCATTTCTATTTCAAAGGTAAAACTCAGAGATTTCCTTCTAGAAATTCTAATGAAAATGTTGCCAGCATTTTTTCTTGTTTTAAAAATAATTCTGGGATGAGCTGCATCCTTGGGTGGTCTAAATTATCTTCCAAGGTACCAATGTTATTTGCGGTGATGATCTTTTCCCAGAGTTGCATACATTCTTAATGGTCTTCCTAGAACCTAATTTTCTACATCTTATTATTTTACTTATCCCATCTTATTGGCAGTAGAAAACTAATTGTCAGATAACTTAAAACCCATTTTAAGAATGTTAGTCACTTCTAGCCCTATATCTTAGTTTCTGGAAATAACAATCTGTTAAATATTTTGTAATATCAAAAGTAGGTCCTAAGAGAGATCATTTCATTTTTCTACTACTTCAAATGTTACATTCATTTCTTATATCAATCTTTATAGCCCACTGGGTTGGGTTTTTTGGTTTTTTTTTTGGCAGTCCTGGGCTTGAACTCAAGACCTGGGTACTGTCCCTGAGCTTTGTTGCGCAAAGGTAGCAACTCTCCTATCACGGCATCAGGTCTACTTCTTATACTTTCCTGTCTCAACTTGCTTGAACCGTGATCCTCAGATATCAAGCTCCTAAGTACTAGGATCATAGGCATGAACCACTGGTGCTCTATAGGGTAATTTTTAAAATCTCCAAGAATTTTAAATAGCATTCAAAATTTTTTCTTTTTTTAAAATTTTTATTTATTTTTTTATTGTGAAAATACTGTACAGAGGGGTTACAATTACATGGGCAAGATAATGAGTACATTTCTTACCAAGCATTGTAGCCTCCTCCTTTGTTTCCCCTTCCCATCCCTTCCCAACCTCCCCCCCCCCCGCCTCCCCCACTCAATCCTCCCCCCCCCCACCAAAGTTGTAAAGTTCGTTTTCAACATGACAACTTGTACTTCTCATTGTTGCAACGGATACTTCTTCAGCAAGAACATGTATTTAGTTATTGGTTCTTTCATATATAAATTATTTCTTCTTACCTAATAATTCATTGCAATTTAAGCACCTAGAAACAGTAGGCCAAAGACTATATCATTTCTTTCCACCAGGGAGATATTTTCCATTTAAAGAACCTACTTATTTTTCAAGGGAATTTTAATTGTTCTTACAGTTTTCTATATTAATGAGAAAGTGGGAGTGTATTTATGTTAAAGAATTAGTTGGTAGAAACTGAGAAATATGAAAAAATCCTTCTAATAGATTGGAAATTGTTAATAAAACCTCAATACTGGGGGCTGGGAAGGTGGCTCAGTGGTAGAGCGCTTGCCTTGCATGCCTGAGGCCCTGGGTTCAATTCCTCAGCACCACATAAGCAAAAAGAAAAAAAAAAAGCCAGAAGTGGCGCTGTGGCTCAAGTGGTAAAGTGCTAGCCTTGAGCTGAAGAGCTGAGGGACAGCGCCCAGGCCCAGAGTTCAGGCCCCACGACCAGACCTCCCCTCCTACCCCCCACCCCCCTAAATCTCAATACTGTTACCTAAATATAATTTTTACTAGAGGATGGGAAGTTTTTCTCCATACCTCATGTATGTATGTAAAATATTCAGGTTATGTATGTACATCAGATATTTTCATAAAAATATAACATGACATTGCTAGCAGAGGTTAATCATGATAGGATAATGATAAAGCAATTTTATAAGTTTGAGCAACACCAATTCATTATCATGGAGAATATGTTTGGGCTTAACGTACAAGTTTAGAATTTTCAAATGGACATAAGCTTAAATAACAGTTTTAATATAAATTATTTTAAAAGTTTTTTTAATTCAAAATATTACAATCACTTTTACTTTCTAACTTTGTGTCTTTGGTCTCATGCCTCATGTATCTGATTCAAAATTATTCCTTTCAAACTCATTCCAGTCATTCATGTGATGATGCATGAAGATGCTTAGCCCACACCTTCTACATCATATGTTCATGTAAAGATGAGCTGTGAATATTCTGATCATTATTAAATTTTGAAATCACGTGCATTCACTGCTTAATTCCCTATGCTTATTGTATTCAGTAACCAAGGCAGGAATGGTCTGTTGAATGGTTTAGCTGCTTTAGTGAGTTGGACTAATGCATTAATTTAACCAGATTTCATGGAATGAAACAAAATGAACACCGTAGCTCCTGGCTGTCAGTTGTGAAAAATAGCTGGAAATTAGACAAACAGCTCATTGCTGAAATTGTTTCCGGGGCTAAAAGTTCTTCCAACAGCTGTTTGTTTTGGCCATTAACATGTCTATTCTCCTTTCTTCTTCTTCTTTTTTTTTTTTTTTTTTTTGAGGGGGAGGAAGTAACATTTTCTTTAAAAAGAGAATGCAGGCTGGTTATTTCTGGCCAGGAAGAACTGTCCTCCACTGCTTCCACTATTGTGGGTTTTTTGGATTCTTTGATGCGCTCACTGAAGGTTTTTCCTTTTGTTTTTCTCTTTTTTTCTTTTTTGCCTCTCATAGCTCAGGCTCAGATTGCTGCAGTACGAAGAAAAGACAAATCTAGGGGCTCTTTCATTTTCAGGATGGAGCTTTGTTGCATTTGCCTTGCAGAGAAGTTTGCTCCCCAAAGGAATATTTAGAATTACATGGACACTCACTAAGGGAGTGAAGGTGTGGGGGCTGGAAGGGGGGAGATAGAGAGGGAGACAGGGAGGGAGAGGGAGAGGAAGAAGGAGAGGGTAAGGGAGAGGGAGAGGGTGAGGGAGAGGGAGAGGGAGAGGGAGAGGGAGAGGGAGAGGGAGAGGGAGAGAATTTCCCATCTAGCTAGCAAGCAAGATACTTAACTCAAGATGAAGGGAAGTTTTGCCTCTTCCTGAAAGTTATATTATTAGTTTTTAAAGAATCAGGATGGCTGCTATTTTTTGTTTAAAATATTTGTTCTGGAAATAGTAAAGCTGGAGTCTACCAGACTGAGGTTAGGAGCATTTTCTTTGGCAGCGAAAAGATCCTTTTATACAAGCCATGCCTGTACTTGGGGTTGCCTCAAAACTCAGTCACCCAGCTGTTGAGCCCAAGCCTCTTCACACTGCTCTTCCGATACCAAATCTTGGCACAACTCCTTTGCTATCCTATTCTTCGAGACCTGTGGAACTTGCTGAAACTCAGATCTCCATGCTGTCTTGTCAGCTCACATTACAGTCCACTTGTGAGTTTGGAGATCAACACAGCCTCCAAGAAAAGGACAAGGAGAAAGAAGACAGCCAGGTTAGTAGCTGAGGATCACCTGTAGACTTCATAGGTCAAATGCAGGTTTCCTTTTAGTTGGAAGACAAGCATGTTGGGAAATGGGGACTAGTAGACAAAATACCAAAGAAAGGAAATATGCAGAATAAGTGAAGGAATGAATATTTAGTGTATATATCTGTATTTTAGCTTATTATTGCAAAATTAACAAAACATTCTGACTATGCACCTATTGCAATTAGTATATTTGTTAGTGAATTGCTTACTTATTGATATAGTAAATTTCTAGATACAACTCTGGCACTAATAACCACTAACAATTAGAAATGTGAGAAACAACGTATTTTCATATATTTATATGTGTGTGTATATAGATGTACACACACACATATATGTCATGGGAAAGTTTTACTTATAAAAAAGGTGACACTGACACTTACTTTAAATAACATTTGCATTTGAACTAGTTTGTTTGAATAGTTGCATCTCAGCTACTTATTTTATTACAATGTGTAGGATAATGAAATAAGATTGTTATTGCACATTTGGCTTGTTTTTCACTTGTAAATTGAAACCTGCTGCTTTACTTATTACTGACATAGTTTTGCAGTCATTGAATGTACATTAAACTGTGAGTAGCAGCTCTGAGCCATCTTATAGTTGCTCTCTTCAGATGTAGAGTGCTGGGTTGGCCCTGCCAGCTGAAGACCTTCACTGGGTCCCATCTTAATGAGCATCACTGTTTAATGCAGCATTAGTTGTGAGATCAAGTTTACCATTCTCACCTTTGACTTCTTAGGCAGTGATTTAATTTGATTTCCCTGCACAAATGTCAGTTAAAAAATAATTAGGGAGAATGCCATATAGAGAAACTAACATTGAAAATAAAATTAAGTTGCCCTTTGTGTCTAAAATGTCCAAGACAGCATGTTGAAAATGAACAATTTTTGGCTGGGGGGTGGGAGGGAAGAAAGGAGTTGGGGAGGTGGAGAAGAAAGGGATGGAAGGAGAAAAATAGAGGAGAGTGTAACAATGCTCCATAGGAAATTGACTCATTACCTTGATCCTGTAACTGTGACCCTTCTGTACAGTATCTTTACAATAAAAATATATATGAAGAGAAAAAAATAAAATGTCCATTCCCTCTACTTTACCTGTTCAGATTTTTAAACTTCAATACAACTACAGCCATCATCATAAAGTCTTCAGTAGCTATTCCATCCTCTTGCCTTTCTTGTGACTCTGTGTGTGTATCCACAACATTTATTTTTATTTGTGTTTCATTATATAAGTATTTTCTCTTTCCACTAAAATGAAAATACACAGAGGGCCAGCCCCCTCTCCACAAGGCCTCCTGGCACAATAAGGTTTAAATAGTAACTGAATGAATGAATAAAAAGGTGAATGAATTGATGAATGAACAAAATGCTAATGGTTACAAAGATTTAAAATTAGTTGATATCTTTGGGTCCTTCATCTTTAAAACAAGAAATTTGAAACGGATAAGTTTGAAGTGCAGAGAATTGTCTTAAGAATAATTAAAATATGTATAGGCTTATGGTTATACATCCAATGAAAGAATTCAGAGCAAAAGTAGGGAAGTATAAATTATTAACAAAGGATTCTAATAGTTATTTTTCTGCACTAATTAAAATTGACCAGCTAACTCTGCGAGGATACAGTGCCATAGATAGTTAGTTTCTTTATGGAATATAGCTGTTATTCAAATTCTGCAAAATAGCCTTGGTTTAAGACTCAACCACTTTGAGCCCTGTTTTCAATAGATTTTTTTTTAGTTGATTGCCTTGGTTATCATATCAATTAAACATTTGGTGTCCCATTTAACTCCATGGCAAGAAAATGTGTATGTATGCTTTTAGGAATTTTGTTTTTACTATGACAGTTTCAAGATTAAAATCCTTCTCAAAGAAATGGAAAGAGTACCTAGTTTGCATTCATAGTATTTCTAAATGTTCAAAAAGTGTTTAATGCACATTCTCTGAAAGTAGGAACATGGAAAGGGGGATTAGGTTGGGAGGGAAGGGAGAGAATGGTGAAAAGAGTGATATGGATGATGATGCACTGTATTTATGAATTGATACATGGAGTTGTAACCCCTTTGTACACCAACTTGAAGGTAATAAAAGATAGTTATGTATTTTTAACCTGAAAAGCTAAGAAAAATAGTTACATTAGGAGGAATTAGATTGCTGCAAACAGTAGAAAAGTGAATGTAATGGTAGTATACACATAAGAATATTTCTCCTCTGGGTAAGGAACTCTGGAGGAAAGCAGTCCATTGTTGATAAGGTGCCTTCAGAAACTTGTTGGAAAACCAGGCTCCTTTCCATTTTGCCCACCATGCTGCACTTGTGACCTCACCTCTCAGTGTTGAATAGACCACTGAGGTCTACCCAACTAACTAGACACTAGTGTCTAGTTAAGAGTTCTCCAACTAGTTAAGAGTTCTTTGACATCTCCTTGGTGCACATAAAGTTCCAAGACTTTACCTAGTCATAGTGGAGACTGGAAAATGCAGTGTTTATTCTAGGCAGACATATGCCTAGCTAAAAATTATGGGTTCTACTTCTAAGAAGAAAGAGACCATGGATAGTACCCACAATAAATGACTGTCATTAAAAGAACATTTATGTGGAATATACAGCTACTCATTGCACAAAATAGTTTTACAATCTGGTTTGAGAGAACAAATGACTATTTCTGAAATATGTCTTCAGTCCACTGCTTCCTTTTCCTAGCCATGGATTTTCATTTGAGCCAATGCCATAGTTCAACTCATGCAATCTTGAGCTCTAGGCTAGTATGTGATGGCTTACCTAGCCAATTTATATCATGTCACTTGGCTGATATTGGAAGCTCTCGCTTCTGTGTTCTAGTTTTAGATTTATCCTCTTTCCACATCCCTATCCTGTGGTGATCACTTTATACCAGTTATTTCAGTTGATTCAGAGCTAGTATTCTATCGCTCTTAACCATCACTGACCCCCCCCCCATCCCCCACACAAATTGTACTTGTTTCTAATGTCTTCTAAGTACTTTATTGAGGCATATTAGTCTCCAACTTTTATTGCCTCTCTTTCTTCTATCATAGTTCCATACAATTGCTGTCTCAGCTCATCCTGGGTGCCCAATGTTCTTAAAACAGAATAGTTCCATTGGCCTTTAATAAATAACACGAGTTCTGGATTTCACACCATATACAGTTGGAAAATATGCCGTGACATGTCAAAGTCTTACGTTTCACTTAGCTGTTTCATGTTCTGACTTCTTACTTATCTTGAATTTCCACATATGTATTTATTTTTTTCCTGGACTTTTGCCTAAACTAGTAATAGTGTCATTTTACCTTAAAAACCTTTAAATAAGAGTCTGGAAATTAAGTTTTAAGAGAGAGGATTCTGTTGGTTGCAATTCAACAAACAATATAATAAAGGTTAGGTGTCCTGTTCATGAAAGTCTCTTGGTCACACCTACCACATTAATTATTTTTAAACCATAATTTGATCTGTTTTGTATCTACTCTCCTTTCCAGCTTCTTTTTACTCTGGATCTACTCACTCTTCCCTTTTGGTTCACCTGTGTAACTTTAAGATATGTTGTTGTTGATAATAATGATATAGAAGGCAATTATTTTTTATTATCTATTTTATCCATAGGAAAATTTTCATTTCATTCATATAACATTTCTAAGAAGATACTATTATTCATACTTACAAGAAAGAAAACACAGCTTAGAAAGAGTAGGTAATGAGAATAAGATGGAATGGTTGAGTAATACTGAAATCCAGAATTTGAATGTAGTTGATCTCTTTGAAGTTTTTTTTTGTTTCTCTAATTTTGCAGCCTCTCTTCATAGTGGTGTTAAATATTTGTCCTTAGGTCTACCTTGTCCTACAAATCTCTGTAAAAATCATTTCGAAAGTCAAATAAAAATGTGAACAAATTGTTGTAAGGGCAAAAAGAAAAGGGATCATTACATTCAGCCAGGGACATCTAAAATTTTTTCATCAAAGACTTGGTCGGGATTTTTGTCCATGCTATTATGCATTTTTATTTAATTTTCTTAGTGTCGAGTTGTAAGAGACACCAGAGTAGAGCTTGGAAAGGCCAGAATTGATATTTTGAAAGAAAAAGATACTAAAAGGTACCAGTTGTTTCTGATTTAGATAAACACAATATTGAATAGTAATGAATTGTAATATTTATGAGTATGATTCTTTTGGAAGTTTGTAAGGCTGAGAGAAATCCTATTTCCCTGGGACATAAAGAAAAGTAAAGTTTCTGGAATGGAACTGGGAGGGTGACTTTTGGAGAGGGGGATAAGACTCTAGAAAGTCTAGAAAGAATTCTTTAGAGAAAACCTGGTGTGGAAGAATGACCAGTAAGTGAGCCATTACAGTGGAAGCAGAATATTCCTGTAAATTAGATTTGTCAGATTATAAGTGAGAAACAACTTGATTAGGTAAACAGTGAAGAAAGCTCTCATTTGAGAAGGAGATAAAATTATTTCTGCCATATTTAGGAGAAATTACAGTTCTTGTTGTTTGGTTTTATATGAGACAAAGCCCCACTCTGTAGCCTGAGCTTTCCATCAACTCATGATCCTACTGCCTCAGTCTCTCAGATAAGGAATTATAGATATACACCACCATATCTGACTTCACTAATATTGTTAATGTTTTGGAGATGCCAAGTACTGAAATATTTCATAGAAAATATCATTCAGTCTTTGCGATTGCCTTAGGATTGAGGCACAGGCATTATTATTGTCCTAATTTTTAAAGAAGCAGAGACAGAAGTTTAGAGAAGGTAAATTATTTGCCATTAATTCAATAGACTAGTGTGAGAGAATGAAGATTCACAGTCAAGTTGTATATTTGCTGAACTTGTTCCTCTTAACTAATAAAATAAATTGCCACAGGAAAGACTTCTGATGGGTTTGTGGAGAAAGGGAAGATTACTGATAGATTGATTTCTATATAGCATGTAGGGCTTTAGTCTTAAAATTACATTGCTAGCAAAATCATAAATAAGCCATTGCCTAGAATTATCAGGAGCAGATAATTATGTTGACATATGGATTCTACTGAATCCTATGAGTAACACCAATAAATAAAAGTAACCCCAGGATAGAAATATAATGGCAGATGTCAATAGAGTATGTCACTGGCTCTGGCCTCCAGCTGTTTCCTTTTGGAGAGGTTGTCTGATTGCTGAGGCTGTCAGCGCTCCTGTTGGCTGGCTTACATGGTCACATTTTCAGAGCTGGCTGGACCTCCAGCTGTATGGGTCAGCTTGCATGTCCCTAGGTGATTCTGCCTTCCTTACCATTTCTGCTGTGCTTGCACATTTACTTATTTGAGTTAAAGAAACATGATTTTCCTTTTGCATTTATAGTTCTTAGTCCAGCTTTCAGAGTATAACTGTTACTGTTAACTTTAATTGCTTTTGTCCTTGTGGAAACAGTGATTATGAGAATTTTGCAATGATACTTGCATTTAAACTTATTCTCTTCTGGGTGAAGGGACTCAAGGTTTATTATTCATAATAATCTATTTCCTTTGAGTAACTATTGGTAGAGTGTGACAGTCTGACACCATTTTCTATTATTTTAGCTTGTGCTTACAAAGTCTTTAAAGTTTTCTTTTTTTGGGGGGATCCGGTCATGGGGCCTGAACTCTGGGCCTGGGCGCTGTCCCTCAGCTCTTCAGCTCAAGGCTAGCGCTCTACCACTTGAGCCACAGTGCCACTTCTGGCTTTTTTCTTTTTTGCTTATGTGGTGCTGAGGAATCGAACTCAGGGCCTCAGGCATACAAGGCAAGCGCTCTACCACTGAGCCACCTTCCCAGCCCCTCTTTAAAGTTTTCTATCTTAACTCCAAAGTTATTAACAATTTCTGTCAGTTACATATGATGAAATTTAGTGAAAATATTATATAGCTATTTCTTCTGCAAGTGTCATATTGTTTGTATATTTGATGCCATTTTGTTAAACATCTTAAGTATTTTTCTTTCCAATATCATAACAGACATTCTTTAAAAAAGGAACTCAGTTATTTTTTGTGGTAACATAAAATTAGTAGATTTAACATTAATTTTGAGAAAATACTAGTAATACCTGGTTGTTTTATACCATTATATGTTAATATATTAGCAACAATTTTCCATTACTAATTTTGAACTATTTCCCATGATCAGTTGGCTGGCATAATTAAAAGAGCATCATAACAGTAACTCAAATTAAAATTACAACTCAGGTAGATTCTAAAAGGATGAAAAATTCAAACTGATTGAAGTTAAATCTTCATATCTGTAAAAAATTAAGAATAATAGTTTCTCAAAAAATGTCTGGGGATAACACTTTTGTTATCTACTCCCTTTCTCCTTCATTTTGTTCCATTTGTTACTGTAGCTCCTTTGAACCAGTATCTTTCAAACTTGGTACTAATGATGCCCTGGTAAATTTTGAGGATAGGAGTAGAGGCTGTTCTTAGCACTGTAGAATATTTACAGCATCTACGATTCAATATACTAGCTATACCAATAGCATTCTCCAGGTATGAAACTAAAAATAGTTTGAGATATTGGGAAATATACTGAGGGGAAAGGGAATCAAAGATACTCAGATTTAGAATTAACCTCTGAACCCTCCTTTCCCCTGTCCCCTTCTTCCCTCTATTCCTTCCTTTCTATAGTTTCTATTTTCCTAGAAGCTTTATAACTTGTTAAAATATAACTCTTTTGGGTTAATTTTCTTACCTATAATTTTTATTCTTTCAGTAGAATTTGGTCTTTCCTAACCAGAGCTTTAGTATTTTTAAGCACAGTGACTTTTGCAAGTGGATTACCACTTAAGCCTGAGATTCTTCATCTGTAAAATGAAGACAGTAATATGTACTTGTGAAGATTGAGAGATTGCAGGCATGTACAATAACTTTGTGTCTAATGTACAAAGTTAGTCAGCATTTATTACTACATAGAAAACACGAAAGTATCTAACAATTTAATATAAGAATTAGTAAATTAAGTAAATTAAGTGAACAGAAAAGGCCCTGGTTAATTCTCTAGGAATGGGGGAAAGTAATATATCTGCTTTATCATGAAAAATGGAATTGAATTATCCATGTAAATATGGGATAAAAGAACATTTTAAATACAATAACATATAGCAGTCTTTCTCACACCCTTATTTTCTCTCTATATGTATACATATATGTGCATATATAAATATATATATAGATGCATATACATATATACATAGATTGATGTATCTGTCAATAACTATACATTATTCACCAATCATAGCGCATAGAGTGCCTGTAAGCATGATGCGGGTAACAAGGCATTGGGAGATGGACAGTTAATGCCACAGTGAAGGGGTTGGATGTTTTATGTACTGGAAGAAAGGATGATATCAAGTACCAAAGAGATGACAATTACTTCTGTATGGGAAGATAATGCTGAGATGAATAATGGGATAACCCAGAACAGTGGAGAAAATCCCAAAACACAGAAGAGAAGAGTATGAGGGGACTGAGTGTTTACTGAAGCAAATCCAATAGTAAGGATGATGATGGCTTCATTAATTAATCACCACAAAAAGTTACTAAATGTTTAGGGTGAGTACATTTTCTTTACATACTTTAGTTGCAAATAATAATTTATGAACATCTTTGCAGGTAGCTGTTAGGACTATTGAGAATTCCTCGCACTTTTTTATTAGTATACTTGAGCCAGTGAAGAAGCAAGTCAGGAATTCAAGCCTAGTTCTTTTTTTATGTCCTTACAGTTTGGTTTCCCTCTATGTCTTTCCTTTCACAGCAGTGTGTGAACAACAGTCAGAACAATGCTGTTCTTGACTCTCCATGGACACTGAGTCATGTAATAAGAAGACAAAATTAGGGATTCTAGCCAGAGTACCAAATTAATCTTTAACAAATTTCATTTTGAACCCTTGCTCTTTCCCAACTCCCAAGGTGGCTTTTTTTTTTCTTATGTAGTGTTGTTTTCTGGATTACTAGTCACTGGAGCCTGGTAGTGAAATTTGATACTAATGGGAGAGTTTGTTAATTGGTTATTTGATAGGACTTCCCCTTTTCAAGTCATGGGAGTGATTTGTTCAAATAATTTTTCTTTGACTGGAGCAAAAGTCACTAGAGGAGTGTACATGGTACAGATTTTTCTATTTTCTAAGCAACATAATATAATATAGTCTCCATTAAAAATAAATAGAAAAATTATTTTACCATATCTTGATATTATAAAGGATTTTTAGTAAAACTCTAAAAATGAGATTTAGAGTTTTTCATAATGAAATGTGTGAGAACAAAGTTTCTAAAAGTCAACTTATATAGCAGATAAATTGCAGAGGCGTAACAAAGTAGAAATTTATTTTTTGTTCTTTTAATGGCCACAAACAGCTAACACACTGATTTACTGGATACATTTGTCTTGGCAACCAGCTTTTAAAGTTTGAAACCACCTATGCTGTTGATTTATATAATGCCTGTGGCTGCTTATGTGCTATTATGGCAAAAATGTGTAGTCAGAATAGAGAATTATGGCTTACACAGTTAACATATTTATTTTGAATGGTTCTTTACAGAAATATCTTACTGGTATATGCATATGGTAAGCCAGGAAATAGGGTCTTTTCAGTTTGTAAAAGAGAAAATAATGGTGGAAAGTTTCATGAGCGGATTAGCAATTACAGTCATTGCTTATACTCCATTGATTGATTTGAACTCAGTAATATAGCAAGAAAGGCTAGGAAATACTGTTTAGCTGTTTACACAAAATAAAGGGAAACAATATGATATATCATTAGTGAGAATTCAGTATATAGCATGTTCTAAAATACACATAAATTGGCTCTGGATTATCATTAAGTCCTCCTGATTTGTATGAAATATATGTTTAAATGTAAAACATTGAAAAGAAGACCGTAATTATTTTTAATATATATTTTTATTGTAAAGATACTTGTTAGAGGGGTTACAGTTACATAAGCAAGATATGAATCCATTTCCTATTGAGCATTGTTACCCTCTCCTATGTTTTTCCCCTATCATCCATTTCCTCCCCACCATAATTCTTAAACTACAGAAGAATCTTGCAATTAATTAAACTTTTACAAAGTCAGCAGAGTACCAGAGGCTCATGCTTGTAATCCTAACTACTCAGGAGGCTGAAGTGTAAGAATCACAGTTCAAACCGAGGCCAGGTAGGAAAGTCTATGAAATTTCTTATCCCTAATTCACAAGTTAATAAACAGAAGTAGAGGTGGAGCTCAAGAGGTGGTGTACCTAATGTGAGCAAAAACCACTAAGGGAGAATGGCCTGAGCCCTGCTTTCCAGCTCCAGTACCATTCCCCCATCCAGGGATCAGACCCAAATGCACAAAACATACATAGAAATCTCCCAAGGGTCTCCTGACTCTTATGACTGTTGCCCACCTCAAGAATTTGCTGATTGAATTTTATTTCTTCTGTTCTAGACTTCCATTCTTAAGTAACTCTCTCTTGATCCTAACCCTTGTATCTTCTTACTTCAGGACTCTGTGACTAGCACTCCAGCTATTCCTGGATGCTCTCCATTAAAGATGGGAATCAGAAAGCCCAAGGCACTGGTGCAATTTAAATTGCAGAAGTGACATTTAGAGAATTTGGGGGAAGGGAGGTGTTACAGCAAAAGGAGGCATTTGCGGCCTAAGAGAAGCTGCCAAGTGTGTGGCTGCATGCTTGTGTAGGGGCTTGCTCATTCTTGACCTGGAGAAACCATGTAACTTCTTTCAATGAGCTGCAAATTAGTGGGGACAGAATGGGAATGTGTGAATAGATCACTGAAAATTCTCACCAGCAGTACTGAAAGAAGTAACTCATTATAGTGCTTTCAGACTACGGTTAATATAATGACAATATACAGGACACCTCAACTGCAATATGAATTTTAAATGACTTCAGTGGACTTGGCAGATTGTGTGTGTGTGTGTGTGTGTGTGTGTGTGTGTGTGTGTGTGTGTGTGTGTGTGTGTGTGTGTGTGTGCGTGTGTGTGTTTAGGACTCTATTTTTTAATTTCTCTTTGGAATATCTACTGTTTAGCTTTAACCTGGAACAAGTTAAATTAGTCACTTTTTAAGGATCTAAAAGTACAGATCATAGATGTATCTTTATAGTCCCTGAATGGTCACAATTTAATATAATCTTTCTGTGTCTTTTTTAGACAGATTCTTGAATTTCTATGAAGTGATATTTTTGCCAGAACTTTTTATGTTATTATTTTGATCCATATAAGTTTTTGTAGATGGCGTTTCACATTTCTTTTCTCTTCAAGCCATCTGCTTTTTATAGCTGTTTCTTCCTTCCTTTGGCTGGCTTTCTCATATCCACACTTGTGTGTTGCCTTCCTCCACTGAACACAGGGTCTAGCATCCTCTCCAACAATATGTTCACGGAGTTCTTTTCCTCACATTCCTGCTAGACCTATTGTATTCTATAAAAGGCTGCTATTTCCTTAATTGTAAATCCTTCCAGCTACTACTACTAGGTTTAAATGATGGGTCCTCGGTGACTTTTCCTGCCTTTGTTAACCATTCATCTAGTCTATTGGTCGATCAACAATTATTTGTTTACTAATCATCATGTACAAATATCACACACATACACAAACAAGTATGATAGATTATCTTAACGTGGTAGGTATTAAGGAAAATATGCTTGTCACAAATATGACTCTTTCATAAAAGAATCTATACTTGGTATATGCTTCCTTGCAATTTCCTATTTAGGCTAGGAGCTAGTGCTTCAAACCTAAAATTCTAGCTATTTGTGAAGCAAAGATCAGGAGGATCACAGTGGGTAACCTTGCATTCATCCCAGCAGTATGAAGTATAACTAGAAGTATTGTGGCCCAGGACTACAGGGCCTACAAAGTGACTAGACCTAAAAAATAGCCCTGATTTCACTGTATTTGATATTGTTATAATTTGTGGAGGGGAAGGGAAAAAACAAATTGTTTAAATAGGGATACAGTTGGACCCATTGCAACAATGAGATGTACAAGTCTTTATGTCGAAAATGAACTTTACAGCTTTGGTGGGGTGGGGGGGAGGAGGTTTGGGTGGGGGGAGAGGTTGGGATGGGAAAGGGAAACAAAGGAGGAGGCTACAATGCTTGATAAGAAATGTACTCATTATCTTGCCCATGTAATTGTAACCCCTCTGTACAGTATTTTCACAAATAAATAAATAAATAAATAAATAAATAAATAACCAGTATTAATGGATAGTTTAACAAAAGGAATATCAGGAAGCTGCAATTAGATTGTAAAGGAAAAAGGGTCTTATGAGAGGAAAGATGAATGTAAAAGCAAACATGGGACAAATACGTCAAGAATACTCAGTGCACAAATGGGATAATGAAAATGTGAAATGGAAATGCGAAAGGAGTCAGGGAAGGGAGAATAGTTAGGATGAAGGATGTGAAATGGGTAACTTATCAAGAAGCACTGGACACTTAAGTGCTCATGTTAAATTATAACCCCTTTCTTCGAGCTTTTGAAATTCAGAATATGTAAAAAATATTTAAAAGGTGAATAACCATAGCCAAAAGGGTTGGAGGTATGTCTCTGGAGATAAAACACCGGCCTATCAGGAATGAAAGCCATGAATTCAAACCTCAGTATATCTAAGAAAAAAAGTTCCTTTTATACCTAAAAATATTGTAAATGAATGCAATTCCAGTGTTACCTAATCATAAAATGTATTCTAGGGCTTGGATATGTTTTCCTTAGGAGAGGGTCACCCCTCTCCATTAGGGAAAAACCATACTCGGCTAACATGGAGTGTTCTATGTCATGGGAGGAACTGCTTGTACTTTACATGAGCTGATGCAGAAAACATCTTATTTGAAAGGACAATTCAGTAGAATTAAAAAATAGTCCGGCGCCGGTGGCTCACGCCTGTAATCCTAGCTACTCAGGAAGCTGAGATCTGAGGTTAGCGGTTCAAAGCCAGCCTGGGCAGGAAAGACTGTGAGACTCTTATCTCCAATAAACCACTAGGAAACCAGAAGTGGTGCTGTAGATCAAGTAGTAGAGCGTTCACCTTGAGCTGAAGAGCGCAGGAACAGTGCCCAGGCCCAGAGTTCAAGCCCCACGACCAACAAAAAATAAAATAAAATAAAATAAACAACCTTATATAACACATAAAACCTCACAGTTATGCAGATAAATGGGATTATAAGAAGAAAACAAAGGAAGAAAAGGTAAAGCTAGACGAAAAGTTGCATATTATCTACGTACTGGGAAATTCTGTGTAGTTGCTAGAGGTTATTGATACCTTTGGATCTGAGCTTTGGGGGGTTCTGATACACAGCTTAAGTAAAGGATCCTGCTTCAAGCAGTGCTTGTCTTAGTGTATTTATGTTAATTGTTGTAGAATATTAAACCCTGGGTGATGTATAAACAAGATACATTGACTTCTCATAGTTGGAGACGCTGTTTTTGTGTGTGAGAAATCATCTCTGCTTTCAAGATAGCACCCAGTTCCATCTCTTGATGGGTTCAAGGTGGGTCTTCACATGCAAGAAGGACAACAGATAGTGAGTCCTTTCCTAATTGACTTGGTAAGGGCTAATTCCATCCCCACCAACTACTTTCATGAACTAAATATTTCTTCAAGGCTGTATCTCTTAATAATATACTGGTGATGTTTAAACAATTAAGTTGAGAGATACTTTAGGCCATAGCAGGTGCAAAAGCATAAAATAATATTTGCTCAGGTGATTCTTTGACTTTCTGGATGTGAAACTAATCATTCCTAGGAACATTTATAAGTCATTCAAAAGGAATTTTCTCAAAGATGGCTCAAGATTGTTTTCTCTCCTTTATTGTTCTATAAGTGCTTAAATAAAAATTTTTTTTTAAATTTTATTTTATTTTATTTGAGAACATACTGTACAGAGGGGCTACAATTACATGGGCAGGATAATGCATACATTTCTTACCAAGCATTGCAGCCTCCTCCTTTGTTTACCCTTCACCTTCCTTCCCAGCCTCCCCCCTCCCCCCACCCAATTATACCCCCCTCCCCCCCCACACACCGACATTGTAAAGTTGGTTTTGACATGACATTTTGTACTTCTCATTGTTGCAACAGGTCCACCTGAATCCTTAAACGACTTGTTTGTCCCCATCTCCTCCACATGTTATACTGACATCAAATATAGTGAAAGCGGGGGTTACACTGTGGGGGAGGGACATACAAAGCAACAAAGAAATAATCTTATAAATGCGTTAGAAACACATGCATGAAAGAAACGAAAACATTAAAATACATATTTAAGGGTTCATTTTCCTAACATCACATTATCTGACCTTTTCCGCTTGACTCATACCTATACTAGATATTGCAAATAAGGGAATTTAATGGTTCTTTCAAATAATTTTTGTTTGGAAAGAGAAATGTATTCATATATAAATTTTAATGGGTCTTTCAGAAAATTTTTGTTAGGAAAGAGAAATTCATATATATATATACACACACACATGATGCATATACATTATACATGTATTATGTCTTTTAATACATACATACATGATACATGCTCATGTATATTCATGACGTATTTTGAATATGACATTTGCTGAATATTGCATAAGAGCCATAGTAGTTTAAGGGATCATCAAAGTTTTAGTTGGAGGGCTTGAAATGGAGCCATGGGTCTTCTGAATTCTCATCTTTCATCTTGTATATTTTAACAGTTTTCTTAGCTTTAAGATTAGAACAACAATAAACACCTCACTTTATTGTGATTAGAAATAAACCATAGTGCTAGGCACCTTTGGCTCATGCCTGTAATCCTAGCTATGCAGGAGACTGAGATTTGTGGGTGACAATTCAATGACAGACTAGCCAGAAAAGTCCATGACACTTTTATCTCCAATAAACTACTCAGAAAAAGCAGGGTGTCACTGTGGCTCATCTGGTATAGTGCTAGCCTTGAGTACAAAGAGGTTTAGGGACAGCATCCAGTCCCTGAATTCAAGCCCCAGGGCTGTCAAACAAAAACAAAAAAAGCACAGCAAAAAAGAAATAAAGCATAGTGTATATTTTAAATGTTCTGAATATAAAAATTATTCAAAGTAATGTTGTGTTGTAACAATACTAAGCTACTCCCCATGGGTTTTTTTAAAGATAGTTTAGACATTGTAAATGTAATTTGTAGTATGTGGCTTTTTTTCTTTTATAATATTAATTATATATCTAAATAAAATTCTATGTATGGTTTTGAATAAATGTTAAAAAATATGCTTTTCATATATTCTTGGCTTTGTGTACTTTACTAGCAACCATAAATCCTTGAATAACCCTCTGGCTATGATAATGCTATTGTTAAATACTTTCAGGTTCTCTAGTGAAATGAACAGAAGATTTTGTGGAATACAAATACAACAGATGTGAACAGTGTTATGTTCAGGATTTGAAAAATAGTCTCAGTAGTGGTTTATGGGCTAGTTGCTGAGATTTTCTTGTATTATGGTAAGAAGTTCAAGTTTACCTGAAACTACAGCTAAAGCAGAGCACCATGTACACTTGAGCCTTGTTGAATTTCTCTCATAGTAAGCTTGAATTATCTAATTCCACTTAGAAAGGACAAGGCACTATAATTACATCTTTTATGGCTAAAAGGCTGTACTCTAGGAAAGGCTATGTACAAACCACTATGATTTTTCGCCAATCAATGACTTTCAATCTTCTATTTAAGTAAATTTTATTTAAAGATGAGGATAGAAATTTTCATTACTCTTTGAAGTTTTGGTTCATAGTTGGTATCACTTAAAGAGGTTTACCACTTTTTTGAAAAAAATTCCCATTTTCAATTTTGCATGAGTTAATTTTTAAAGTATCAAAATGCTTAACAATTCATTGATTTTTCCAAAAGCACATGAAAGTTATCTGGCATTTGAATCTGATTCTAAATTATGGTTGAAACAATATTGAAGAGGAAAAAGGAATAGATTTTTGTTGCTAAGAACATGATGATTTTACGGGGCGCCATGGCTCATGCCTGTAACCCAGCTACTCAGGAGGCTAAGATCTGAGGTTCAATGCCAGCCAGGCAGGAAAGTCTGTGAGACTCTTATCTCCAATAAACCACCAGAAAACTGAAAGTGATGCTGTGGCTCAAGTGGTAGAGCTCTCCCCTTGAGCAGAATTGCTGAGGGACAGTGCCCCGGCCTGGAGTTCAAGCCTTATGACAATAAAATAAAATAAAATAAATAGGAACATGAGGATTTAAAGTTAACAATCTCCCCCAAAACAACCAAAACACTAGAAGTCTCTGTAAAGCCAGATTTCTCTGTATTGACACCTTGAAGTAAGGATAGAGATTTTCTTTTATTGATGAATTTTGAGACTCCCTATGTCAGGGCACATATTTCTAAAAAGTTGATTCATTTTGCTTTTGCATAAGGACCTAACCCAGATATTTAGAATTAATGAGGATATTATATATTTAAATAAGAAAATAGTAGACTAAGAATGGTTATCATAAATTCACTAAAGTTACTTCTGTCCCCCATAGTAATTTTCCTGGGATTGTTTGATTTTAGCACTGAGAGTTTCTTAGTTGGGAATCTTTTAATAGTAGGCAAACCAGAATTATTAGTAATCATGAATCAAATGTCCCTGCATTTTCTGTCTGATTCTGTTCTAATTTTGCCCAATATCTTCATTATCAATCCTAGTTTAAAATGATTATGTATCTAATTATATAATAGTTGCATATATTTCATATTAATCAATTTTAATATAAATTTCTGTCTTAATTAAGGATGTGTCAGATGCTTTAGTTCTCTATCTCAATTTTAAAAGGATATGTGATGTAACAATTCTTCAAATTAGAAATAACTTGTATAGAGTTTGTGGTTATTCAAAAATGTTTTTTTTTAATTTAATTTAATTTTATTTGTGAACATACTGTACAGAGGAGTTACAATTACATGGGCAGGATAATGCGTACATTTCTTACCAAGCATTGCAGCCTCCTCCTTTGTTTACCCTTCACATCCCTTCCCAGCCTCCCCCCTCCCCCCATCCCAATCCTTCTCCTTCCCCCCTCCCCCCCCCCCCCACTGACGTTGTAAAGCTCGTTTTGGACATGACAACTTGTACTTCTCATTGTTGCAACAGGTCCACCTGTATCCTTAAACAACTGGTTTTTCCTCATCTCCTCCACAAGTTATACTGACATCAAATATAGTGAAAGCAGGGGTTATACTGTGGGGGAGGGACATACAAAGCAACAAAGAGATAATCTTATAAATGCGTTAGAAACACATGCATGAAAGAAAAAAACATTAAAATACACATCTAAGGGTTCATTTTCCTGACATCACATTATCTGACCTTTTCCGCTTGACTCATCAAAAATGGTTTTAAGTAAGTGAAACTCATATGATATACTTGCTCCACATTCTTTTACTCACATTGTCAGTGAATATCACACTTATTTCCTATTTTGTAAAAGGTTTAGATTTGTCACAAAAACAAACATATCTTAGCTCCTTAAATTCATTGGGTAATTTCCAAAATAAGTCCTATAGATCTTGAGTTCAGTATAATGATATCTTGGGATACTGTGGTAAACTTGTTTTCTTTCCATCTCCAGAGACTTCACACAGAAATGAGGGAACTTTCATTTACCTCAACAGCAAACAGACAGGATGTGGTCTGGGAGAAAGCCATGCTTTAACAATAGACTACTGACAGAATGTTTGGGTAGTGCTAAGAGGGAGAAAACATCTGTCTACACCTAAAATTATCAGAGACACTTGTCTATGTGAGAATCTTAGATTTTTGGAAATGTTTCTTAAGGTCATCGATATTCCTTCACTGTTTTATTGGATGAGGAAAATTGCCTTCACTATTAACATTATGGTTTAAGTTGAGAGGAAGAATTGCATCCCATATTGTCTACCAGTATCAAGTAGAAACTGAATCCTCCAAGGCACCAACACATTTTCTATAGCATTTCTGTATGTTACGCTACAGGATGGAATCACATTCAAAAGGATATGAATTAAAGCATTATAATCGAAATGGAAGGAAGTAAAGTTATATTGCCAGTCACTCAATCAGAAAAGATGTTTCTGGGAAGAAGAATGGGTGGCCCAGATACTGGTTTTACTTATAATTCATTCTATATGTTATGTACTCATTTGGTAATGATATTCTCTTTTCTTCTGTCTCCTGATCAAATAGTAATTATACCTTGGTTAAATGTAAGACTATAATGCATTGTAAGAAAATCTTGGCTGTCTTCTTCCTATGTTCATTCGGCTGTACTTACAGCTTGTTTTAGCTCTCAAGGGAAATTTCCTGTGTACACTGAGCTAATCACAAGGTTGACTCTTTCTGCTGGTGCAGCTGCCATTTAGTTGAGAGGGTGGATAGGAGAAATAGAGTGGGGATCAATGTTTGTCTGGCAGTGTTCATTTTCTTTTCAAATGGTGTTGTGTAAAACTTTTGTTCAAACGTCTTGCCACCTGGATCCTCTTGGAGAAATGTTGCTAGTCCTCCAAAGAATTTGGCAAATAGGGCTTCCTGTTATGTGACAGACTTCCATTTATAGGACATCTGTGAAGCCACAACAGAGTAGTCAGAAGAGCAAAGATAGCCTACTCATGGACATAGTAAAACTTCAGCCCGCAATCTTTAGCCAGGAGAAAGTGCCACAAAGAACAGACATGATTTAGGATGAGTAAGACATAAGTCAAGGTGCAGGTCTTTCAGTTTCCCCCAAGACTTGGATTTCCTGGCAGTGCCTCTATGTAGTGTCTGTGGTTTCTTTTTTTTGTAAACTCTGTCTCAAATAGGGAGGAAAAAGGAACCAAGTGGATTGTGTAACTTTATAAATAGAAATAGCCATGTTAAAATAACAAGACTGCTCTGAGTGCAGGGGAATTTTGCTACTAGCTGCTCAGTTAGAGCACTGAATGAATACAAAATCCATCCTGTGGAGTAACTGCTCATATTTGCCCCTAATTTTTTAATGGGAAACATTAGTGAGAAGTTCTTAATATCTTTCTACTGTTGTCCAGAGGTATTTTTGGCCAAATAGATCAAACCTTTTTCTCTGCTAGATAATGGTCAAGCTGAAAATACATAGAAACCTTATTTTCCACTACAAATATTTAATAATGAGCTGATCCTGTCCTTTATTGTGACTCACAATTTACTCAGTGTATTGAACAGTGTTTTCTGCTGGTGGCAGAAATGACAGAGAAGTACTTACCCTATTATCTATTGAGTAAAATGTGTATTGGACGTATGATATGTTCTGGAAATCTAGTTGATGTAAATTACATTGTTTTTCACTTTTGGAGAGCAAAACCAGATAAAAGAAGAGACATCCCCATAAAGACTTCCCCACCCCCCAAAAATGCAGTCTTCTCAGTAAGATTCCATTCAATTTGGTACATACCTGAAAAGAGAGATCATGCTGTGTTTGCCTATCAGTCAAGGTTTATGTAAAATTTGAATCTCTCAGGAATGATTGTGTAATAGTAATGCTTGTTTTTTTGTGGCCAGCCATTCAAGAGCTGGTTGGTAAAATTAATCTTCCTGAGTACTGCCATATCTTTGAAATCATTCAAAGTTCACTCAACCTAGTGGAAATGAGATTTCTTACATAAACTCTTCTTTGAATGAGTTTGACTCATGTTTATATCTCCTGAGATTTCCTAGCACAGTGGTCTCCATATGATTTGGATTGAAATATACTGCATAAAAATCAGTAATGATTTTTGCAATTTTACTTCTTTGACTCGTTATTTGTCTCATGTATATGTACAAAAATACTGATCCTAAACTCTGTTCATGATTTCTTAAAAGTAAATAGCAGTTCTGCCATTTAAATTTATCCTAAATCTGTAGTCATGATTTGGCCTTTGTATAACATACTCAATCTGTGGTCGCTACATTTTTGCCCAAACAAGTCTCATTAGATACAAAATGCCGAGATTGAAATAGTGAAAGAACTCTTAACAAAAGTTTTCCCTTTGTGTACATGGGTAAAATAAATCTCAGCAAATTAAAATGGACTATCTCAAAATGGTACCACTTGTAAAATGAATGTAAAATTCTGTGACCATACTTATAAGAGTGGATATAAAATCCTGTGGTATGTCCCCGTTATTGATAACTAGTACTTGGATTATTCTGGCAAACATACTTAGGAAGGTGGATCTGACTTTAACATCCTAGTTAAGGCTCATAATCTTTGAGGATCTCATCAGTGCTAGGGAAGGGGAACAGGCTGGAGTCATTCTTCAACACGTAAAGTATCTTGGCATTCTTTGCTTTCCTTGTCAGCTAGGATATATCTGGTAAGATGACTTTATCCATTAAGTGTGCGTGCGTGGTCTGTGGCCACGATTGTTTCATGAATGTTAATAGAGTTCCCTTTGCTGGGCTGATGTGAAATCTGGATCTTCCTCTAATCCTAAATTCATTGTAGTGAAGTAAATTCAGCCAAGAGTGTTATAATTTATATACTTTACTTAAAGGGATTTAACACACTTCTCCTCAAATCGAAAAGAGAACATAACTCAGTATTTTATGTAACGTATCTCTTACTGGTTTCAACTTCCATTCCTGATTTCCTTGGTAGGAAAGGGAGTGGGAGATCATAGCAGAAACAATTAAATCTGTAGATCAGACTTCTCGTCTGTGCTGTTTTCCTTTTCTATGAGGTTTCTGTTTTCAATTCTCACTTATAAGATGGTATCTTGCATGGATGGAGTCAGCATGGTCCAGGATCCTCAAGGTAATTCATTGAAGAAGAGCTGGTGCTTGCTTGCATTTGCTTTTCATGCTGGTTAGTGGCTCCATTTAGCCAGAGCATTGAGCCTAGGGAACTACTATCCTGAGATGTGAGCTTTAGGTCCTGATAGCACTTGTTACCTGAACTTCTTATCTAATGCCAGATCTTGGGGTGTACTTGTCCTTGAAGAATTTCTGCATACCTCTACTGGACTGGTGCATATCAGAATGCTGTCTTAAACTTCATTTATCTATCTCACATTCCCATTTTCCTTCTATGGAGGCAATTACATATTGCGAAGGCTATCCTGAATTTGTCTTCCCAGCTTCTGATTGGTATATGGAACACTACTTTCTTTTTTTAAATTTTCACTTGCACTTCAATCTTCCTTTAAATTGTCTTATCCAACAATGCATCCTGGGTTGGACGTAATGATTTCTTTAAATAATTGTGCTCCAAATCTTGTGTTCTTACTACTCTTTGAACTCTTACTTTAACTTTCTTCATGGTTAGATGTTTTTAGAAAATACATGTTGTATTATGTGTATTAGGCTTTAGAATACTCTTCTTTGCGCTGTTCTCCAAGACTGCATCTGATAAGTAAAGAAGAGGTATTTTTTAATTTAGAGAACACTGTGTCACTCAATGAGAACTGAGTTTTATGTTTACTTTATCATTAAAGACTAAATTAATATAATTAATAAATTTTTATGCAAATGAAAAGCATATTTAATTTTAAAAATAGAATTCAAGAAGTCTCAGACTGTTTCCATTAGCTTTAAGAGAAATGTTGACTTCAGAGGTAAACAACTGTTCTATAATAGCCTGCATTACCAGGCCCTTTGTCTCTTTAACTCTTAAGGAGATTCATTTTAGAAACATAAATGTCTAATGTTGTTGTAAACTAATGTATCAGTTTGACTTTTTAAAGATACTGTGTTGTTTAAAGGCCACCAAGCTATTCTATTTAAAACCAGCATTTTATATATAAAATTGATGGTTCATAGTAGAGTTACTTCTTAGTATACCTATTCTAAAACATGAAGAACTATTTATTTCATAGAGGACTGAGAGCCTTATGTATATTCTCAAAAATTAATTTCAATTAGTTTTGTCACTCATGGCTGGCTCTTGATCACTTAAGCTATTTTTTTTTCTTCTTGCTTTTTGCTTGTTCATTTCAGGTAAGAATCTCTGCAATTTGTCTGCTTGGGCTGACTTTGAACTGTGACCACAGCCTTCTGAATGCTTCTAATGACAAGAATTGATATCTCATAAGCTACATTTTTTATAAAATGAGACAGAAAATTGCCTCTCTGTAGCTTTTATATATTGTATCAAGCTCATTCCTATTATTTCACATACTCTTTACACAATGATTGTGAGTTCTGTCATATTTCAAATCCGTATGTTTTCCAATTATGTAAAGATGAGTAAGAGCTCTGAGGATCTCAGAGCTGTCATTAGCAGTCAGAAGTGTTGAAGAGTATAACTTCGAGCTAGGGGTATATCCCAATGATGGAGTGCTTGCCTAGGAAACGCAAGGTTTGGGTTGATTTCCAGTACCACAAAAGGGTGTAAATTCTTTTAGGGGTTGTCATACAAGGTGGTAGGGAAATGAAAGCACCTTACCTTATTCTTTCTGCTCTTCCTGGATTAGATGTATCTAGTATTCTCCACGTGATACTGATTCTCGTTTTCTTATCATCTGGTTCATTATATTTAATTAGACCCTAATGAGCTAACAACATCTTAAAATTAAAATTTACAGCTATCAAAAAGAATCAGTACGTGTGATGTTTTAACCAGCAAAGAGATCATGATTCATTACATTCTACCCCTGTAAGGCAGCCTGTTCCTGACAATGCAGGTTTATCATATTTTTGCCTGTGACTCATGTCATATTCACCTACTAAATTTGAGTTGGAGAAGTCTGAGTAAATCTAGAGGTCTTCTTGTACCTCTTCCTCCTTCACTTCCTCCTCTTCCTCCTCCTTATCATCCAGGAGGCATTCCCCAACAATTGTAGTTAATTTATGAATTCATAAAAATTGCTGATCATTGAAAACCTTACTTTCCATGAAGATTTCATGATATTATGTAGGACTATATTTTTGGTGAAAGGTAAACGAAAAAGACAGGATTTACAACAGTGTAATTATAATAACCCCATTGTGTGTGTGTGTGTGTGTTGTATGTGTATACATTGAAATAAATGCATAAAAATACTCACAACATTTGTCCTGAATGATATCATACAATTTATCAATCCAACTCTCCTAACTTCAAGTTTGTTTTCTTATCAACAATGCTGTAATTTAACCTTTTTTTCTAAATTTTGAGCCAAGTAATATGTGATCTGAATGTCAAGATGTCAAGCATTTGTGACTTGGATATCTTATAACACTATTGAGTTAGACACTGATTTTTTTGATCATTGTTCTTTAATTATAATTGCCTAAGTATTTGTGAAGTTAATTTATGATTCTGTTTTATTTCTGGAATTTCACTCTATTTTTCTCTGAAGCCTAAGTAAATTATTTTTATTTAAAAAATCTCCCCAAATCACCAGGCACTGGTGGCTTACACGTGTAATCTTAGCTCTTCAGGAGGCTGAGGTCTGTAAGATCAGGGTTCCATCACCCTGGGGAAGGAATTTTGTGAGATTCTTATCTCCATTTAATGACCAAAAAGCCAGAAGTGGAGCTGTGGCTCAAGTAGTAGAGCACTAACCTTGAGCACAAAAGCTCAGGGACAGCATTTAGGCCTCAACTAGCAGTTTCCCCCCATCCAAAACAAAGTCTACCCAAATCAAAACTCTATTCTTTTGTTATTTTCTTGACTAGGAATTTAGTGGTGTTAGTGGCACTTTTATGAGATGAATAAAGATCTCTGTGGTAGAATCTATTCTTACTGAATGTGTCATATTCCCCAATGGGCTAATTCTTTTTCTAATTTCTTATGAGGTTCAATGACATTGTGATATTATTAAACAGTACTTTGACTTTTCCTCATTGAGGTGAAGGACAGGAAGCCATTTACCTCTATCTTGAACTTGAGTGAGTCAAAACTTTGCCACACACACACACACACACACACACACACACACCATAGGCTAGCATGCTGGATGATGAATAGCACAAGATCCACACACACACACACACACACACACACACACACACACACACACACACACACACACACACACACACACACACACACACACACACACACACCATAGGCTAGCATGCTGGATGATGAATAGCACAAGATACACACACACACACACACACACACACACACAGACACCATAGGCTAGCATGCTGGATGATGAATAGCACAAGATACACACACACACACACATACACACACACACACACACACACACACACACACACACACACACACACACACACACACACACACACACACACCATAGGCTAGCATGCTGGATGATGAATAGCACAAGATCCAGGGCCCCAACCAACAGCTGGCTAATGGCAGATATATGAGTCTGTCACTGAATGCCAGCACATTTCAAGTACTTAAATGAGTCCAGAGAAAATCAACAGACGGACCAGCCAGCTGAACTTAGCCCAACCTGAACACCTACAGATAAAAAGAGCTTACTGTTTCAATCACTCAAGTTTTAATTATGTACAATACGTTTAATTATGTACAATACGTTTTCATACAGATATGCTCTACCTTTTCTTTTTTTTTTTTATCAGTTGTGTGGGTTGATCTCAGGGCTTGTGTGCTGTCCCTGAGCTTTATTGCTCAAAGCTAACACTATCACTTTGAACCATAGAACCACTTCTGGTTTTCTGGTAGTTAATTGGAGATAAAATTCTCACCATCACAAGTGTGAATCCCCAGTTCCTGGCATATCCTATATTTTCATAATAAGTAATATCAAGAATATCTTGTAGTGTTTTATTAATTAAACTTCTATAACTTTTGAAACTTTGTCTTCACATCAATATTATTTTTAAAAAATTTATTTTATCCTTCTATGTATGACATGGAGCCAATTAGGACACTATGTATGTATTTCTTCATATATATATATGTATATATACACACACTAAGAATTTGTGTGGGGGGGGTGGGGTGGGTGGAGATACAAGGGTTTGAACTCAGGATATCATGCTTGCTAGTCAGTGCTGTTACTGCTAAGCCATGCCCTCATCCTGGTTTTTGGTGGTGTTTCTGAAAGATCCTATTTTCTATCTAGGCATTCCAGTGTGTGTGATCTAACCTGCGTTGGGCTTTTTGTTGTAGCTAGCTTAATAGGTGTGTGCCACTTATTCTAGCTCACAATTGATAAAAGGTCTCATGAAGTGTTCTGCATTAGACTGAATTTGAGTTATGTTCTTCCTATTCTTAGTCTCTCAAGTAGCTAGGAATATAGATGTGAACCATTGACACCAAGCTTTATATTGAGACGTTTTTGATACTTTGTTGTTTATTATCTTTTAGGACAAAGTCTTTCTGAAATGGTAATGATGGGGTGAAAACTAAGAGAAAATGTTGCAAATTGCTCATATATTCTGCATAGTGGCAGTTAAGCCCTGAGGACTGTTTTCTCACGTAAAATACTCACTGGAGATTTGTTAGCCTTGTGTTAATGCATAAAGACACACATTGGAAATACACATTTATTTTACCTAAGATTATATCTGACTTATCTCAATACTTAAAATAAAAAATTTACACCAGGAATAGTTGAAAACTATTATTTCCTGTAATATATTTTAATGGGAAGAGCACCATTGGTAAGAAATTGATGTAATAAGATGAGAAATAAGAAAAATCTTATTTAGCAAGGAATGCAAACAGATACTATTAAAATACTAGATTTAGGAGGAAAATATAAGAATCTACATCCATTTTTTCTGTCAGTTGTGGGGCTTGAACTCTGGGCTGGGCACTGTCCCTCAGCTCTTCAGCTCAAGGCTCTACCACTTAAGCTACAGCACCACTTCCGATTTTCTAGTGGTTTATTGGAGATAAGAGTCTCACAGACTTTCCTGCCCAGGCTGGCTTTGAACAGCAATCCTCAGATCTCAGCCTCCTGAGTAGTTAGGATTACAGGCATGAGCCACCAGGGCTCAGCTCTATATCCCTTTAAAAAATATTATTTAAATAACATAAAATAAGCTTATTAAAAACATTTCTCTAGACTTTATGGGGTCATATGCTATAAATTTGATTGTTGTCAATTGAAAATTTATCAATCACAGCTTCTGAAAAGCTTTTTTGACTTTGATGGCACTTAGTATTTAGGGTTACTTTAGTCAATTAAAGGATAAGAATGATTATATGTTAATTTGTTCAGACTTTTACATTATCTGATATTTAGTGTATATTGTAGCTTTACATTGAATACATGTTCATTACTTTTACATTCAGTTTAGTTATTCAGGTAACCGGAAAAATATGACACCTATCAAGGAAAATTCAGGCCTACTGTTACTGTCAAAAAATATTATTCTGGCTATAATCAAGAACTCTAATAACAACAGATGCTAGAGGGGATGCGGACAGAAGGGAACCTTACTGCATTGTTGGTGGGAGTGTAAACTTGTTCAACCACTTTGGAAAGCAGTATGGAGGTTCCTCAAAAGACTCCACATAGAGTTCCCCTATGACCCAGCAGTCCCACTTTGGGGCATTTACCCAAAAGATCACAAACAAGACCACACTGAAGCTACCAGCACGACTATATTTATTGCAGCATTATTTACCATAGCTAAGATATGCAACCAACCCAGATGCCCCTCAGTAGATGAATGGATCAAGAAAATGTGGTATATATACACAATGGAATTCTATGCCTCCATCAGAAAGAATGACATTGCCCCATTTGTTAGGAAATGGAAAGACTTGGAAAAATTATATTAAGTGAAGTAAGCCAGGCCCAAAGAAACATAGGTCCCATGGTTTCCCTTATTTGCAATAACTAGTATATGTCTGAGTCAAGCAGGAAAGGTCAGATAAGTTGATGTTAGGGGAACCCCAAGATAATTATTCAAATGTTTTTTTTTGTTTTTCTTCCTTTCATGCAATTGTTTCTATCATATTTATAAGATGATTTCTATGTTGCTTTATATGTCCCTCCCCCACAGTATAACCCAGACTTTCACTGTATTTGATGTTGGTATAATTTGTGGAGGGGAAGGAAACAAAACAAATCGTTTAACTAGGGATACAGGTTGACCTATTGCAACAAGGAGATGTACAAGTCGTTATGTCGTAAAACGAACTTAACAACTTTGGTGGGGGTGGGGGGAAGATCAGATGGTGGGGTGGGGAGGAGTATGGGAAGGGATGGAAAGGGGAAACAACGAGGAGGCAACAATGCTTGATAAGAAATGTACTCATATTGCCCATGTAATTGTAACTCCTCTGTATGGTATTCTCACAATAAAAAAATTCAACTTTTCTGAGCTTCAGGCCCTTTATATCCAAAATATTTATTATAATATGACCTTGAAACTAGGTTAGCCTCATGTTCTCACTTAATTTTTCCACTCAGGATTACTGCTTTACCACTTGAGCCACAACTCCACTTCCAGGTTTTGCTGGTAGTTGGAGACAAGAGTAACTCAGATTTTTCTACTTGAGCTGATTCAAAATGCAATCTTTACATGGCTAAGTAGCTAGAAATAAAGGTGTGAGCTACGGGTCCCTGGCTAGTTTGTCTAAGAAGTTTATTTCTTTTTATAGTGCTTAGAATTGGATAGCCATTCAACTGAGAACTATTGTTGTTTATTCCAAGATTTGGGTTTTAATTTGCAAAATCATGGCAGTAGTAGTATTTTTGATATAATAGTGACAAAGTTATTATGGATAATGAGAATTCAAGTCTGCTTCAACATAACCAATTCTTTTTTCAAGTGTGTATTAGTTAATTATCATCTTTGATCATCTTGTCAGAATTTTAAATCTTGATTAAAATAATTTGATCTGTTTAAATGCCACACATCTTTAATTATGAATGGCATTTTAGTATTCTTCAATGAAAATGTAAAAACAAGATTCTAGAAAAAACTTAGTCATGTTATCTTTTTTATTTTTTTGCTGGTCTTGGGATTTATAATCTGGGTCTAGATACTGTTCCTGAGCCTCTTTGTACTCCAGGCTAGTGCTCTAACACTTGAGCTACAGCATCTGACTAGATATTGCAAATAAGGGTCTCTTGGACTTTGCTGCATGGGCTGGCTTCAAACCCTGATCCTCAATCTCAGCCTCCTGAGGAGCTAGGTTTACAACTGTGAGCCACAGGCACCCAGCATCAGTTATAGATTATCTTTTCTTTAGGTAGTAATCAAAAGTTAGTGTGCTTGCAAAATTTTTATTAAATATTCACATGTAAGACATGTTTAAAAATAAAAAGTCTGCATTATGTAGATAAAACATGGGTATGAAAAATTTCCCCTCAGCCCATGCACTTATTATTTACGATGCCAGAAGGTTGATTATATTCTCATGACACCAAGTTTTGTTGTTTGGTTTGTATTTATGTTATCAGGAAGTTTGTAATAACAGAGATAGCATGGGTGAAAAGGACATTTATTTTACTTTCCAAATGCTATTCATGCAATTTGCCAAGAATAAAAAAAAATCTTTGTATTGGAGACAAAATATAATCCATATTTATTTCATGGACTTAGGAATTTCCAGGGGTCACTTCTACAGGAGAGTTCCAAGGGAGTTAGGAATCTGGCCGGTGATTTTTACTTCTGGCATTGGCTTTTGAAATAAAACACAATCGCTTATAATATTTCAAAAAGTTATCAATCATCCACATTGTAAAGCACATTGCAGTATTTTAAGCCCTAGAGTATGGCTTGAAAAACCTTGCAATTCATGGGAGGTGGAAAACATGAAAAGAAAATTAAAATGGGAGGCAGGGGGTTTAAGAGGGATTGGGTTCCGTTCAGATGAAGAATTTGACTCAAAACACACATGTTCCAGGAAATGTTTGTTGAGGACTGTGTTGTTAATTAAAATCTTCAAAGGTTCAACCACACCTCAAGTTCTCAGGAAATATGTAATGCATATGGTCATGTTACAGTGAGTTTGAAGACCCCAGCTGTTTACATACACCATATGAATAGATATTGACCAGAATAATTGGTGAGAAAGCAGCTCTGTTAAGCACAGATGGGGACAGCACAGCCAAATTTTCTTCTACTATCTCATTGTGGTTTTTCACACTGTGGGAATTCCACTTCCAGGATGAGGGGAGCGTCTCCACTTTCATTTCAGTCTGACCACTTTTCTTCAGGGAAAGTAAAGGCTCACAAATCAAATGTTTGCTCATGTTACAATCCAGGAGAAGATTTAGAAAGAAGCTCTTTCTTCAGAAGCTTGACTATTCATGTAATAATAACCGTTCCACCAAAAGCCTAAGCCAAATGAAGCCAAACAGATTCTCATACAATACTAGGTATGCAGTGCTCAGAGAGAGCTGCTCTGGATCATTTTGCTGTGGTTTCCTACAGAAGGAGTTTCTTCACTCCAACCTAAGTTTCTAAACCATGCATGTTGATTCCCTGCCATTTCAAACTCTCAGGTATTTCTTTTTCATCTATTTTCCCTGTACTTACAGATTCATATTCTACTTTTACGTGAATAACTGTTGGACATTCATGCTATCATGTCATTCACCTCAGCAAAGACTAGGAGATAGAAACCAATTTTACCCTTAGTTAAGCTTCCTCTTCAATCTTTTACAGAATAGAAAATGCCGTAGCGATTCTGTGATTTTTCTTTAGGGCATGCATTTCTTTAATTCATGATAAAAATCTCCTTTAGACTCAGGGATGTTTCTATACTGTCATCTTAGAAATTATAAGGTGCTGGAAGCTATTATTATTAATGTGTCTCAGAAAATATCTAACATATAAATCCTATCAGAAAATAATGCTCAATATAGTGTCCCTTGGGATATGGCTTCTGACCCTCAGGGAATAAGATTTATAATAATAATTTTTCAGACCTACAGAAAGTCAGGTGTGTCTCTTTTCAAAGAACAATTTTGGGGGTGATATAAGGACTAAGTTGATAACCTTTTTGTAGTACCTTTTCTTGCTTTTCAAAAACAATATTTAAAATGATAACTTGGCTCTGAAATTGAGCCCTGACATGGCTCATAATTCTTTAAGTTTTTTGCCTTCCCTTGCTCACACACTATCATCATTTCCAATATTCTTTCCTGCTTAATTTTAATATATGAAAATTTGATTCAGACTGTGTTAGCAATTTTTGAAATACCTTTAAAGTGAATCCCTGCATATTTTACATTGTGTTGGAGACTTAAATTAATATTAGTTATCATCATGGTATAATGTTTGTAAAAAGCAAAGTGCAAAACATTGTGGGTACCATACTGTCACTTTTGTAATCAGACACAAAGAATATATATTTGTATGTAGTTGTATGAATTTATTTATGCATTAACCAACTCTGTAGCCATACATGGGGACCATGACTTGAAAAGTGGGTATTAATATTTTTATCTAGGGAAAAACAGAAACTACAAAATGTAGAAATTGAGAGTAGAAGTGGCTTGTTTGTCTTTTATATATATGTGTGAGTACATATATGTATATATGCAGACATGTGCATATATAACATGTAAATTTTATGTATATATATATCAGTTTTAATATTATAGTGATTCATATAACATATATGCTATAAAAACAAAAGCAGATACATATGCAAACAGCTGTGTACATATTCTACTCTGGGCTCTTTATCATGTATATTATTTAAAATTGGAGAACTTCTATTATTATATTGCTGATACTTAAGTAATTCTTATCGTCTTTTCAAACTTGACATAGTCATTTCTAAATCATATCCATATCATGAGTAGCTGAAACAAATGTATTTTTTTTCTAGTTGCTAGATAATATTTCTTTTTGCTTAAGTGTTTTCTTGGTAGAGGGCACAAATTGCCATTATTTAATTGAGCATTACTACTTTGGGGTTAGAATCAATTGCCATTAATTTATTTGAGTAAAATACAGTACTCCCAAGTCTGCATTTGACATTTAAGTAGAGTGAAGTTAGTTTTTTCGCTGTCAGTATATTAGATGCAGATGTGAATGCCTAAAGTCAGGTTTAAATTGTTTAAATAGACCTCCATATGGTTTGAAAGCCAAGTGGGGAGGGTAGCTGGCAGTGTCTCATGCAATTTTAAATGCATTGAACTTAGTCTTTCAGTAATTCTTAGTCAAGCTGTTATAATTGGCCTATAAAAGGGAAATAAAGGCCATGAAGTTCGACTCTATCCTTCATAGAGTGAATAAACCTGATCGCTTTAGTCTCTATTACTTGACTATAGTCTACAATATTTCATTTGATGCATAGTTGTCTGTAGAGATGCAGAAAATTCATTGGATAGCATAGCATCAGAAAATGTCATTAATTTTCCTTTATCATGGAGAAATTTCTCCTGAATAGTCCTGTGCCTCAGCACTTCAGATGGAAGCTGTAGCTGTGGTTGTCACTATGATTGGGGTGGGGGGAGATGGGAAGGGGAAACAAAAGAGGAGGCAACAATGCTTGATAAGAAATGTACTCATTATCTTGCCCATGTAATTGTAACCCCTCTCTGTACAGTAGTTTTACAATAAAAATTATAAAGCCCTGTCATATTTACAGTGTCATAATTGATTAAAACTTTTCCTAGCTTACAAAGAGGAATTGCACATATATTTTTCCTTTTCTGTTTGTGGAGAGGATGATAATGTATCTTTCTACTTTTAAGTCTTAACCTAGGAGTCAAACATGTCTAGGACTTTTGTGGCATCTTTCTATGATGTCATAATGAGTAAGAAAATGCCAAATTAAGTTCTTGTGATGTACATTCTGGTGAGTTGCTAAGAAATCTAGAATGGTGAATTAATCAATCTATCCCATATATCTCTCCTTAAAAGCACATTATTTAATAAGTGTTTTTTTATTTCAAGTAGAATTACATGATGTATTGTGAGAAAGCAGGTAAGTAAGCAAGCAAAGATAGGTAAATAATAAATGAAAAAGAATATACTTAATAACCTGGACATTTGCAGTCTTTCTTGTGAACATTAGGATGCATAATTTTGAGAGGGTTTTTTGAAGATATTTCTAGACTCAAACTGGGTTTGATTTGGGAAGGATATAGATTAAGGAGAAAGTAGCAATCTTAAACTGTAAGATAACTTCAGGATACTTCCAGAAATCTTAAATAATCCCCCTGTAAATTGTTTACTACTTATATTTTATCATCTATTTTATTCAGACTCTACAACTACACAAATCAAGTTTATTCTTTTTCATTTACTAGAAAAACAGTTCCATCTCCCTAATGCTAATATCTTTATGACATTTAGGTACAATTGGAAATTATCTTTGTCAACTGATACAAATTGTGTCATTTCTTTAATAGAAAAAGCATCAAATGAAGAAAGACTTCTGCCTAAAAACATGATAACTTTTTGGTTGTCTTTTTTTCTAAGATGTTTTCAGATTTTCTAAAAATATTTTTATCATTATTTCATATAGCATGGCAATGAGACTCTTCTGAGATTTCTCCAGTTGTGCAAACATTAAAATGAGTTGTGCCTCTTTGGGGGAATACTGAGTAGTGATATTGGTCCTCTAACCTTACTTATAGATCATTAAGATGGTGTACTTTTCAAATGACTTGCAGTGAAATAAACAAAAAAGTGCAGTTCATCAGCTGGCTCTGAAGAGCCTTTGTCCAAAGGAAAATTTGGTGTTTTAATCACCTCATGTTTAATGACAAAAATAATGAATGATCTTGCCATGTATGAATCAGTTCTGATGATCAACAAGAATCATTATTACAAGCTATGTACTTCTACAAGGGTTTAGGGGGAAGTGAGGAGAAAGTTGAAGGGTCATCTATGACTGATACAGAAATTACTACAGCCAAAGTGTGGAATTTGTTGAATAATTTTCTAGTATTTATTTTGGCATGGTGTTTTGGTCTGAGATGGAAACAAGGGCATATTTTGATTAAATTAATAATCCTTTTAGTAACACTTCTGGGAAAGGCCCAATGAGTATCTTCAACAAATGATAATAAAGAATTTTACGAAGGCAGCATCATTATTATTTTTTTTCTTTTTTATTTGAAATTATCAATAAACTGAAGCCCAAAGGAAAGAGATCATTTCTTGGGTGGTGTTAGGTGACCTTTTTAAAAATATTATTTTGATAAAACAATAGTTTATCTAATGTTTCCATATTAATGGGGCAGAAGTTTCTTGGATGAACCCATTATTTATTTTAGGACTTGAATGGAACAGGATGAAGGAGGATTTTGTCATACTCAATTTTAGAAGGTCACTCAAGCTTCACCTCCCCTTTGCTGTCTTCATGAAAAGTTCATAATGAAGTATTGTGTTTCCTTATTCAATGAACTATCATTGCCTCTGACTATTCTGAATTGCCTTTTTTTAAATTAAGTAATGAAAAAATTTTGCCTGTATTTTATTGAACAGTATATGTGTGCTTGCTTGTAGAATTGACATCTTATTAATCTTATCAATGCTCATATCAAATCCAGAAGGTTTATATTTAAAAATGGAAGGGCTGGGAATGGGGACGGACCAAATACTAGAGAAAGGAAATGAAAGCATAAACAACCACCAACATTATGAATTTGTGCTGCAATATTCATTTCAGCAACCCTTAACTCTCTTTAAAGCAGCTATCTACTATAAGAATTTTCCAGGTGCAATGGTGATTGTTTATGTTCAAAAAAACCCCCAAAACAACAACAACAACAAAACCCCAAACCCAAAAAACCCACAACACAAAAACAGCATTAATGAGGTGGTTGAATATACTAGGCTACTTTGTATTCATATTACAAAATATTTGATACCCACTACTGTATAAAGAAAAGATGTCTGTTTAATAGATTTTCATGATTAAAATTCTTAGTGTTATGGTTATGGTTAGGGTTGGGTTAAAGTTTACATACTACATTCCAACACTATCATCCTGATATGAATTCAAAGTATGAAGAGCAAACCATTGCCAAGTCATAGCACTAAGGAAACCATGATTATGGTAATTTTTGAAGCCAATCTGAATACAGTAAATGATCTATATTCCAGTTTAACCTGATTTCCTCTGTAACAACTCTCTCTGGTCTAAAGTCTCCTGTTAAATGACTGTGCATTGTATTACCTTTCCCATTTTAAAAAATTCTTTAGGACATATATACCAGTCTTATTTCACTGATTCATTTGTTTGATTTTTTCTTTTGATCTGCCTTATTCATGTTGGCCTATCACTTTGATTCCTGATGTCTTGAGTAGTGTCTTACACATGGTGTTTTTTAATAAGTTTTTTATTTGAAAATATAGTACAGAGGAGTTACAGTTACATAAGCAAGGTAATGAGTACATTTCTTATCAAGCATTGTTACCTCCTCCTTTGTTTTCCCCCTATTTATTCTAGCTTAGAATTAGCTGGTTTGTGGTCAACCTTACAAATACTTAGAACATTTAATGTTCATTAGGATTACTCTATTGACATGAGGTACATTTAATAGGTTACTATAATTCTTTATGGACACAAAATTCAATATTATAAATATAAGTTCTAGAAGATCTGTGAAAGGCATTTATTTTGCTAATAAATGATAAAATTAGATGAGGTATGAACAGTGGACAAGGGAATCTGGGTAAAGTTTATTATTTCATCAGTAAAAATATATGATTGAATTATTTTTCTTTTTGTTGTGGGCTTTAACTCCAGACCTGGGTGCTGTCCCTGAGCTCTTTTGCTCAAGGTTCAAGCTCTACCACTTTGAGCCACAACACCACTTCAGGTTTGCTAGTGGTTAATTGGAGATAAGATTTTCAGACTTTCCTTCTTTGGGCTGGCTTTGAACCACAATCTTTGAATCTCAGCTTCCTGAGTAGCTAGGATTACAGGCATGAGCCATGAGTACTCCACTGAATTCTAATTTTCACTCTGTAGTTTTGTCTATTGTTTTTCTTTTTTGGGGGGGGGGTCCTGTCGTGGGGCCTGAACTCTGGGCCTAGGCGCTGTCTCTCAGCTCTTCAGCTCAAGGCTAGCACTCTACCACCTGAGCCACAGCGCCACTTCCGGTGTTTTTTCTTTTTGCTTATGTGGTGCTGGGGAATTGAACCCAGGAACTCATGCATGCAAGGCAAACGCTCTACCGCTGAGCCACCTTGTCAGCCCCTCTCTATTGTTTTTCATATAGATGAATCTGTATGTTATTATTCCATTTAACATTTTTAGATAAAAATTTTATTTATCAATATATACATTGAGCGTAAAACATCCTAAAAGTAGAAAACTGTTAACATATACAGTTTATTATTGCTCCCTGTGTAAAAAAAAAAAAAAAACAAAAAAAAAAACAAAAAAAAAAACCCAAGGTATATTTTATTGGGTTGTATTCCAAAGAATATTTATTTTAATACTTTATTATCTTTAAATAGTTGTACATAGGAGTTGTCATTCAACAGAGTAGTATATGTATATAATTCCTACCTTTCCCACTCATTTTTCTCAACTTTCTTGGATGGACATTGAATTTTGACCAAATTTCGCCACTTCATCTCTTTATTCATCTATCCCTCTCCCTTTGGCCTAGCCTATGCCTTTATTGTGTGTGTCAGTCATGGAGCTTGAATTCAGGGCTGTCCCGGGGTTTTTACGTTCAAGGCCTAACACTCTATCCCTTCAGTCACAAATGTACTTCAGGCTTTTTGGTAGTTAAATGATGATGAGTCTCACTGACTTTCTTGACCAGGTTGGCTTTAAACTATAACCGTCAGATCTCAGTCTCCTGAGCAGCTAGGATTACAGGTGTTAGCCAGTGGTTCTCAGCTCTATTTTAGTTTTATTTTACTGGGAGTTAAGAGTTAAAACCTGACATGTAGAATGTCCTTCTTGAATAAGAATGATATTAACTTTAACTATGTAATTTCTATAAGGCTATGGGATATTTCAAAACCTTTTCTAAGAAAGAAATGGAATATTTTTTCATCAATTATTATTTCAAATGTATTGTATAGGAGAGAACTTGAAGTTAATTTGAACTGTGACGATTTTATACATAATGTGCCTGTAAATTAATATTTGAGCCCTTAAAATTTGTTTAGTTAATGTTGCTGGTAGTAATAAAAATCAATTTTATGTTAATTTTCTACCCATTCAATTTTTAAAAAATTTTTTCTCTTTTTTTTTTTTTGGTTGGTCATGGGGCTTGAACTCTGAGCCTGGGCGCTGTCCCTCAGCTCTTCAGCTCAAGGAGAGTGCTCTCCCCCTTGAGCCACAGCACCACTTCTGGTTTTCTGCTGGTTAATTGGAGATAAGAGTCTCAAGGACTTTCTTGCCTGGGCTGGCTTTGAACTGAAATCATTAGATCTTAGCCTCCTGAGGAGCTAGTATTACAGGAGTGACTCACAGGGGTGAGTCCCATTAAATTTTAAAGAGAATATTGTTAGGAGTAGTATTCTGGATGTTTGTAAGCACAAAAGCAATGTCTTTAAAAATAAACAAATAAACAGAACTGCTATGTGGCTTGCTACAATCCACTGTAACTGGATGATTCCCTCATATTCATCTGTGTATAATGGATATTCCAGTCTGTTTTCTTTGTGACTACTTTCTTTGTGGCTAATTTCTATTAACGATCTTCTCCTAAGATTTTTCCATCCTTTAGTTAGTACATAGTGGATAATTAACAATGTTGTAATGTGTTACCAAGCAGGTAATATAACATAATTAATCTTTGTTAAATCTTGACCATTTCACTTTGTAACACATGATTGTTTTCTGTTAATCATTTCTCTAACAGGAGTGTCTGGCAAAAATTCAAGCATAAGATTTAAATATTTTTCAGAAAATATGGTAGCTATTCATTGACAGGCTCTTAAAGAGTATCAAATAGATGATTGAAAGGAAAGGAAAGCAGCAGATGAACTCTGAAACATGCAATGCATCATGGTTCTATTGCAAACTAAAGTGGAGGTGGTCTTAGCCATTCATATTTTGTTGTCTTCCCACCTTTTAATTAGCAACCCATGAAACTTAGGACTTGAAAATACAGAAGCAGTATAGATACCCGCCGGATTATAGTATGAAGAAAAGCAGCAAGAAATTCTTATGGGCTGAACATAGGCCATCTTAAAGATAAAGCAACTCCACTCTTGAAACCTGTTTAACTTACTAGAACAAGTGCTTTTAATCCTATGATGTATAAATTACCTTATCAAACTACCCCAGTTCAAGCCATATAAAATGAGCATTTAGGGTGGGGAGCTAACATGCTTTACTGAGATTGCAAATCCTAATTCATATGAAGGAAATGAGGTCAAATGAAATAAGCTTAGATTTGGAAAGGCTAATTCATTGCTAAGATTTACCTTTTGTCAACTTGTGAGTTTAGGCAAATTGCCTCATTATTTAACTACATATTCTGTTTGGGGCAATGTTTTTGAATGTTTAATGAGTATTAAGAAAAAATAATTGTAAGTTAAAAATTGTAAATTAAAAAATGTATTCATAATAGTTTCTCCAAACCTAGTTATCTTGCACACACAAGATTCAGGGACAAATAATGGAGTAAAAATGATAAGTTCACAAGCCTGAAAATAAGAGTTAGTCCTGTCACTTCTATTATAGATACTGGAAAATATGAGGACAAGGATCTCCACACTCTGGGCATAAGAAAAGAAGTAAATTGAATGGAAAACAATAGATAATGTTTAAGGAGAAATGGGAAGAGGAGGACAGAAAGTGAGAGATTGCCAGGAAGTTTTTGGGTTTTTTTTTGTCGGTCATGGGGCTTGAACTCTGGGCCTGAATGCTGTTCTTCAGCTCTTTAGCTCAAGGCTAGTGCTCTACTACTTGAGCTACAGCGCCACTTTCTGGTGGTTTATTGGAGATCAGAGTTTCACGGACTTTCCTGCCAGGGCTGGCTTTGAACCACGATCCTCAGATCTCAGCCTCTTGAGTAGCTAGGATTACAGGCATGAGCCACCAGTGCCCGGCAAGATTGCCAGGAAGTTTTTATAAACAGAGGAATGAGTGTTCCGAATAACACAATGAATTTTCTGAAATTCAAGGATATTTCCCATCCATCACTTTTAAGCTAGGTGAAGATGTATGAAAAATTGCTTCATTTTGTCATTAGCATCTTAAGGTCAGAATTATAATTTAGTGGTAGAACATTTGTTCTGTATGTGCTGGGTTTGATTCCCAAACTGTTCAAAAATAATAAAGGGTAAAATAAAATAATGTCTTATGTTCTACCATTAGGAATTCTTGGACAAGTTAGCCATAAAGCTAAAATAAAAAGCCACGTGCTTACAGAGGCATACATGTGCATGCATACAGATACAGGAAAGATGAAATAACCTAACACATATAAGTATCTGGCTTATAATCGATGTCCATTAATTTTAGCTTCTGAATTTACAAAGGTATCAATACACTATAATTTCATATATTCTCCCTACTATTTTGTATTTTAAGAAATTAAGTATAGATGGAATATATTTCAGTACAGAATTCACTGGATAGATTTTTTGTGAGAAATAACTTCAGTAAATCACTATCTGAGTAGAAGATAAACTAAAATTTCCCTTTTTGAATTTTCATAAACTGAAAACTAGCATGATATTTTTGTAACATATTAATCTGCAACTTATTGGACAAATTATTTAACTAGTCTAGGAATGGATTTCCAGTTCTTTAATTGGCCATAAAGTATATCAAAGTGCTTGAGACCAGCTGATAAAAGAAAATAAATACCAAATGTGCTGTTACTGAAAGAGAATGAGAGTTGTGTTTATATTATTTATAGGGCGATTTCAATGGAAGTACTATACTTTTGGGAAGAAAAAGAAGAAGTGGATGGGTGTTAACAGAAAATATGAGTTATTTCTTCTGGTAGACATCTACATTGTTAGACATTTACTATACCATAGTATAATATCATGTTATTTATTACTGTATCATATTTTGTTAGTGTTTATAACATTGAATTGTGTGAAATTTCCCTCTCTGTTATTCAATCAATTTTATTGATTGTCTTTAATGATGGGTGGTTGTGTCCACTGCTGTCCCATAGCAATCAATACATAGGGCCATGGCTGTCCATCTTTCTAATGAATTGCATGTTTACATATAAACGTCTAAAATATATTTGTTTCTTTCCAGCACCAATGAGTGATTTCTTGTTTATAGTAAAATCCAATTTTATTTTGTATTATTTTGTTCATTAGTGAACGTATCTACTGTATATATTAGTTGAGTTTGTGTACTACAGTTAATACTGGAGAGCTTTTTTTGGACCAAATTATATAAGACTGTTGCTGTAGACCACTGATCTTTACAGTGGAGTTAATTCTGCCTACCTATGTATGGGTAATGAGTAAATTCTGCATGGAAGTGTACCTAGCAGGATAAATGAATGGTTTATTTTCCCTATCCTACAGGTTTTGTCACTTGGTATGAGGTTAGCAACTACCATGAAAAAATGTACAAAATATGCATTGAAATAAACTGAAGCAGTATAGACAATCTATCTTCCATTATAGGGGAATGCATTTCTTTTAATTTGTTAAGTACAAGCCACATCATTGCAAGAGAAACACAGTAAGTGATGACACTTTAGCAGGTCCCAGTAGAGGTAGTGGAGGGAGAAAAGGAAAGGGAAAGGGGGAAGTCTTTTTGGTCAATTGCTTGTTTGGCTGGCTTTATCCTTTTTGGTTTTGCTTTGTATTGTGCATTGGGGATTTAATCAGTCTTTGTGCATGCTACACACTCTACCACTGAGCTGTTCCCACAAGCTCTTTTTGTTTTTATATGATGGAGGAAAATACTTTTTAATAAATTTTCTTCAAGAAATGTACTCATTACCTTCCTCGTGCAATTGCAACTACTCTGTACAGCATCTTTAAAATAAAATAAAAATTTAAAAAGTATTTTCTTGAAGGCCTCTTTCCCTTCAAACTTCCAAGAAGCTTCACATGTTTAATTGTATTCTTGAGCAGTCTATACATAGTTATGTTAGGAATTCTATAGTTCTTTTTCCTAAGAGGATTTATCCTTAGCTCTGGACAAGCTCATCCCATTAGCACCTCCTCCAAAAATCTTGTGTAGATTCTACTTAAGACCAAATAAAGTCCTTTTATTTACTCATACTGTTCATTAGAATGATTGATTTTTCAATTAGAATGCCATAAATATACAGACAAGGACTTTAAGTCACTACTGGATTCTTAGTGTGTTGTGTTCCTAGCATACAGAACACACATTAGCTGTATTTTTAAGTATATGATTTGTGAAGGAAAAACCAGTTTATTAATGAAGAAAATAGTCTGTATCATAATTAGCTGAGTACTATGGATTGACTCCTGAAGAGGCAAGCCAGGTCTATTACTGAGGCCAACTGTGGGTTAACTCTCAAGGCAGTGCATCTGAAACCCCAAAAGCCAGATTTGGTTGAGGAAGTGCATTCATGTTCATATTGGAAAGACTTGCATACAGTTAGGCACATTCCTGAACGTGTTCAGTTCAAGATTGGTTGTAAGTATTCATAGTATATCTAATGCTGGCGGGTGTGTAATCACATCATTGTGGTGGGGAAGCCAGACAGTACTGCCTCAGCCAGGCCATCAGGATCAGTGTCCTCAGTGATGGAGTATATTGATGGCACTTACCTTTGCTATGTGAAGAAAACTGCACTTTACACCTCTGTTGTCTTCCTCCAAAAATCTCGGAATCCCAGTATAATAATGAGAACATTGTCAGACAAAGACAGATGAACAAATGTTCTATGAAATGCCTGTCAATGCTCTTCAAATTTGCCCAGATCATAAAGATGAAACAAAAGGTAGGGGCAGGGAAGAAACTATCAGATCTAAAAGGAGACAAAGGAGCACTGCCATCTTTAATTAATAAGGCAACACCAACAGGAATGCATGAATTATAATAAGTATAACAGGCTGATATAAACTGTTCATAGTAGAAGAAACTGGATGTAATCCTGGGAACTTCCTACACTATATTGCCAAATGTCTATCCATCTAAAACCTTTGTAAAAATAATGGAATGTGTTCTAATTCCTTTGTTCTCTTGTGACAAGTAGTAACATGTGTCAATTATATTTGCTGTTTGTTTGATTTGTAATGTTGTTTCGGGATCCAGCTGGCTCTACTCTCTGCTTGATAAAGAACTTTCGGCCACTAAATTTTAACCAGAGCTAATTTTCCAATAATGACTGAAAAAAAATCTCCTTTATATCAAGTCATTTAGTCTAATAGTATGTTGAAAGGTAGGAAAATTGAATTTATATATTTTAGTTCCTAGTTAAGTGTATTTATGTCTGCTGCCTACATACACTTCATTCCAGACAGCTGTTGCTTTTTTTTAGTGCTTCTTACATGGGCTGTTGGAGATATAAATATAGGAAATATGAGAGTGCTTGGATATTGGTAGTTCATGCCATCAAATACAGCTAATGCTATAAGATCTATTCAGGACTAACTACCAGAGAGTTACAACAGAGTCCAGATTAAGCAAGTAACCTTAGGCTCAAAACACTTGTATACAACTTCAAAGATTTTTAGGGTTATAAATTAGCTCATGTTTTATAGATACTTAAATCAAATCTTTGTAGACTGTCAAGTAATATTTATCAAATCCATAGTAAGTGAGTGTTTAAATGTTATTACACACAGAATTATATGATCTGAATGTATGTGTACTTTATTTTATTTTTTAACTTAAATTTTATTGTAAAGGTGATATATAGAAGGGTTACAGTTACATAAGTCAAGTAATGAGTATATATTTTTTGAACAGTGTTACCTCCTCCCTCATTTTTTCCCCACTTTTCCCTTCCTGAACCCTCTTCCCCCAAGGTATAAAGTTCATTTCCAACATAGTATCCACTATCACTGCTGAATTGGTTCATCCTTTGTCCCACCATTTTTGTGATTCCCATTCCCCCCCACAAATCAGATAAACATATACAAGACAAAGATCATAGGAATCAGAAACCAGTGGCAAAAGAAAATAAGCCAAAGGAAAAAAGAAAGAAAAAATAACTGCAACATTAGACTAAATAAACCTCGTGACTCCATTTCTTGGAGTAAATTTCGATAAGCATCATGTCATATGGTCATATGTACATAGCTATTGAGCCATTGTGATCCTTTCCTAAGAATATCCTCCATTGTCTCACTGTGTAAATGCTTAGGGTGTTGTTTCATTCATCATTTCTAAGTGTAATTATTTGTCTTTTACTTTCCATTGGATTAATGTGTAGATTTATAGACATATTTTAACTATTGCAAATGAGGAAAAACATTGCAGCTTATGTTTCTTTGGGTCTGACTTACTTTGCTTAATGGAGAGCAGCTTTCTCAAAAGGCTTAGCATAGAGCTTCCCCATGATCCAGCAATCTCACTCCTGGACATTTATACAAATGACCACAAACCAGCCCCCACTAAACCTCCATCTCAACCACGTTCATTGCAGTATTATTTACCATAGCTAAGATACGGAATCAACCCAGATGCCCCTCAGCAGATGAATAGACTATGAAAATATGGTATACACATGTAATATGGTATACACATGGAATGTGGTACACAATGGAATTCTGTGTTTCTATCCTCAAGAATGACATTTCCTCATTCATAAGGAAATGGAAAGACTTGGAAAAAATTATATTAAGCTATATAAATTATTTTGTAACTACAATGTAATCTGCCTATGGATGTATCTAATTACTATTGTAACTACAATGTAATCTGCCTATGTATGAATCTGGTTACTATGTTCTTGTTTATTTTGGGAGTTCTCAGGCTTACTGCTACTTTAACAAAACTTTAGGAAGAGGAAAAGTTACATCAACAGTAATTTGGAGAAATCTTAAGTCATTAAAAAAAATTGTCTTAAACTAACTTTGGTGATCCAAGAGGCTGATGATGATGATGACAGAATTTAATCTACCTATGTGTGTATATGATAAAGCCTATATAAAAAGTAGCATGTGTGAATAACATCCATCATGGATATTATATCATGTCAAATGTTTCATCTGCAGTTAGATAAATACAATCATTTAGCACCAATTTTTTTTCTGAAAATGAAATAACCCATATGTAGGTTAGGAAAACAAAATTTAAATACCACATTTTCTAGGATTTCGTTTTTTATATTATTGAAATGTGATAGGATCATTGCTTATGTCATATTATCATCAAGGCTCTTGCAAGTTAATGGAATAATTATACAAATATGAAGCCTAAGCAAACTAAGTAGTTTGCCCAGTTACTGTCTACTTCCTTATTGTTACTATATATGTATATCATTGCATTTTTTCAAAAGAAAAACAGGATAGCTTAATCACAAAGTGCCTTGTATAGAATAATTTCTAAATTCATGTAGAAATGTTTATAAATAGTTTGTAAATATTTATGCATATATATTGTGCTTGAACACAGGACCTGGTCACTGACCCTGATCTCTTCTGATCTCTTTTTGCTCAAGGCTAGTATTCTACAACTTGAGCCACAGCTCCTCTTTTATTTTATTTTATTTTTGGTGATTAATTGGAGATAAGATTCTTAGAGACTATTCTGCCCATGCTGCCTTTGAATTAAGATCCTCAGTTCTCAGCTTCCCCTATTAGCCACCACAGCCTGATTGAATCAATAGTTTAAGAAAATGCTGTGATCTTACAATGAAAGTTGCTTCAAGTGTTGATTATAAACTTTTCTTCCTTTCCAGTTCCCTTTCTCTGTTGAGTAGTTAATTATCTGATAGCATGCACTTAAACTGGAGTGGCCACATTCATTTTTCCTTTTTGTAAAGATGTTGTACAGAGGTGTTACAGTTACATGAGTAAGGCAATGAGTATATTACTTACTGATCATTGTTACCCCCTCCCTTCTCTGTCATTGTACCACTATCCTTACCCTCCCTACCTTCTCCACTCTCCTCCATCCCGCCCCCCCACTCAAAGTTGTAAAGTTCCTTTCCAATATACTGTCCTGTGGGTACCCTTGTTGCAATGGGTCATCCTGTGTGCTTGTTTCAGCGTTTTGCCATGCCCCTTCCCCTCCCCAGATTAGACATATGTATTTACAAGATGCAGGTTAACAAAATCAAATACAGTGACAACATGGAATATGCCATAGGGAAAAAAACATACAAAGAAAACAACAACAAATAAAATCACATTGTACATTTAAAACAATAACAATAAAGACAGACCTCTTGTGAAATGCTCAACTTCTCTGGCCATAAAAGAAATGCAAATAAAAACAACATTGAGATTCTACCTCATCCCAGTTAGAATGGCTATAATCAAAAAAAATCTAATAATGGCAGATGTTGGAGGGGATGTGGCATTGTTGGTGGGAGTGTAAACTTGTCCAACCACTCTGGAAATCAGTATGGAGGTTGCTCAAAAGACTACACATAGAGCTTCCCTATGACCCAGCAATCCTTCTTCTGGGCATTTACCCAAATGATCACAAACAAGGCTATACTAAGCTACCAGCACATTATGTTTATTTCAGCATTATTCACCATAGCTAAGATATGGGTTGGTTAACCCATATGCCCTCAGTAGATGAGTAGTTCAAGAAAATGTATATGTATATATATATGTATGTATATGTATATATGTATACATATATATGTACATATACATATATATCACATATATATCTCACATTTTCTTGATCACACACACACACACACACACACACACACATACACACACACACATATATACATACAATAGAATTCTATGTTTCCATTAGAAAGAACGGCACCATCCCATTTTTTAGGAAATGGAAAGACTTGGAAAAAATCATATTAAGTGAAGTAACCCAGTCCCAAAGAAATTTAGGTCCCATGGTTTCCCTTATTTGCAATAATTAGTGTACTTATAGAATAATCTTATCAGATGAGCTTAAAAGCTCAAAAGCCATGCACATACGACCATATAAGATGAGGCAAAGTGAAATGAACCCCACGATGTGGCCACATTCTTAAAAGAACACAAATGCAGAAAAGTAATCCTTTTGCAATTTGATTCATTTCTCTAACTGTCCTGTTGCCTTTGTCTTGCTTCAATTGTAAGTGGGACCAACCTGTAGTTCTATTTTCTTTTTCATGCTTTTTCTTTGATAATTGGAGCAAACAAATGCACTAAGGAACATTTTTATTGAAACATCTAATTGTTTTTTTTTGCAATTAGCCTTCCATATTAAGCGTCACCTTTGACATTTAAGCCGAATAGCTGTCCTTCATTGCTGAACTAAAATTCTACTTTTTAATGTCTTAAATGTTTCTTCAATTTCCCTTTCTTGTCTTTCTCTATAATCAGTGCCCTGGTTTCAATCACTGCATCTCTCCTCTGAGCCCTTGGGAGGAAACCTTCAAGTTGATGATAGTTCCAGTAGAGGCTCACTGGTTCTCTATCAATCTTTCACTTGCTGCCTGGGAAATGTAAATCTACGCATACTACATCTACATATCTTGACTATCTTGCTTTCTATGGCCACAGTGTGAAATTCCATCTGCACAGCATGATATTCAAAAATGTCATGAGCTGATGCTGTATTCATTTAGAGCCTCATTTCTCTCTTCTAGGAACACTGAATGAATGGCTTTTCTTCACACAACCAACCTACTGTGTAGCTATTCCCCTCAGTTTATTTGAACTCCCATAACTTCTCTTATTGCCACCACAGTGTAGATGTCTCTGTCTCAGTTCACATATCATAGTGAATATACAGTTTCCATCTCTTTGTCTAAAACATTAGCCTGTAAGTCCTTTAATTGCAGGCTTAGTAGTTCATTTGTATCTTCTACTGGATGTTATTTATGCCTAAGTAAAAATGCCTCAGATTGTTCTAGGATTTCACTTAACATTTTGTTGTTTCTACCCCCTGCAATCATTGCTGAACACTTCATTCTCAGAAACACTCATAGACCTCACTTTCCTCCCGATGTTCTTGCTTTTAACTGTAATTACTTGCTGAGTAAAAGCAGCTAACTTACCAGGCGTTGGTGGCTCGTGCGAGTTACTTAAGAGTCTAAGATCAGAGGATCAAGGTTCAAAGCCAGTCCAAGAAGCATAATTTGATAAGCACTATGTGTTGTTACTTTCATGTTTCTGGAATTAGGGATACTTTTTAGTTCATTCCTTTTAAAATATATCCATATAACAGTGCAAAGCAATAAATAGTCTTGGCCTAAAATGAGCTATATAATTGTAGTTTCAATCTGGTGGTACCCTTGACCATGATTTATAACTGTATCATTTGGTTTAGTCATCTTTGTCAACATAAAATGCCTTTGTATGAAATTTCTCATTTATTTGTATTTAGCATATTATGTGGCTTCTAAGCAGAAAAGAATGTCCTTTTCTTAGGTAGTAGAATATGATAATAGCTTTCCATGCTTTTTAAACATTAGGGTCCTGGTATAATGTTAGATGCCAGTGTTTTCCTTGCCTCAGAGAATATCTCACTCTGAAGAGAACAGGACCCACTCACAATGATGTACTAGAATAGGTGCATTTATTTCTGAAATCCAATGTAGGAGGTGGTAAGGAAAGAGACTGAAGTAGAAAGCAAATAATTAAAGGCTATAGAAATGTCTGCCCACCATTGTAATCAGTTATACCCTTTAGTAATTATTAGGCAAAAGGCTCAAATACTTAAGTTGGTTTAAATTTCTGTACAACTCTTTAGAGTACATTTCAAAGTACAAATCCTCTGCTATATAGGGAATTTTAGACTTTTCAAGGCAATTTGAGTATGAGTAATCTTTGCCTCATGAGGTACTAAGAGAACCAGTATCTATGAGAGAATATAATTCAAAGTATTTAAGGCTGTAGCTTTACTGGAATTTATAGTTACCATGTAATGATATAACATCCTTTTTTCTGTTTTATGCTACATGATAAGTTCCATGATAACTAAGGTCATACCTACATTGTTCATTCTTTCTTGTTTTATTGAAAAGGTGATGAGCAGGGGGTTACAGTTACATAATTAAGGCAATGATTATATTTGTTTTTAATCATTGTTACCCCATCCCTCATTATCTCTACTTACCCCTCCTTGTTCCCCTCCCTGCTCCAAGTTTTAATGTTCATATCCAAAGTAGTATCAAGTGAGTATCCATGTCTTGCAGTTTCTGTGATTCCTTTTCCACATATTGAATAATCTTATATGCAAAACATGAAGTACAAAATCTAAGAGAAATGAAAAAACAACAGTAGAAGAAAATGACATATAGAGTCTAATAGGAGCCTCTTGTTTCCATATGTTGGAATTGATGTTTGTATGCTTCATTATGTATGGTCCTATGCACTAAGCAGTTGGGATATTGAGATCCCCTGTTAAGAATATCTTAGTCATATTCTAGTTCTTACAAATGAGAAATCATACCACCTAGTTTTCTTTGGGTCTGGCTTACTTCACTCAATATAATTTTTTCCAAGTCTTTCCGTTTCCTTATGAATGGAACAATATTATTCTTTCTGATGGAAGCATAGAATTCCATTGTGTTGTATTATCACATTTTCTTGATCCATTCATTTACTGAGGGGCATCTGGGTTGGTTCCATATCTTAGCTATGGTAAATAATGCTGCGGTGACCATTGTCATGCTTGTTGCTTTAGTATGGCATTGTTTGTGGTCATTTGGGTAAATACCCTGAAGTGGGATTGCTGAGTCATAGGGGAGCTCTATGTTGTCTTTTGAAGAACCTCCACACTGCTTTCCAGAGTGGTTGAACAAGTTTACACTCCCAGCAGCAGTGTAGCATTCTTCATTCTTAAAGGATGAGTCTTTAGCAAATTTCTCATGGCTTAGTAGGAATTCAGGAAATATTTGTTAGAAAGATGGATGGCATTATTACAGGTTAAATCTCCTTTTTCTGTTTCAATTCATAAAACCCACATGTTGTTTCTGTGCTTTGAATAAGCCTAGATCATATATTCATATTTTATAATACTAAACAGTGCCCATCTTGATATGACTAAAGTGTCTTACCTTGTGTGGGATTGAAGAAGTGGCATGGTCTCATGAGCTATCCAAGCTTTACAGGCCTTTATATTTGCTTCATCAGAGAACTGTTGATACATGTTTATGCAGGGCCAGATCTGAACTCTCTTGTAAATGCATACAGTAGTTTCAGTTCTTTTCCTGAAACTGTGTGCAGCCCATAAATATTCTAAAACTAACACCAAATCCAGATAGGAAAAATAAGGGAAAAAACCAAAATACTATTATTCTAAGCACTATTAGTAATGTTGTCCTAATTATGGTCAGCACAATTGTCTAATTTATACAATAGTAACTGTATAATTAGTCAATTATTCTAATAATTAGTAATATTAATATAAATATATACATTATACTTATGGATCAGATAAAGTTTTATTTTATTAACACTTATGATAAAAGTTATAATACAAATTCAATAAAATTTTAGTTCTCAGTTAAAATTTTGGATAAATACGCTGCCTGAGAACTTAACTACTTTTAGCTTTTTAGTGCTTTGAATTCAAATAATTGTGAAATAATATATGATAAATATAAGTTACATGCAATAGGTTATATCTGCCTCTATGTGGTTAATCTTAGCTTGAAATAGAAAAACACATGCATTTTTTAGCTTTCCTTTAATGAGTGAGACTCTTAGTTTGCTTTGATATTTATACTATATCTCATATTGTACATTGTCTACTCTATTTTGACTTTTAAAAATACCCCTAAGTATCACTAAACAGCTTACCAGTTTACATTCCTACACAAATTATAGACATGAAAAGGCTGGTCAAGTACATCAGAAAATGGATCACATTTCTCTGTAAACACTGCACACAAAGCATCCCAAGGACTTCTGAAGTAGCTTGAAGTCACATCAGCATCTGATATGACCAGATTGCTTCACAAACTAGTCCAAAGAGGAGGCACTGTGCCCAATATTCTAATATGACCAACCATTTCATAATTCATACGGAACACAGTTTTCCAAAGCAGTCTGAGGTTAGTAACATATTTTTACCCTTTTTTCTCTTAAGCAAGATTATCCTAGTTTTTAAGCAGGACTTGCTCTTAATTTAGTGTTTGTTATTATATATTAGAAATTTTCCTTGATACTGCTGCCTTAAAGGCTGTTAAATGACACAAATAGAAGAAAGATATCAACTTAAATCAAATATATGTTTCCTCAGTAATTTAGATATGTTCTTTTATATTTATGCTGTGATTCAATATGGACTTGCCATGAAAGCTTATTTTGAAACTAAATAAATAATATTTCTTGGAAAACATTATTTTTATATAATGTTGCACTGAAAATATTCCATAAAGTGCCTTGTCTTACATCTCCTCATTTCTGCCCTTGACAGATGAATAAATACAGTCTCTTTGGGCCAGTGGCCATCTCGCTTCTCTCATTTTCAAATCTAGATATTATTTCCCAGATGATTTACTGAATTTTCAAGGCTGTTATTTGTGGCTTGTACCATTTTTTTTGGAAATAGAAACCTCCTAAGCTACAGAGACTTAATATAAATTCTCTGTAACATACAAATCACAAACAGAGCTAGCAGTTCAACCAATGTGTGATCCCCAAAGCAGTGCCTTAGACAGGGATTAAAATCCTGCTTTGATGTATAAGGGACTTCCACTCTGTTTCAAAGCATCATGCTGTGTTCTTTGCCTATTGTGCTTCACTTTGAGGATGTGATTCTCCCACCTCTGCTGCTTTATGATCACTAGCCTTGCAGGTGTGATTCTTCATGTCCTAGTTCTAGTGCTACAGAAACATCTGAGAAGACCAATCTCATCCCTCTGTAGCTTCACAATTAATGCAATCACCCTACACAGAAGTTTGTGAAGCACATTTGACCATTAAATACTTTTATAATTTTAATGTTTGCCAAATTATTTTACAGGGAACCAGAAAAATAAACTAATTTTAACATAAAAAGCAAATTGATTTAATATATTAGATGGTAGTTCAAAACAAGTTTTAAATGTTTGTATTTAATATGAAATAGGCTGCATTCATAAAGCAGAGCCCTATGAAACAGCCTGTAATTACTGAATATATACATTCAACGTAAGAAATTTAGGTCCCATGGTTTCCCTTATTTGCAATAATTAGTTACATATAGGATGATCTTATCAGATGAGCTGAAAAGCTCAAAAGCCATGTACATATGACCATATAAGATGCTAAGTGAAATGAACCCCAAGATATTCGTCTGTTTTTATTGTTATTATTTTAAATGTACAATATGATTTTATTTTTGTTGTTGTTGTTTCCTTTGTATGTTCTTTCCCCTATGGCATATCCCCTGTTGTCATTGTACTTGATTTTGGTACCCTACATCTTGTATATACATATGTCTAATCTGGGGAGAGGAAGAGGAATAGCAACACTTAACAAAAACACAGGATGACCCATTGCAACAAGGATATACATAGGACAGTATATCGGAAAGGAAGTTTACAACTTTGGGGGGGGGTGAGGGAATAGGGGAGGAGTGGAGGAAGTGGGAGGGAGAAAGGATAGTGGTACAATGACAAAGAAGGTAGGGTGTAACAATGATGGACAAGTAATGTACTCATTGGCTTACTCATGTGTCTGTAACCACTGTACAAACTTACAATACAATAAAAAATAAAAAAAAAGATTGAATAGGCAAATGTTGCTTATATCTATCTTGTGGATAATAAAAATTATTTTTTAGGTTTTCATTAAATATTTCCCTAATTTATAGAAGAGTGAACTCTAAAATCAGATGCTCTGGATTTTATTTTAGCATTACTATTATGGCCATTCTTTTTTTTTTTTGGTCAATGGTGGGGCTTGAACTCTGGGCCTGGGCACTGTCCCTCAGCTCTTCAGCTCAAGGCAAGCGCTCTACCACTTGAGCCACAGCGCCACTTCCTAGCATTACCATTTAATAGCTATAAATAAGAATAAATAAATAAAGAAAGAAAATTTATTCCTGTTAAGCCTCATTTTGTTCAACTCAAAAATGGGAATTTTCCTGGTGAAATATGTATGAAGTGCTTACCAGTGGGAAAAATAAGTGATAGAGAAGGATAAGAATTATTATTTATACAATAGCTTTATTAAATCTAATACTTGATTCATGATAATAATCCATACCATAGAGTGGCACCAATTAATATTTGAGTACATGTTGGTTTTCTGAAGAACAGTGGTTTAGAAATACTGAAATAGTTATAAACTCTTCTGCCATGACTAACTATAACAACTTCTTGTATGGTTTAGAAAGGATCTTTTGAAACATAAAATAATATATAAAATATGTAAAGACAACAAAGAAAGAAAACTGTAATTTCCAAGAATCCTCTGGATTAATTAGATTACCAACTTGTTTATGCTATGCTGCAAGTTCTGTGAATTGGAAATTTATAAATTGCCCAGTTTAGAAAAATGAATATTTTCTAAAATGCATAAATAGGGATACAAGTTGACCCATTGTAACAATGAAATGTACAAGATACTATGTTGAAAACAAACTTTACAACTTTGGCAGTGGAAGGGGAGGAGGATAGTTGTAGAGAGGGGAGGGGAAAACAAAGGCAACAATGCTTGATAGGAAATGTTCTCACTACCTTACTCATGTAACTGTAATCCCACTTTACAGTATTTTTACAATAAAAAGTACAAAAAATCTGGATTCCCCCCAAAAATGAGTATTTTCTTAGGAGCTTATAGTTACAATTATAGTTAATTGAGACTGAACAGTTAAAACTATAACACATATTTATATTAGGAATGAATAGCCTCGGGCACTTTATCTTACTGAAATAGATTGCTTAAAATATTAGTTTATATTGTTTTTGAAGCAGTCTAGCAAAAGGATGTATGTGTAGAATGACTTCGTAGGAAAGTTGAATATAAATTTTTTAAAAATGATGAAATCAAGGAAACAGTCATTAATTGAGTTCAACAGAAAGAATAATAACTGGATTAAATAAAGTTTTGAATAAAGATTAAGTAAATATCCATTCAGAATTATTCTCATGTTGTTTAAAGCAAAGCAGGGTTGTCAGAGCTGGGGAAACATCTTCAAGGTGTTCCTTCAAGAATGTCTTTTTTCATCACTGGTATTAAATTTAAAATAATAATTGCTTTTTTTTACTAATTGATTTCATATAAATGGCAGTCTATTAGATATCTATGTTTGGCAGAGATTATGAAGGATGACATAGAACAAGTTACCTTTATTCATTCACCCTTTTCAGGTTTTCCCTGTTAAATGCATGATTTGATCTACATATTCCAGAATTTCACTTTCCTCCTTGCATTCCAAACTACTGCAGCTTTACTTTTTTTGTTGTTCTTGTATTTCCACCCCCAGCAATTTCCAAGATGTATATCCAAATGACTAACAAGATAATGTTGGCACTATCCTTGTAGAATGACAATTGTGAACATAACTTACAAAGGATTTTATCCTTAAAATAAGATTCAAAGTAGAGTTTATATGTCACTGTAAATGTTAGAGGAAATATGCATCTGTCAGATTTCTTAAAATCTTGTGGCAAATGATATTTCATATTCAGATGAAAACTTTAGTCATTTGGGTTTAGAAAACAATCTGCCAGTAGTAAAAACATGACAGGCTTAATTATTAGAAAGAACCACATTTTTGAGATTTCCTTATTTTGGCTGATGCCACCAGCTAAAACCAGCAATACTGGAGCAAGTAGCCAGTATCTACCACAGGATGGTGGAGTGGTAAACTGAAATGTCTAACAAAATCAGAGAAGTTCCCTATCTTAAAGAAAAGTTTGCAAGTAAAAAGAAGCAACAGAGTATGTTGAGAAGAATTGATTGACTGAATATTTCAGACTCTAAATATGAGACATACCCATTCACATACCCAGTTGACCCAAGGCCACAGATCTCATCTCATCCTTCAAAATGACAAATCAGAATTTTAATGGGAAATAATTTGAGTTTCGAAAACTAGCTCCAGATCATTTGTTTACACAACATTCAGTTTGCTGAACAAAGCATTTTGATCCAATTTTATACTTCTATTCCAGACACTATATCTTCCATATTCTTATTTTTTTGATGCCATACTCTCTACCTACAGCACAATAATTCATTGAATGTTATGAACCTAAAGCACATTTGAGGAGAATCATGGAATGAGTTCTGGTAGAAGCAAAATAAAAAAGGAACAGGAAAATTTATTGGGAACGTTGTATTTTCACAGAATGATGTGATGTGGGCCTTGATGTGTAGGATTCCAGAGACAGGGTTATAATGTGTGAGGAGAATGGTATGAGGTACAAGCTAAGCTGAACAGTCAGCCAATTGGTGTTTATAGGTCATTTGAACTTTCTTATAGGTTTAGAAGGAAGTGATGATCTATCTATTTTGTGGGAATAGTAAGTAAATTGTGAGCAATACATTTTTTTTTGTCAGTTGTGGGGTTTGAACTCAGGGACTGGGCACTGTCCCTGACTCTCTTTGAACTCAAGGCTAGTGCTATGCCACTTGAGCCACAACACCTTTTTCGGATTTTGAGTGGTTAATTAAAGAGTTTGAAGGATACTTTTCTAATTGGGCTGGCTTTCAAACTGTGATCCTTAGATCTCAGCCTCCTGAGTAGCTAGGATTACAAGTGTGAGCCACCAGCTACAATATTTTTAAAACTAGCTGTAGAACCACTTTATAGTGTTATAGTAAGAAGTAAACATTTTTAATCTCAGTGGAGTGAGATCTAAAACTTAAAAATTTATTGTTGAAACACAAATTAATGGGAGCGTACTCCCCCTCCCATTTTTTTATATTGGCCATGATTGTCTAGTTAGAAACATGAAATGTTTTCTTTTTAATGAGAATATTTACTCTTCAAGTATGTATAAAACTCATTACCTTTTCCTTTTTTTATTATTATTAGTCATGGGGCCTAGGTACTGTCCCTGAACTTTTTCACTCAAACCTAGTGCTCTACTACTTTGAGCTATATCACCAATTCCAGTTTTCTGGTGGTTAAATGGAGGTAAGCATCTCATGGACTTTCCTGCCTGGATTGGCTGTGGACCTCAATCCATAGATCTCAGTCTCCTGAATAGCTAGGATTATAGGCATGAGCCTCAAGCAGTTGGCTTAAGATTTATATTTTTAAAATATTAGGAAATTGACTCATCACCCTGTTCATGTAACTGTAACCCCTCTGAACGTATCTTTACAATAAAATATATATTAAGAAAAAATATTTAACATCAATACAATATTTAAAAATATTAAACCTTAATTAAAAATATTAAAAATATTCATTTTAAAAAGTAGATGTCATTAATCTGTTTGAAATCTGCTTTCTTTCCATAAAACCAATCTCTACAAACTATCACACACACACACACGCACACACACACACACACACATACACACACACATACACACAAAACCCACTTCCACTTCTCTCTCTCTCCATTTATATTTATATAAATATTACATCTATGTATAGTATTTATATAGATGTATAGTACATACAAAAATATATCTATATATGTGTATATAGATGTATATAATAAACACATATATAAATATATATTTACACACACACACACACACACACACACACACACACATATCCCATATTCTGTTTCTTAACTCCTGTCTGGAAACATTTACCCAATGCTCCATTTTTTAAACAGATCTGAAAAAAGGAATTATGTTTCCTACGCCTTCACAAAGAACATGTATAAAATTATAAATTATGATTTATAGCCACTGAAAGTGGTAATTAATTTTATTCTGCCCTTTTTTGACCATTTAGTTCACCTTTTGGTCTCCATTAGCAGTAAAAAGAAAAGGCTCTCTTGTGTTATTATTAGGGCAGTGGAAATATGTTGGAAAAAAGTGTTATGAGAGTCCCAGTGATAGCAAGTTAAATATAATTTAGTAAGGTTCCTTTTAATTTTTTTAATTTTTCATTTTAATTTATTTTCATTTTATGTAGAGGTGATATACAGAGAGGTTGTAGTTACATAAGTAAGGAAATGAGTATATTTCTTGTTGAGCAGTGTTACCCCCTTCCTCATTTTTTCCTGCTTTCCCTCCCCAACAACTCCCATCCCCCACAAGTTGTAAAGTTCATTTCTAACATAGAGTCTTGTCAGTATTGTGTTGATTTGGTTCACACTTTGTCCTTTGTCTCACTATTTTTGTGATACCCTTCTCTTTCCCAAATCAGATAAACTTACATACAAGACAAAGGATAGCAAAAAAAAAATCCCCGAAACAAAACAAAAACCAAAAACAGTGACAACAGGGGATAAACCAAAGGGAGGGGGAACAAAAGAAAAAAGAAATAGCTGTAAACAGTACACTAAAAAACAACAACAACAACAAAACACACAGAAAACCTCCATCAACCCCTTGTTTCCATATGCTGGAGTTCATTTCGATTAGCATCATTTTATAAGGTCATATGTACATAGCTATTGTGTTATTATGATCCCCTGCTAAAACTGCCTTAGTTGTTACAAATGAGGGAAACTCTGGAGCCTGTGACCTAAAGGGACAGCTACTACAGGGTGGTAATATAAACTTGTTCAACCACTCTAGAAAACAGTATAGAGGTTCCTCAAAAGACTAAACATAGAGCTCCCTTATGATCTAGCAATCCCATTCCTGGGCATTTACCCAAATAACCACAAACAAGTCCTTTTCATTTTAATATGATCCTTATTTCTCATACTACTAACTGAGGTGTTTTTCAAGAGGCAGATCACTGCTATCTTAAATGTTAGGCTAAGTAATTAATGAAACACATTAACTAAATCTATTAATTCACCATCCACACATACAACTCATAGAGTTACCCACCATTTTGAACCAGCTTTATAATATAATAAAACAGTAAAGTATCCCAAATGAAAATGCTTAATTCTGAGCCTCTGGTTTTTCTTAAATGTGTTTTACATTAGAAATTCAGTTATGGTATTGTATGTCAGCCTCTGTCTTAAGTACTAGAAATGGAAAAATGAATGAGACCACATATTTCAAAGTCAAAGATTTTAAAGTGATTGTCAGGTAATATTAAGTAATTGATATGGGAAATGTGTAGAACACAGTACAATTTGTTCTATGTTTCTCTAATTTTGTCATGGGTATAAAGAAGTATTTCTATAGTAGCTAAATCAGTGTCACAGTGTTATGGGCCTGCTTCATGAATATAGTTGGTAGAAAAGTGTTTATGGGGGCTGGCCTCAGTAGGACAGTTTTCACTCACTCATGTAGATAGTGCCATGTAGAAGTTCTAGTCTTGATGCTGGCCCTTCTAAGTATTGTGAGAGAACTAATACACTTAGTCTTTATAGGAAACTCCAGCCTTGTAAATGTAGAACCTACATTTCTGGGCCAGAGAACGAATTTGTAGGTGCTGAAGTGTAAGACCAATGACTAGTAACAGAAGAATTCTGTTAGGCTCTTAAATTATTCTCACTTTATTAGCTTACTGGTAAGTGTGTGTGATCTATGGACAATAGCCTGATTATCAACTGAGCACTTGTTACACATGTGTGATTTCAGGTCCTGTCCCAGACCTGATGAAAGATAATCTTTATTTCAGCAAGCCTTCAAACAAGTTATAGAGTAATATATTTGAGACATACTGGGCTAGGAAGTTATCTAGAACAAAAAGTTGATTTTTTCCCTAAAGATCATGACTTTAAAACTTGGCCTTTCCATTTTCCTGTCTTCTTGTGCTTTCCCATACTGACTTCTTTGGCCATATTGTAGATATTAAGTCTGTCCTAGTGAATAGCTAAACTTAACTCACATGGATGTAAATCTTCTCTACCTATTACATAGTGTTTTCATAAATGACTGGTGCATGATATTGAATCACATTCCTGCTTTAATATGGAAGGAGGTTTGAGTGTTTCTTGGCATTCTCCATGTAATCCTGGAGTTCTGGCCCCATTCTATATTGCTTTTTCACTTTGTCTCCTCTCTCATGTTTTCTTCTACTCATGAACAAAGGGGTCTTTTTCTAGCTAGACTTCTGACAATTTCAGTTACAAATAACTTCTCTGCAGCAATCTGAATTTCACTCTGCTAGGATTAACACTAATTGACTCTGTGGCCTTTCTTTTTGGACATTTCTTCCATAAATGGTACCTTCTATGTCCATCGGCCACTCCTAGTCTCTCTTTTTTCTTGACATTGTGTGTGAAGAGGGAAAGAGGAAGGTTTGTGGTCAAGTATGCATGGATATGTGTATTAAATATAGGTATTTGTTGGTATTTTTGCTACTCAAGTACTGTGAGAATTACTATAATTTTCATGAGGTCTCAAGAGAAGATATCTATCAATTCCACTCTTGTTGAACTCAGTTTCAATTTTACATTATTTTGTTGTTCTTTTCAGTTGTGAGTCCAAGTGGTTTATCTCTCGGCTGAACTTGCACTAGATTGTTTTACATCACCGACTATATTTTTACTCAAATTACCTATATTTGACAATGCATTGCTTATTAAATGACAATTGAATATTAAGTATTTGTGTTCTCACCTTTAGAAGATAATATAATGATTATGGAAATTAGTTAACTAGACCAATAACTGCATTCACTAAACAAACACTGAATGATTGGTCTTTGGTGCTCTTATGCTATACTCTGATTTATATATATGCCAACTTCTCTCCCAAACATGAGGATAACTCCTGTAATATATTTGCATGGATTTAATTTCCAGTGTCATAAAACTTGTCAAACACTGTATTTTGTGTGTGTATGCAAATCCTGGGCCTTGAACTTCTCAGAGCCAGAGTAGTGATCTATCACTGGAGCCACAGATCCATTCTGGCTTTTTGGTGGTTAAGTGGAGAAAAGAGTGTCATAGATTCTTCTGCTTGGGCTAATGTCAAGTTGTGATCCCAGATCTCAGCCTCCTACGCAACTAGGTTTGCAGGTATGAGCCATTGACATCCAGCAATTGAGTGTAATTTTTTTTATCATCAGTGTATGCATATCTAAATGAGATTTCATTTACCAAGATTTAATGTATCTGACATTACTCTGTGATGTTTACAATAAGAGAAAATGAATAAATTCTTGATGGAAACTGTATCAATGGACAGAATAATATATAATACTTTGATATTTCTCACACTACAAATTTGTTAGTTCCGTGAAAGCAGCTAGCTATTTCAACTTTTGTTTTTTGTTGTTGTTTTGTTTTTTTGTCGGTTGTGGGGCTTAAACTCTGGGCCTGGACTCTATTCCTCAGCTCTTCAGCTCAAGGCTAGCGCTCTACCACTTGAGCCACAGCACCACTTCTTAGCTAGCTATTTGATTAAATAAGTTCATCATTGTTTTTTAGATGGACACTGACATTGGAACTGAATTAGTAAAAATAAGGTAAAGATGATACCACAAGGTAGGTGGTCATAAAATCCATGCCAATAAGGAATAGAAAAGCAAAGCAGTACTTATTAAATTTACTGTAGGACTATGTCAGATTTTCTTTAATTCTAATCTCTTGTTTTGGGCATAGAACCAAAAGTAGTTTTCATGGCTATTTCATTACACTTACGTTATTTTCATTTTCTTTCTATACTTTATCTGCCTAAGACTTGATATTTGTTTTTTGTGCAATGCTGGCCATATACTCGGCTTGTTTTAATGCAAAAAAGTACCTTTTAAAAATACTAAAAAAAGAGGTTTGAAATGAGAATTGTACTCAATGCACAAATGAAGGTATGAAAATTATTTTCATATGTACTGCCTAGTGGTATCAAAATGTATTCTCTCCTCGTTTTCCAAATGCATTTGAATATATTTCAAATTATTTCATTAAAAGTCACCTCTTGTCCTAGCAAAATGCAATTTATGTCTTTTTTTTTTTTTTTTTGCAATTTATGTCTTCAGAGACCTCTTGCTTTTGTTGTTGTTGTTGTTGTTGGTGGTGGTGGTGGTAATGGGACTTGACCTCTAGGCCTGGGCACTGTTCCTGTGCTCTTCAGCTCTAGGCAGTTGTTCTACCACTTGAGCCACAGCGCCTTTTCTGGCCTTCTGGTGGTTAATTGGAGATGAGTCTCACAGACTTTCCTGCCCAGGCTGGCTTTGAACCACGATCCTCAGCCCTTAGCCTCCTGAGTAGCTAGGATTATAGGTGTGAGCCACCAGCACCCGGCAGACCTCTTGCTTTTGAGTACCAACTAGGATCTCAGAAATTTGATTCAAGATGAGCAGATATGTTGCAAATTATAGGGAAAACGTTGCTAAAAGGAAACAGCAAAATACATCATCCTCTATTTGTTACTGATGGTAAACTATTTCATTTCCATACATTTATTTACATTTTCTTAAAATTCTCTTTAGGTTTCATATTACCTTAACTGCTCTATTTGTGGGGTGGGGATAGCACATAGTTTTAAAGGTAGATAAAACCTTGAAATTATATTAGCTAATGATCTCAATGTATAGGATTATTAAAAAATTTAGAAAATTCTATGATTTGTCTAAAGGCATAGGTGTTTGGTGACATAACTTCTTGTATTCTTTCCTTTCTCATATTTACTTTTAAATATACCCACTTAACATTTTCTTCATTCAATTATATAATTAGGCTTAGTTCATGTTCGAAGTTAACTCATTTCTCTCTATGAAATTATTGCAACTCTGAATCTAAAAATAATAAGTTTAATTTTTATAGTACTTATTTATATTTGAATAGGTGTTGTATTCACTATGGCTCACCAGACCACAAAGATTTGCCACAAAATTTACTATGGTAATATGGAAACTTTTTGAGCTAACTAGAACATTTAGCTTGCTCCTAGTGTCTGGAAGAAACATGCTATGATGTCTATCTATCTAATAAGGTTCGTTCACTTGAGTATCATTCCTCAAATGTAGGGTAGTTAGCAAGTTGTGAGATATTGGAGTTATGGTTTGTTCTGATTAGACAGCAAGTAGACTTTTGTTCCAGCTGTATCAATTCCCTTCCTCTTCCCTGTAAACATTGTGCAGTGCAAGTAGAGACAGCTGACAAAAAAATTAAGTGAGAATTTAAGGCAGATAGAATTGTATCTACCAAGGCTTAGTGGAAGAGGTGGTAGTGCGTCAGTGGTAGTTAATCAGATTACATGTACTTATTTCTAAGTCTGTTTTGTGCACATTTTGTCTATATGGAAGGAAAGCCTCTCCTCCCCCTTATCTTTCCTGAGCTTTGGCTGGAGTAACTTGCAATTACCACAAGGTGAGAGGTGTGTGTGTGTGTGTGTGTGTGTGTGTGTGTGTGTGTGTGTGTGTGTGTGTGTGTGTGTGTGTGTGTGTGTGTGTGTGTGTGTGTGTGTGTGTGTGTGTGTGTGTGTGTGTGTGTGTGTGTGTGTGTGTGTAGAGGGGTGGGGGATCCTTCTTTCAAAGTTGAACTCAATCCAAACTCTTCTGAGAAATTCACTCCTCCCCCCTCTTCCTGCTTCTTCTTTTGTAAAATCAAGCAACATCAATAACTAGGTATCAGTATTGTACACTTTCACACAATATTTGATTAATTTTATTTGTCTTACATAATAGGTATTTTTACACTTGATTTTCTGGTATGAATGCTAAGGTACTCACTGGTAACCATTTTCTAAGACTATAAACACCTGACATAGCTAACGTATGATACAGGGCAAATGAACAGGTTCAAAAATGTTAGCTATACCATCTCTATACCATTATACCATTATATGTATGCCACATTCTTCTAAATAGCTGTGAACATTCATGAGCTTTTCTTTCTCAGGCCAGTAGCTAAATAAAGTTAGTGGACTTAATATTAAACACAAAGTGATCAATATGTAATTTTCTTCCATAATATTCCAAAAAACCAGGAATAAACCACTCCCATACAGAAAAAGTATAAATCTGTGGTTAGCAGTGGGCTTTAGCATATTTTCATGTATTTTGTTATTTTAAAACATAATGAGCTGTTGCATGTAAGTAGCAATCACAAATTGTATGTTTGTCATCAGAATGTTCCAAAACAAATTATATTCAAAATTGCTCACTTCCACATGGATTTCTAATTACATATTGGAGAACAAACATAAATATTAAAATCTCTATATTATAAATATAATAGAAAGCTAACAACACATGCCACAAGAAAGTGTTGGAGCAAACATATGGTTTATGACTGTGTGCTTTACTGAAAAGCTTACAATTTTTTTAACATAAAATAGTTTTCAAACAGACACTACTCACTAAAATGCATGCAAATATGTTTGTTAGGAACAAAAGAAATAATGATACAAGTAATTTTGACAGGACAAAATGCAGTTGGAAAAGAATATATACTTCTACTCACCAGAAACAACTGGTATCAAAATAGCTATGGTAATTGTGTTGAACTCATTTTAAAGTAATATTTGAACTTTTCCCTATTTTTTCAGAAAATATTATTCATCATAAAAGCACATGCTTTCTGTGATAACTGGCATTGGTATAGTTAAAACATCCAGAGTAATGAGTGGGATATTTCTACTTTTTTACATTCATAATATTTCAGAGAAATATTCACTATACCCTCGTAAGAAAATGTTCTCCTTTGAATAATTTATAGACCAGATTCCTTTCTATTTAATAATGACATATTCTCCTTCTCTGTGAAAATACTTGAATAGTTTATATTTTCAATTTGAATTTGAAAGCAAAACAATTCATAAATTCTACAGTTTATAAAAATGAACATGAGTGAAAATGAGCATGGCTTTTCCATTTGTGTTTAACCTTGCTCAGAGCCTCATTTTCTTATCTGTCAGAATAATAGTATTTTATAGACATAGAAGAAAGATACACAGTGTTTTGTATTCCTCTTTAATTTTTATTGAAACATTAGCAGATGTAATATACTTTCTTTTTTTAAAACCATCCACTGGAATGAATTTCAAAAGTTTTCTTATGATTTCATTGAAGTAGACAATTTTATGGTTTTCTTGTGCACACATTTTGTGTGTGTGTGTGTGTGTGTGTGTGTGTGCACGTGTGTGTGTGCACGCCAATATTGGGGATGAACTAAGTGTTTCTTGTCCTGGGTTGGCTTTTTCAATCAAGTTTGTCTCTCTTACAACTTGAACCATATCTCCATTTCTAACTTTTGCTGGTTAAAAGTCGAAAGGGTTTTTCTGCCTGGGCTGGTTTTGAACAGGGATGTAGGAATCTCAGTCTCTTGAATAGTTACAACTATAGTCATGAGCCACTGTGCTCAACTTGTGCACAAAATTTTTGTTAGTGCTGTGCAAATTGTGGCTTAATGCTCATTAAACTGATTGGAGTAACATGAATATATATTTACAATATAAATTTTTGGAGCATAAAAATTTATTTTAGATATCCCAATATGACTGTTTTATATGTGGGTTTAATATACATTCCCCCTATTTGGATAGATAACCTTGGAGAAATAATATAAACTATTTTATTTAAATGGTCTGTTAATGATGGTTCAAAATATGTTTAGTTTATTCTTGAAACATCTTTATGTTGTTTATGTTAAAGTTCTTGTCAGAATAGCACTATTTTACTGTCAAGGCATTCTGACTTTGTGTCTCATAGGGAGTTCAGTTAAAAATAAGATTTGGGAGTTCAGGGTTGTAGATCAGTGGTGGATCAAGGGCTTAGCCGAATGAGGTCCTGGGTTCAATCCAAAAAGGAATTCAAGGCATTCTTCTGCTTAACAGATTGCTTAAAATGTACTTATCCCTTGCTTATGTCTAAGTGTAGGTTTGATGTGCACTGCAGCAATTGGTTCATGTCTGGCCACCAGAAGCATTCCTTCTCTCTGAGAAACTGGAGTTCTAACCACTCATTCTTAACCCAAGATGGGTGATATAGAAACCCTTTGGCATACAACCAAGTAACTTCTGTGGGAGAACAGGACTGAAAGCACACAGGCTTCATCTTGTATTCTATGTTTGGAGGAGTCCCTAGAGCTACAAAATAAGGCCAGTGGCATGGCTTCAAATTCATTTTGTTTGAAAAATAAAGGAATAAAAGAAAATATGGGAAGCATTAAAGTCAAACATAACAAAAGCAAGCAAGATACTGAGGGATAATACATCTAATCAGTAGAGATAAGCAATATAAGAGCATAAAACCTCCCTTCCTCCAAGTTATCTATTGAGGAAATAAGCAAATGATGCCTTTTTTTTTTTTACAACTCCACTAATGTATGTAGTATAGTAGCTAGCAAGTAGCATGTACATGATAAAAGATCCTGTATGAATAAATGAAGAGTGACTCTAAGTGCAACACTGTGTCACCTTGGCTAACCATTGGCTTGAGAAGAGCTGAATTACATGATGCTTAAGAAGGAAGCAAGGAGCCATCTTCCTATGACAGGTAGTCAAAAGCCTCTGGGCTTCTAGTTAAAGAAAGTCAGACACTGTTGATATATCCTGGTCTTAGGAAATCCTGGAGTTCCCTAGAGGAAGTGGGAAAGGAGTCTGGCATTTTTTTGAAACTAGTCTAACCTGTTAATCAATGACATTGTGAAACTTTTCCACCAAAACAACTCACAAATTGGTTGACCCATCATGTCAGAATTGTTCATGATTTTCCATCACAATCTTGTATTTGTGTTAAAAGTTCAACCAATAGCCAGTCCAAAAAAGTTCTTACTCTCCTTAATCACACCTTTTGGAACTCCAAGGGCATTTATATTTCAAATTTGAAAAATAAAGGCTTTTATATTCAAGCTATTTTCTATTTAAATGTAGTTTTTGTCTCTTAGTTTCCCTTAAGCAAACCTTATTTTTTATTCATTAATTGCCAGTGATACCTACCTCCTTCATTGAATTTATAGTATTAATTAAGATATTTTGATATATGTTGTCATGTGTGTAGAATTTTGGATTTGAACACCCCCTCACACCACCCCCCGCAAAGAAAGGAATACTAGTACCTACTACATATAAATGGGACATGAATCAGAAATAAGGTATTTGCAAAAGTAGTCAAAAAACAGCCAGACTCTAGTGGGATAGATCATAATCCGGTGACTGTGACATCCTTAGGAAAAGAAGGAATTTTGGAAAATGGCTTGTAACTATGGAGGCAGACCTTGAAGTGATGTGACTACAAGTTAAGGGATGCCTATTACAAACTGTGGTATGGAGTTGAATTGACTTGGTTCTAGTGAATATGATCTGATGTCTAAAAAGACCTTTTAATTTGTAAATGTTCAGTTGCTCAGTAGTACTGTTGGCTATTGAACGAAGCAGTGGTTAGGAATGCTCACCTCTTTTCTACTCAGTCTAAAATCGTGTCTATCTTCTGATTCTTCAAAAGCATTGCTATTAATAGCTTGCCATTGAATGGAAGCTTTATTGATGGCTTTAACCATCAACATCTGTATGTGTTCCTATAGTATGTGTGGTGAAAACTTGGTAAGGATCTTGAGAGATAATTTCAAGTAGAGGCCTGCAAAGATTTGTGACTGTGATTATACAGTAATATAGCATCTAGTGCTGTTAACTTGGGGCAGCTATGAATTAAAACTGTGCTTTTACATTTCTGTATTTTTTATTTTATTTTCAAATAGGGTCTTATTATGTAGCCCAATTTATCTTTAGGCATGCTCCTGCTTAAGTCAAATGTTCAGATTATAGGCCAAAACCACAGCACCCACTCCTTTCCGTTTCCTTTTCCTTTTCCTTTTCTTCCTCCTTTTCCTTCCTTTCGTCCTTCCTTCCCTTCCTCTTTCTCTCCCTCCCTCCTTCCTTCCCTTTCTTTCTTTTTTTTTTGTATAACACTATGCCTATAGAAGATAGATATATTAAATGTTGACTTCTTTGTTTAGTTCTGAATTCTTTGTGGATCTTAATCATATCCAGGGCAGAAGGTCCCTCTACGTCAGAGACAAGACATTTTAAGGAAACCATGTTCAGGTTTTATGAGATGCTCTGCTTTTCAATGAATGAATTTCAGCAGATGTTTTGAACTGATGCTTCCCATAAATTGTATATTTTGTACTTATGCCAACTTTTAAAACTGTTTTAAGAAAGAGTCATCCAGCATTCTTTTACAGACTAATGCTATTGGTCTGACTGGTATATAAAGCCATTCCAACTAGGAGCTTCATTCATTCACTCATTCAGTCATCAAGCAGTAGATTATGAATCTGTTATTTGAGAATGTATAATGTAATTTTCAAGCTACACAGATGATTTATTTGTGCTGCTTGGATGTCATTTGGCCCCAGAGTTGAGCAGTTACTTTGATATTTTTGACACAGGTACTCTCTGGTGTTTTGTGCAGGTGTTTCCATGTCAAGAAAATTGAAAGATAAATGATTTTGCTTTTACTTAAAAATCACATTTGAAGGGTAACTTCTTTGTTTAGGGTGTTCCATTAAAATAAATTATCATAGACATGAATTACATTTCCTCAAAGGGTTGGTTGGTATCCTGTAGGGATTACCTGTATTTCTTGCTGTTTTTTTTTCCTTGCATAAATTTAAGTGCTTTCAGAGGACTGGCAATATTGAAAAGCATGTTAAAAACTATTTACCATACCCATTTTTATACAGAAAGAGGCAAATTAAGCTTACAACAATACAATAAACATTTTTTTTTCGGTTAGAAAAATACATAGTCGGGCATTAGGGTTTATACCTGTAATTCTAGCTTCCCAAGAGGTTGAGATCTAGGGATCATTGTTCTAAGCCATTCCAAGCAGCAAAGTCCGTTTAGATCTCAAATTAAAGACTGAAAAAAAAGGTGTATTTGTAGTTCTAACTCAAATGGTAGAGTGCTATTCTTTTTGTGTGTGTGTATCAGTCATGAGGCCTGATCTGAGCTTGGGTGCTGTCCCTCAGCTCTTCAGCTCAAGGATAGCACTGTACCACTTGAGCCAAGCAACACTCTGGCTTTTTCTGTTTATGTGGTGCTGAGGAATCAAACCCAGGGCCTCATGCATACAAGGCAAGCACTCTACCACTGAGCCACCTTCCCAGCTCCTAGAGTGCTATACTTAAGCCAAAAAAGTTTAAGCCTCAGGACACACACACACACACACACACACACACACACACACACACACACACACAAATGCATCTATGCCTTGTTTATGTTTTAATTATCTGATATTTTCTACTTGATGCCTAATACTTAGGTTCAGTATATTATTTGCAAAATTAATCACTTAAATGCCTTTTTAAGATATGGGCCAAATTCAAATCCATTCATTTCTAAGACCTTGTGTTTGCTAATATTTATTTAAGAGATGTACTACATCTTTGGATCCCAGTTGTCAGATTCTTGAAAATACTCCAACAAAATCATAAATGTCATCTTTCACGCCTTTTCTTCCCTGTCTTTTTCTTCCCTGCAAAAATCACTTTAACCTGAATTTACTTCCTGACCAGCTGCAAATTATCTTTGGCTTTTGTCTCCTCCCAGAGTCAAGAGAGCCTAATTTGGACATGTAATTAATTTTGTTTTAAACACAAAAGTGAATAAATTACAAATCTCACATTACATGTGTTGTACAGGGAAAAGATGTTGGTAACTAGTGTATTAATGATTCATTTAATCCTAACACTTACATAACAGTTAGAAATTCTTTCTGACATTGCATAAACCCAGGGCTATTTGTTTAGGGTTTCTCTGAAATTTCTACTTGTATTGCCCTCTAGAGAGCTGTCAAATAAATAACAGATGTAGAGATTATCAGTTACTTTTGAATGCCTGACAAAAACAGACACTCAAGCCAGGAACTTCCCACTGGATCTCTTCATGCTTAAGAGAAAGAGAAAGAATAGATCTAGTAGCCACAAGCAAGAAATTCAGCCTAATATTGTACAATCTGTATCTTTTATTTTATAATTTTGCTGTTTTGTGTATGCCAAATTTTATCATACTAGAGAGGTTCTTTTTTCTGAAATATAATTAACTTGACTGCAATATTAGTTTCCACTGTAGAACTTTACAGAAAAGGAAGTCTTAAAACTGCTAATATTATTGCTATGTGCCCTCAAGCTCCTCATTCTTCTACATAGACTGTAATGGAAAAAAAGTCCTAAGACTATTTCTGGTTGTACCTTACACAATCTGGACCCTCAATAAAAATATAGAAGCAGAGGAAAGACAATAATTCTATGGATCATGTGCAGTGTATTAAAATTAAAGGTTTGTGATTATAGTTGACAAGAGGGATGAGAAGTACATTTCTCATAGATATCAGCAAAGCTCTTATGACAAAACTTACTACTTTTTTCCATTTTATTAAAAAATATTTTAATCCATGAATGACATTCTACCACCAATATGCAAAAACAAGGAATTTTCAAAGACAGACTTTATTACATGTATACCTCTGCATTGAGTTGTGAAGGTTCTTTGCCTTTCTTGGGACAATATAATGTAAACTCTACCTTAGATTTATATGTTACAGTAGTTCTTTTTCCTTCTTCTGTCATACTTATGGCATGCCATTATTGCCCGTTTGCTTTTCTCTTTGCTCCCTACATATCTGAAAACTTGTTAGCTGTTCTGGAGCAGACTGTGGGAAGCTGAAGAGCAAGAAGTAGAAAAAGGCCAGTGTATTTCTTGATTCTTGTCTCTCCATTCATTTGTGGGTGTTATTATAGCATTTTAGAGTATAGTGTACTCTTTGTGGTCTTATATCCTCCTACCTCTTCTTCTTAACTTTGAGGATGTGGCAATATCACCCACCCCTCTTTACCAAGTTGTTGTAGATGGATGAGATGGGAGCTTCCTGTTCTTACAAAAATCCGGCTATGTAAACATTCCTCATGAGTCCCCAAGGCCTAGCATTTCAGTCAATAGCCCCAAACTAAAACCCTTCTATTTAAAGCACCAGAGGCATTTCTATTTTCTGACTTTAGCCTAATTCATACACTAGATGTCTGCACTTAAAGGCTGTGACCAAGCAGATACTCATGATTGCTTAAACTTCTGTGCTTAAACTTTGAAAATAATTAAATGAAATTTAGAAAAAAATTCCCCTGTACCCAGTCAGCACTTTTGTTTTCTAGCAATAAGGTCAATAAACTCTATAAGGTCCAGAATGAATCAAGCAATAAATCTTGAGTTTATACCTAACATCTGTCCGTATATATTGAATGCTTATAATGTTATTCATTTCTAGACCCTGGGGACTCTCAAGGCTGTCATTTATTACAGCTCTTCCTAAATGAAATACATTAAAGAACACTATGTGATCGGTCCTTGCTCAATTCCCAAGGTCAATGCTATTTTCTTTCAGAAAAAATATGAGTTACATATTGTGTGTATAATGCCAGCCATAGATCCATAAAGATATCTTCATTTGGATGAGTATCATTGTAGTCAATATGATAGGGACCACTTTTTCCAATTAATATAGAGCTGTTAGTTAGGGATTTTCAACACATTCTATACCTGTACTAGTTGCTGAAAAATATACCAGGTAGATTTCATGAATAAGATGGAGGAGGAAAAAGCAACCCCATGTCTTCAGACAACAACCAAGCTCACAGTTTTGTAGAAGGCCTGCAGATTTATCTCTGCTCCTTTGGCTTTGACATGTGTCATCATCTGTTGTCTACAAGTTGACTTTCTGGGATTTCATAGCTCTCAGAAAACTCATTTACATTGAAGACCTCATCTGATACAGTTGAAGTGCCTCAAATTTCTCTCTGTATAACTTTCACCATCCAGCAGGACAGCCCAAGTTTGTGCACATGGAACTTAGTGTTCACAGCAATGAGCAAACTGTACTCATTGTCCAAGTGCTTTTCCAGGGTCTGCTTTTATTATGCTTTTATTATTGCACATAGCCAATACCAGTTCATTCTAAGAGAAATAGACTCCATATTGTTGGAAATGCTTTTGAGGATCTAAGACATCACAATAGAAATAGTTCCCAAGACTAGGAACTCACTGGGCAAAGAAAACTATTACCTCTGCAGAAGCATGTGCCACCTAAAAAGAGTCTAGAGCAAGCTCGCCTGTCAGGCAGTCTATTTTTTTGGACGTTTTATCTATGAGTAGTGGTACAAAGGATTGCATTTCAATGAAACAGTTTAGGAATACAATGCCTTTTGATCAATATCAACCCTTTCAACATTCTCACCCATCCATCCTTTCCGTCTCCTTCCTTCATTTTTCTTAATTTTTAGATTATGTTTTGAATTTGTTTGCCATTTAACAAAGCAGTTTATGCGTACAATGCATCTTGATCTCTGTTGTCCCTTCACCATCTTCTCCCCCACCCCGACCTTTGACCCACCTCCTTCCCTTTTTTTCTCAATTCTGCACTATATATAAGTGCATTTGGCCTGCATTCTACTCCCTTCCCCACTTCATTCTTCTACCCCTCTTCCTTGGGCCACCCTCCTTGCAAGTACGCATTTCCTGGTACTTGAGCTTAGATTTAGTTCCATTTTTATCACTAACTCTTTTTATGCACCTTGTTTATTACTCTGTGACGTAGGCCACAGGAGATCACAAAAGGCATGTAGGTGAGTTAAGGCTGAGGAAATGGAACTTTTCCTTAATGAAATTTTTTCCTTTGAAAGAAAAGATTCTTAATGATCTCTCCTTTGAATGCAGGCTAGATAATCTTTTATGTTCCAAGTTAACAATAAAATTTATGTCTTTAAAAGAACCATTTCATGGTTTTACTGGTTCTTAGAATATCATTATGGAAAATTCATACATGTGGATCATAATTGCAATCTACCACAAAGATTTTATATACAACTTACCATATTTTATTCAATGAGAAATTATATAACATAGGGTTTCTTTGAAGGGAGCTGATAAACAGAAAATATTTTTGAAGAAAATACAATGGAGAAAACAAATATAACACGTGACTTTGATGTGGAATTAATGTGACTATCTCAGAAAGAATAAAAACAGAACAAAGATTTGGTATCCACAGACAGAAATAGTTGCATAGATGGCAGGCTCTTAGTCCTAGATTAGTATAAGATGAAGAAAATTGTGGTCAAGAGTTCTATTATGAATGTGATAATGTCATTCTTTCTGATGGAGCAATATAATTCCATTGTGTATAATATACCACATTTTCTTCATCCATTCATCCACTGAGGGGCATCTGGGTTGATTCCATACTTGGCTGTGGTTAACAATACTTCAGTGAACATGGTTGTGCTGGTAGCTTTAATGTGCCATTGTTTGTGGTTTATTGGATAAATGTCCAGGAGTGGAATAGCTGGGTCATAGGGAAGTTCTATATTTAGTCTTTTGAGGAACCTCCATGCTGCTTTCCAGAGTGACTGAAAAAGTTTACATTCCCAACAACCATTATAATAACTTTCCTTTTGACCACATCTCTGCCAGCATCTGTTATTGTTAGTGTTTTTGATAATGGCTATTCTAATTGGGGTGAAGTGGAATCTCAGTATTGTTTTGATTTGCATTTCTTTTATGGCCAGAGATGTTGAACTTTTCTTCAGGTGTTTATTGGCCATTCTTACTTTTTGTTCTGAGAAGTCTTTATTTAAGTCTTTAGCCCATTTATTAATTGGGTTGTTATTTCTTTGACGGGTTATTTTGGGAGGTTAAGTTTTTGAGCTCTAAATATATTTTATATAAGGCCCCTATCCAATGCACAGCTGGTTCCATTCTGTGGGCTTTCTATTTATCATGTTACTTATGTCTTTTGCTATGCTGAAACTCTTCAATTTTATGCAATTACATTTATCCAGTCTTTCTTTGATTGGTTGTGATTCTGGCTATTTACGTAGGAAAGTTTGACCCATGCCCTAGTGTTTCCCCTACCTCTTCCTGTAATATTTTCATGGTATCTGGGCTTACATTGATGTCTTTGATACAGTTAGAATTGATTCTTGTTCAGGATCATATATAAGGATCTAGCTTCAGTTTTCTGCATATATAGCCCATTTTACCAGCGGTATTTGTTGAATAAGCTGTTTTCCAACCTGTGTTTTGGGCTCCCTTATCAAATATAATAGGTGGCAATAGATATATAGGCTCATTTCTGGATCTTTTATTACTTTGGTTCTCAGGCCTTACATTGTGTCAGTACCAAGCTGTTTTTATTACAACGGCTTTGTAATAGAATTTGAAGTTTAGTATTGGTAATCCTCCAACACTGTTCTTCCTGTTAAGGATTATTTTTGTTATTTGGGATCTTTTATTATTCCATATGAAGTTTTGGATCACTTTATCTCTTTGAAGAAAGTTGTTGGGCTTTTGATGGGTTTTGCATTGAATTTGTAAATTGCTTGGGGCAGTATTGCCATGTTAATCCTACCATCCAGGAGCATGGAAGGTTTTTCCATTTCCTTAAATCTGCTTCAATTTATTTTTACAGATTTTTGAAGTTTTTCATAAGGAAATGGAAAACTTGGAAAATTTATATTAAACAAAGTATGCCAGACACAAAGAAACATAAGTTGTATGGTTTCCCTCATTTGTGTAACTAGAATGTGCCTATAAATCCTCAAGTAGAAGACACTGGGAGGTTAAAAGATGGAAAAATACAAGAGGACATGATAAATTGTACAATTCTCTAGACACACAATGAGGCCAAAGGAGAATATTCATAGGAGAGGATCACAAAGGCTCAATAGCTGTGTACATCTGATTATATCAAATAATATTTATTGAGATGAACAAGAAATGGAAAAACAAGGTTTTTTTCCTTTGTTGATGTTTTGTTTTCTGTTCCTTTTGTCTTGCTTGTAAGTTTATATGCTTTTGGTAGGGCAAGGTTGAGGGGTACAGAGAAAGGTTGGACAAAGTCTGAACAAATGCAGCAGTGATATTAGAAAGACACTATGTTAGAAAATGAACTATACAACTATGGATGGGGACTGGAAGGAAAAATGGGAGGGAGCAAGGGAAGAGGTGACATTATTCAAAAAGAAATGAACTCATTACTTATGTAATGTAACTTACGTAACTGTAACCCCCTGTACATCACCTTTACAATAATAATAAAAATATACATATTAAACAAAAAGTGTTCATTTACTATTCCTGATAAGGTTAACAACAGTTTATGACCAATGACCAATGTGATTGATACATTGGTCATATCAACTAAAGCAAACAGATGTGAGTTAGTATATGTAGAACTTCCTTAACAGAAGGCCCAAGGCTATGCCAGGTACTGTTGGCTCATGCCTATAATCCTAGCTACTGAGGAGGATGACATCTGAGGATTGCAGTTCAAAGCTATCCTAGGCAGGAAAAGTCTGTAAGACACTCATCTCTAATTAGCCACCATAAAGCCATAAGTGGCTGTGGCTCAAGTGTTAGAGCTAGCCTTGAGCTGAAGAGCTCAGGTACAGCACCCAGGCTGAGTTCAAGCCCCACAACTGACCAAAAATAAAGAAGAAGGGCCAAGGTTATTAGACTGTAAATACTGAGATATAAAGTTGGATAATTTGCTTCATTTCTGGAAAGACAAAGTACTATTGCAACTGCTGTATTGGTGGACACCAGGATAATAAGTTCATAAGTATTAAGTATTTGTGGACTTTTTTTTGGAGGGGGGTCCGGTCGTGGGGCCTGAACTCTGGGCCTGGGCGCTGTCCCTCAGCTCTTCAGCTCAAGGCTAATACTCTACCACTTGAGCCACAGTGCCACTTCCGGCTTTTTTCTTTTTGCTTATGTGGTGCTGAGGAATCGAACCCAGGGCCTCAGGCATGCAAGGCAAGCGCTCTACCACTGAGCCACCTTCCCAGCCCCTATTTGTGGACTTCTAATGCCATGTTTTATCAAACTATATAGTAGGAAAATATTCCTACTATAGTCTAATTTAGCTTTTGAGCATATTACCTAGCAGCCACTGAAGGCTATCTTTGTAGTTTTCAGAAAAGGCAAAATTGATCTTAGTAATTTAGCAACCACCTGTTGTGTAATGAGAATAGTCATATTTTCATGGAGACAGACTGTGTGTGCACTGTTCTCTATGTCAATTTTACTCCTTGTGCTTTATATTGGATCTAATAAACAGAATCCTGTCTCTCAAAGAGCCACTGTAGATTCAACTTCAATAAAAAGCTAATTAAGCTATGATTGTCTGCTGGACTTTTGTCATTGTGAGGGAATGTGATTAGAATTTGAAGTGAAAAACCCATGATGTTTATGAGAACTAAATCACTTATATTTCAGTGTCATTGTTTGTATAACAGATTTAGAGCATTGTACTATTATAAGCAGTATTCAGCAACTGAATATCAAGTATGGTATTAAAAACTATCAGCCCCGAGCTCCGATTATGTAATGTCATGATTATCTGTCTCAAGCCACAATCCCGATTATTCATAAGCCCTTTACTAGCCACAGGGAAGTGTTTTCTTGGTGTTTATAAGATTTGGAGACAGCAAACAGGCTGATTGGAGGTAGAAGAGGCAAGATGGCTGGTAGGACAGAGGGTGCCGCTAATGACTTACACTTGCCTAAGGCCTCCATAGAAAGGTACTGAAAAAGTAATGTATGGTATTAGTATTGTCATGAGACATCATTTTCATGGAATTGGCTTCAAAGAAAAGCTTCCAAAATGTACATCAAAGATTGCATAAGAGTTAATTTAAGGGGAGCTTACAGAGCAATAATAGAGATAGAAGCCACCTGTGACCTGGGCTATAAAACAAATCAAGTACATTCTCCTAATTTGAAAATTATATTAAGTGCAATAACCCAAAGCCAAAGAAACACAGGTTAAATGGTTTCCCTCATGTGTGGTAACTAGAGTGTGGCTATAAATGTTCAAAAAATTCAATGAATGTTTGATGCGCACACACACACACACACACACACACCCACACACACACACACACACACACACACACACACACACACACACACACACACACACACACACACACACACACAACATGATAAATTATATAGGACTCTAGACATTCACACACTGAGACCAAAGGAGAATATGCATAGAAGTGGTTGACAAAGGCTCAATAACTAAGTGCAAATGGTCATATAAAATATTTTAAGAAATGGACTCCAAGAAAAGGAAGAGATATTTTTGGTTGCTGTTTTGTTTTCTTTTCCTTTTATCTTTTTTGTTTGTTTGTATTTAGGGGAGTAAGAAAGGTCAGAAAAGGTAGAACTAAGGGTGAACAAATACAACAGTGGTAATCACTAGACACTGTGGGAAATGAACTGTACAATTTGTGAGTTGGCATAGGAGGGAAAAACTGGGAGAGAGCTAGGGAATGGGAAACATGGCTCAAAAAGAACTGTACACATTACCTGATTCATGTAACTGTAACCCCTCTGTATATCAACTTTACAATAATAATAACAATGAAATAAAAGACTCTACAGGAAAGAAATACTTAAAATTTTCTATTGGATGAAAACACATATTGGTTGCTCTTCAGACTAGTGAAGATGGTGTGATCAGACATGGAAAAACATCAGCAAACTTGGCTGTTCCTTTGGATCTATCACTTGTCATTCTAAGCAGTTGCTACTGTTATCTGCACACCAGAACTTATGACAAATGGGACTGATGTCATGTTGAGGTCTTAACTTATTTTAACACAGATTTATTTGGAGTGGAGTCATCATTTAAGAAAAAGGTATCATGTAGATAGTCCAAAATAAAATTCATTTGAATGCAAATAAAGGATCTCTGACTCTAGTTTGAGGAATTTACATACCTGGGTGATCATTAGCTTAGTATCTCTAAACCACAAGCTGTAATTACAAGCTGTAATTGCACTTTTTTAATTTGTTATTTTGAGAGGTGTATTTAATGTAGCTGTGTAGAATGTAGCACAGTGAGCACATGGTATACGCTCAATCTATTTCATTGTCATTGTGTTTGTTATCTATCTGCACACCTATATTGATAGATAATCAACAGTCCAAAACATAATTAATATTTGAATACTAAATATCATACATATATTTAATTTTTTACTTTGTCTAAAGTAACTTTTCATTTGTCTGAAAATATGGGAAATATTACCAATGCAAATTAACTAAAAGAAGGTGTGTATGTGTGGTTATGTCTGTATATTCAAGATAGGAATTTTATAAATGTTCCTATTTATTCATTTTCAATTTGGAGTTTTAGAGAGTAAAAAATATTCTTAATACCTACTTGAGAGTAATTGGTAGAGTCAAAGAGAGAGTTGGCCCAATAAAAACAAAAACTTGGTAATGCTGAAATCCAGAATTAACCATACTTTCCCAAACATAGATACTGTCAACCTGAGTTAACCAACAAATTGTGACTTTTTATGACTACTACTTATTCAAGTACATTAGAGGCGGCAGAAAACAATGCTGTTATTTAGGACTTAGAAATGATTTGGGGAACGTTTTCTCATAGCTAATACCTTTTATAATTGAGTTAAGATGAATTAAAGTTTAAACTATGTTTTCCACTGATTTTTCTCTTAGTATGGAAAGGTGAAAAATCAGGAGTGATAAATGTAGGATTGAAATGACATATGGTTAAAAGGGAAGTGTTGGGGTTTTTTGTTTGTTTGTTTTATAGGTCGTGGGCCTTGAACTCTGGGCTGGGTGGGCTCTGTCCTTTAGGTATTCAGATCAAGGCTAGTGCTCTACCACTTGAGCCACAGCACCACTTCCAGTTTCCTGGTGGTTAATTGGAGATTAGAGTATCATGGAGTTTTCCTCCTGGAGCTGGCATTGAACTGTGATCCTCAGATCTCAGACTCTTGAGTAGCTTGTATTACAGATGTGAGCCACTGACACTCTGCTAGGGGTGTTTTTTGTTGTTGTTTGTTTTTTTGTTTTTTTATATCATACAAGTCAGTATAAGGCCAAACTCTTGGCCAATATGGGGTATGAGATCTGATCCTGTGTCATTTTGTAGCACACATGCACATCTTGGAAGATCTTGAGAGGAGAAAAGGGGTAGTATCTTTAGACTGACCAGCATGAGAGGAATAAATGCTGTGCTGGGGTAACACCTTCATGTTTTAGCAGAAACTGTGGGAATTAGTTCAAAGTTTCCCCTCAGAACTTTGTGTCAGAAGACTTACAGAGCAATAGCTGTTGGTCAGTTGTGTCAGTTCACCTGTGAGCGTTGCTTAATTCAGCCATCAGTCCTTACCTGTTATCACAGAAGATGGCACTTTAACTATTCCCTGCCTCTGTGTTTAAAAATCTTTAGCTGTGATCTAGACATCATTCTCTGGAGGCCAAAACTAGCCTTCAATCTTTTAATTGCTCTTCTGTTCACTCAAGTGTCTGAACATCCTGTTTCTTGTCTGGTCTTGATCATTGTTCACCTTCTCTCTACTATTCTACTTACTGTGGGAAAGCCCCACACAGTGTTTATTGACTTTTGCAGTTCCCATCTGTCCACATGGTGTTGCTGTCCCATAAAAAGCTTTGTTCTGCTTTTTGGAGCTAAACCAACCAATGCATAATGCCTTGACCTTTCAGAGTATTGTGCCAGCTTTGCTCCCCTCTCCCCCCTTAGGCAGCACTAACTGTAGTCAAGCACACTTGAACCATTTCCTCTCACCCTGAACTTCCTATCAGTAAGTAGCTGTGCTTCTTCCTGTGGGGTACAATAGATGATGAGTATCAGGTTAGATTTTAGTGCACAGTATCATTGTGCAATTTTTCCTATATAACCAATAATGCTTTCAACTGTTTTCACTAATTTTCCGCAAATAACAGGTAATGTTTTAAAGTCAATTCTAATTACATAAGAAGTATAATGTTATAATTTTAATCATAGATAAAATTCAGTGATCAAAATGTTCTCATTAATATTGTTGCATCTGATGCTAGACTGTTTTTATAAGAATGATTTAACATTGCTACATATTCTGTTTTTGCATCACAACTTCACAAAATATTATAATGTGTGATAGCTACTTAATTTATAGATTGAATAAGTTATAATACTATTTTAGTTCCAATTTTTGCATAGGATGACCTATAAATATTATTTTATTAGTACACAGTTATACAGAAAAAGAACAAAAGTTTCAATTTATGAAGACAATTCATAGAAAAAGAAAAAAAAACATGTAGATTTCCTGTCACTCTAGAATTCTACCACTTAGAATATCTTCATAAAGATTTGGATTTTTAAAAATGATTGCTTATGTTTACATATTTTATAAAACTTTTGTTGCTGCTATTGTTATTTCATTGATTGTATGATACAGACAAAGAAGCAACCTAAGATGAGCTATTATCTGTGGAAATAAATTAGTTTCTTTGCAACATTAAAAGTGATCTTGACATTTATATATGAGATAATTTTGAAATATTTTTGAAGAAATATAAAATAATAATTCATAATTCCTGTATGTTATTGGAACTATGTTCTGAGACATAATTCATAGGCAGTGTGTTGTACTGATTATGATGGTGATGCCTTTTATTCCATGACACGCTTGCCTTTTCCAGATGTTTTCTATTACAGTAAATCCTCATAGTGGTCCTGTAAGATAGGCAGGGCAGATAAGAATAATGATCCCTTCATGAAAGAGAAGGAAAATCAAGACCAAGTCGTCAGTGGTGGGACTGGGAAAGGAGCCCAGCATTTCTGACTCCAGACTCCACTCTTTCCACTTCTGAAACCTTTCAGACATTTCACTTTATTCTGTGGGATAGTGAAGAAGGAGTTGAGAAGGGCGAGGGATTGGGGAGAAGGCAACACATTACTGAAGATCAGCTTTTCTGCCTAGGGAGAATGCTTGCTGCTTGGGCTTTCTATGTTAAACAAGTGTTGTAGACTATGTTTCCCATGTTTCTTGGGGAATGACTTCCGTCACAGGGATGGGTTTATGCAGAAACAGACGGAAATTTGGTTTGAGGTTTGAACTCAAAGTATTAGCTAAGTTGGAAATTTTTTCTTTATATTATTGTCTTGATGTAGGTATACAAGGGAGTTGCCATTTAACAAAGTAGTTTTTGAATATAATATATTTTGATCAATGTCCCCCCTTTCAAAATTTTCACCGTTCCTTCTCGTTCCCCACCCCTTCCCTCACTCTTCTTACTTTGTAGGATACAGGTTGGTTTCTTGACAGCAACCTCCACCACACACACACAAGCTCACACACACACAGCCCAACATTTTATTCATCTCCTTTTCCCTTGGCCTCCCTCTACCCCCTTTGAGTACTTGCTTCCTGGTATTTTATTTTGCTGAACTTTGATTTTGGCTTCCTAAGGAATTACACTATTTGAGATCTCCGTTGGATCTGCCACATTTCAGTTATTACATTTTTTGTATACACTTGCACACTACCCAGTGTATTTACTTATAAATTTATAAGCTAAATCTAGCTTCCATATGTAAGGGAAAGCAAAAATCCTCTGTCTCTGTGGGATTGAAGTTACCTCACTTAACAGTTTTTCCCAGGTCTCTCAATTTCTTTACAAATGGGACAATATCAACAGAATCTATTTATTACTCTATATTTGTATAGAAACATATTATGTAATCATAGAGTGAGATGTCTGTCTCCTGGTACTTTACTGTCTGTATTTTAATTTTACATTTTTCTTTCCCTGAGTTTATAAGCAATTGAAATGCAATCCTTTGTAATCTAGTCATTGTGGTATACTTGAAATGAATGGATTTTAATATGAAACTTGTAGGATTTTATTTTTTATTTTTTAGGTATCTTGTAGGATTTTAAAGTGGCCATTGATGTGTTGACTTCTAAAGTTTTGATTCTCCTTTGTGTTCGTGGGGTTGTTTTACATTTAAGATTTTTGCTCTGCAGTGTGACAAACTGCAGAACAGCAGCTACTGTTAGCTGTTTACCCTGCAGGTAGTTATGTGCATTTAGCTCCAACCCGTGGTGATTCAGAGTTATTGCATGCCACTGGAAGAAACTACTATCAGAAAGCTGACATATAATTGTGTTTAATTGGACTTAAAATTAGAACCATCAAAGTGCCTGTAGTAAATAGAAAACTAGGTGACAGCTCTCATTGTTTCTTATAAATGAACATTTATTTTAATTTATTGTAGCTTTTAAAATCTCAAGTATTGGGGCTGGGAAGGTGGCTCAGTGGTAGAGTGCTTGCCTTGCATGCATGAAGCCCTGGGTTCGATTCTTCAGCACCACATAAACAGAAAAAGCCGGAAGTGGCGCTGTGGCTCAAGTGGTAGAGCACTAGCCTTGAGCTGAAGAGCTGAGGGACAGTGCCCAGGCCCAGAGTTCAGGCCCACACCGACAAAAAAAAAAAAAAAAAAAAAAAAAAAAACCAAGTATTTATGAAAATAGAATGTATTCTAGTGGGATCAGGCATTTCCAAATTGTCTTACTTTTGCTTAGAATTTATGTGAAAAGAAGAAAGAGAAATAAGATAGGGATACAAGTGGTTTTTTTCTTGCTATTGTTTCTAACGTATTTATAATGTACCATGTGAATTTTTTTGTTTCTTTATGTGTTCCTCTCCCCTGGTACAACCCTTGTTTTCACTGTATTTGATGATGGTGCCCTGCGTCTTGTATATACACTTCTCTAATTTGGACAGGGAAAGATGAAAAATGCTTAAATAGGGATATAGGTTGACCCATTGTAACATTGAGATGTACAAGACACTATGTTGAAAAATGAGCTTTTCAATTTAGGCTGGGGCAGGGAGTGTAGTTGTGGAGATGGGAGGAAAGGGATGGTAGGGGAAAAACAAAGGAGGAGGCAACAATGCTTGATAGGAAATGTACGCATTACCTTGCTCATGTAACTTTAATCCCTCTTTATAGTATTTTTACAATAAATAATGTATAAAAAAAGAAAGAGAAATGGGGCAAGAAAGCACATATTTCAAAACTCTTTTGTACCCTGGAGATTTCACTAGTCCTGCCCAGCCAGCAATAGCTAGTTGAATATATCAGTTCCCTGGGTACTATCGTGTTAATCTTCAGCATCTCACTGCAGATTTCAACTTTCATGCTTTTAACCTAGATTAAACTGTTACTTGGTTACCTATAGGTAGGTACATGAAAGTAGGTAGGTGGGTAGATAGACTGATAGATAATAGATAGGATAGACAGAGAAACGTAATTAGAACACTTGTCTTTTCTTGAGGCATGATATTTTTCTTAAAATTATGAGTGGAATTTATTTCTCAAATGTAACATGGTCCACCTGTACACAATCACAGAATCCAATAAAACTGAATTTGAGTAAAGTGTACGTATTTCCTTTTTTATACAAAGTGATGATTTTCACCTAAGAACATACATGTTTGCCTTCTTCCATAGATTTTCATGTGATGGGTAAAACAGATCTTAATTTCATTGAACATTACTACCTCAAACATTTAATTAAAATTTGTAATGGAATTTTGTCAGTGTTTTGACAAGTTGGAATATAAAATTAGGCACTACATTTCCCTGAACGTTGTACTGCATTAAAATAAAATGAAAAACAAAAACAGCCAGTGATAATTATATACCTCAATTACATTGTAAACTTAGAATATGTAGTGTTTCTAAACTAAATCTTCCACTGAACTTCAAAAAGTTACAAATTTGCTTATTTATAAAATACATTTGTAGCTATCTCTAATATTTTAAACCAAAAGAAAAATAACCACCAATAAACTTAGGAAGGCAAAAAATTAAGCCTAATAAAGAAGATTGTCTTCCATTATATTTCAAAGTCATTGAAAACAGACAATAAAATTTTGAGGTAGGTAGCTTTCTGTATCACTAACAATTTAGAGGACATAAGACATAGGAACAAATGGTTCACAAAGAACACTTAAAATCAAGATGATGTGAGCTTTGGCTGTAAGGGAAAACTATTAAGCCATGGTCTTCTGTTACTATGCACTTATGCTGAAATACCATCTCCTTTTTACCTTGAAAAAAATGTTAAAGGTGAATCTTTTAACTAATGAGTATTACTTGTTCATGCTACTGGTTCCTAAATAGAAGCACACATTAGATTTACTGGATGGGCTTCTAAAAAATTTAGCTTGTTGGGACACCTTTCCAAGTTAGTAAATCTATGTGGAGCCAGATATTATGCTTTTATAACACATTCAAAGAGCGCTCTGAGGGTATTGGTCCAGGACTACACTTTCTCTGTTAAATATTCCTGTCAGTCACCTTGTCATGGTTAGTTATTGAAATGTGAGAAATAAGATTCAGGCCTGGAAGTTTGGACTTAAACATGTATTCTGTTGTAATTTCTCATTTCACTAGTAGTATTTTCACATGCATGTTTTGACATGTCATCTGGTCATTAGAGGATAGTTTACTAATTTTATCTTGAACTTACTTGCTGATCAGTTTAGTAGCAAAAGACAAAAAGAAGATGAAAACAAAACTCGTGTGCTCACTTTGTTTTCGTAATAGGAAAGTGGGGAACTACACACTTCAAAATGTTTTTACATACTCTCTGATGCAGATTAAAGCTCATGTGGTTGCCTGCATCGTTGTACTTTTGCAAGCTGTTAAGATGCATTCCCACTAGTTGTCATTAGTCATTGGCTGCTCAAGAAGCAGAGCTCTGAGGATAGTGTGATTCCAAGCCAGTGGAAAGTGGAGTTGTGACTCAAATGGTGCAGTGCTATCCTTGAGCTACAAAGCTCAGGGACAGTGCCTGGGCCCTGACTTCAAGTCCCAGAACCAGCACGCACACACTCACGCACGCGCACGTGCGTGCACACACACACCACACACACACACACACACACACACACACACAGACACACACACACACACAAGCATTCATACAGAATTTTCTGTAAGTGCCCTGAGGTCACAGTCAAATGAGAAATGAGAAAGCCTTTTGCTCGTGTTTGGGAATGGAGGACAAATACAGCAAGACTAGTCATAAGAGGCTAAGGTTACGATGATGTAAGTGAGCTTCATAAATGAACTATTTCCTTTTGGGTGGGTTAGGGGTATGAATTTTGGGTCATAAAGTGTTATTTATTTACAATACTTGCTGATGTTTCTTTGGGAAAACACAACACCTTTGTCTCTGGATCCTCTTCTGGAAAATGCAATAGTGAGGCCTTCTTTTCAGAGAGCTTCCTCTTAGAATTGAATGACTTCAGCCCTCTAAAATGTCTAAAACAGAACTTGAGTCACAGCACTCTGATTAGTCTACACTACATGGTGGAGAAAGAATGCTGCGTAGCCTATTCTCGTCTGTCATGCCACTGTTACCAGAGGAAATGGAATCACAGTGAAGTGAACTACAGTTTAAATTGCAAACAGAATTTGGGTTTTGTAATGGCAATATTTAACTTCTTGTTTTTCTACAAAATTCATAAAATATATACTTTGTAGGAGGAAGGCTCATTCATCAGACCCCATGCTTTTAAGACAGGGTCGCTGATTCTTTAGTATGATCTCTGTCAAGACAGGGTGATTAATTGTCCACTCTCACTATGGAATTGACCAGCATAATTGTAACACTGAAGGTTAGAGGAAGAAATGCTGACTTGGGTGCTGCTATATTTAGTACAATTGAAATAGCAAGAAAGATTCCACCGTGGCACACATTGCTTGCAATGAACCGTTGGAAGAGATGAAGTGGACAAAGGATGCAGTTGGATAAGCAGGATAGGAAAAGTCTAGTCAGTCATTGTTGCAAATAATACCTAGGAGGTTTTCAAAATTTCCTGATCCATTCCCTGCCCCTTCTTTCCTCTGTTGCTCTTTACAGACAAAGTATGGGCCTGATGATCTCTGCTGCAGCCACAATACCAAACACGGTTGTGTCTGCTCTCAATTATTTTATCTGTAAAGAAACTATATACAGACTGTGCTAAAACTAGCACAGTAAACCCTATCCCTTCTTTTCCTATCAGATTACGTTTCTATCTATTTCTGTTGATCTAAAAATGTCTTATCACTGAAGTGAAACAGAGACATCAGTAGATTCCAAGCTGATAAATTGTGGCTACAAATTTAAGAAGATAAATGTAGTTTTAAGTAAAAAATATCAACATTATTTCAATTGCAATATAGTCCACAACTTGAGATAAGGAGCATATGGTATTAGCATACCACAAAAACGTCACTGGGGTAGGGAAAGTAGATGTAGGTAGATGAGAGTTTAGGTTGCTAATGCTGATGTTATTTGTTCCCTTTGGTTTTTATGGTCAAAGTAAGTACAGCAATCTGTCCAGGTATATTATCTTCTTGGGGCTTGAACTCTGGGCCTGGGCACTGTCCCTGCGCTCTTCAGCTCAAAGATTGAGCCACAGTGCCACTTCTGGTTTTCTAGTGGTTTATTGAAGATAAGAGTCTCACGGACTTTCCTGCCTGGGATGACTTTGAACTGTGATCCTGAGATCTCAGCCTTCCCAGTAGCTAGGGTTACAGGCGTGAGCCACCGGCGCCTGGCTATATTATCTTGTAAGAAAATAACGCTCTTAGTGGAAAGTGATACTTAGCTTATTTCTTCTTTATTTTCAGTATTGGTGTTTGAACTCAGTGCTGTGTACGCATGAGCTCTATTACTTGAGTCATGCTCCTAGCCCTTTTTGCTTTAGTTGTTTTTTAAAGTGCCTTGCACTTTTGACCAGGACATCCTAGACTGAAACAGCCCTCTTTAGACCTAGTATAGTTATATCACGGATACATATCAGCATATCCAGCTTTATCGGTTGATACAGAGTCTCTCTAACTTATTTACCGGACTGTCTATAAGCCTCGGTCCTTCTGATTACCAATTTTAGAGTAGGTATGATTACAGGTATACCTACCACCACACGGCCTCAGCCATTTGCTTTTTGATCTACTTTATTTTGTTTTTTGTTTTTTTCTTTGTCGGTTGTGGGGCTTGAACTCTGGGCTTGGCACTGTCCCTCAGCTGTTCAGCTCAAGGCCATCACTCTACCACTTGAGCCACAGTGTCACATCCTGTTTTCTGGTAGTTAATTGGAGATAAGAGTCTCGAGCATTCCTGCCCCGGCTGGCTTTGAACTGTGATCTTCAGATCTCAGCCTTCTAAGTAGCTAGGATTACAAGTGTGAGCCACCAGTGCCTGGCTTTTGATCTACTTTCTAATTAACTGTTCTCTATTTCATCTTCTAATCTTTTAGTTTAAAATTTTTAGCTATAATAATCTCTATTTCTAACTTTTTACACTTGAAGCTTATATTGGTACTTATGTGCATACATCTATATATTATTTTTCTGATGCATACAATATTTCTGTGCCAGATTAGATTATTAATTACCATTTCCCAGTTTTCTCTGTTTTATACTTGTTTTTTCGTCTGTGACCATTTTGAGATCTATATTACAGAGAATCTTGTAAGGTAAATTATAAGTCTCATCTCTCTGTATATCAGATGTAATCCTGTTAACAGCTACTTGGAAGGTATTTGTGTGGATGGCCATGAGTAGATACAGGCAATTCTTAGTCCTCTGTGATTCATTACAGGCCATCCACTGGCCATTTGGCAGATTTTCTGGGTACCAAACACCTCAGTGTATGATGGTTTTAGGAATGGTCATTGTTGTCAGGGAAGATTTTTTCCCCCAATATTCTGACTAAGTGTAGGAGGATACAGAATCTTCTATTTTCATTCTCATACCATCAAACTCTTGATTATCTTGATTCTGCCCTTGGAGTCTATATTTCCCAGCTCTTTGCATGATGTGGAGAAGGCAAGGAAAGGGAAGTCTTCATCGAATTCTTGAATCTGGTTCAAGCTATCTTCTGAGTTCATGCTCTCATTTATCTGAGCCACACGTTCTGTAGTGCTATCACAGAGTCCATTTACATTGCTCTGACATTGATCTGCTACTGCCTCCTATGGGCTTATTTTTCACTTACTCGTCCTCACTAAATCAGTGATCATTCTTTTCATCTGATATTTACATCTATATATTATGGCCACAAATATATCATTTTTGTAGATACTGTCTTTCCTATTTAGGCTAGCTTTGAACTTTGGTCCTCAAAATGGCTTTCTGAGTAGCTAGAAACAAGCATGATCCATGGGTGTTCAGCTCACCTAAATAACTTCATAGTCCTTTTGATTTACCTATGATTCTTTGCCTAACCTTTATATCATAACTATTGTTTTCGTTTAGTCTCTGTGTCTCTTCCTCTGAATCTGGTCAAATAAAATTATTCGTTTTTCTCTTTGTTATTTCATTTCTTCAATTCCTTATAATTTCATTATCCTTGCATCACATGGAATATGTTCTCCTCTTCTACTTGTTCATTTTTCTTCTTCCATTTTGCTCAATCTTTAGTCATTCTTCTGTAACCTTAATAGCTGTGAATAGATTTTTGGAATTTTAAAAACCAATTTTCTCCTCAAAATGGAATAAATTGACTTCAGAGAGAATTTTTGTCTGAAGTTGTGAGGGCTAATATGCAATTTCTTTTTAGTAGTTAATCAGACTTACATTTACATTTACTTGGTCAGTGTTGCATTTTGAAGCAATAGCTAGCTGAAGTATATAGAATACTTTAACGCTTACCTTCCTGAACTTAGAATTGGTAGAACAATTTAAGTGAATGACAATAAGAAGCTGAACCAGGCAATAATTACACTAATGGAGCTTAAGGGTCAAGAGGTATTAAGCAGATAGAATTAACACAATCGGGTCATAGCCTGGATGTAAGATATAAAGCAAAAAAGTAAAAGGAAATTATCACACTTCATGTTTAGTTAGGAATTTACCTACCTTCACAGACCATCCACTGATATTCTGGGATGTTAGTTCACTAAGAATCATGTTCAAGCTAGTGTCAACTTGAAATTGCAGGAACAACAACAAAAAACTTCACAAACTGTATTAGCCTTCATCTAAAAACTGGTAAATATAGTGGCTGTATTGATCTATTTACTTTTGGAGAATTTATTCATTAAATATAAATTTTATTTAAAGATTTAATAGAGTCAGTGCACAGTTTTACACCTGGAAATCAATTCTGTAAGATCTATGTATCAATTATTTTCAGTGATTATATTGAAATACAGGAAGCTAGGTTCTATTTAGGTTTAAGCTCTGGAATCAACCTCCAGCATAACAGCTAGGATAGATAGATAGATAGATAGATAGATAGATAGATAGATAGATAGATAGATAGATAGATAGATTAGTAGATAGCTCATAGTTTGGTGGTTTTAAGTCCAAACCTCATGGGGCCAAACTCCAATAGAGGACATACTGACTGTTAATCTTGACTGTATAAACTTACATTGGGTGGCAGCATAATGGTGGTATCATGTAGGAGAGGAAATAGAAGAGTCTAGGAATGGCTATTTTCCATTTATAGCACCATCTTAGTACTAATTCAAGTGTCCAGAAAAAAACCACAATCCTTCCCAATGATATTGTCCCAGTGATTTACCAACCTCTTTCCAGGTCTTATCTCTTAAAGGGTTGATACCTCTACATGGCCACACCTCCAACACATGAACTATTTTAACTCAACAATGTCAAAACCATAACAATTTTCAATGAGATTGGATTCCATAGATCTTCTGGTAATATTCTGTATCAGTAACTGAAGATGCAGTTTGTGATAAACTTCTTAAACTGTCTTAATCCCATATTGATTTTAAACTTTCTTTGTTTAACTTGAATTTGTGTGTGTGTGTGTGTGTGTGTGTGTGTGCGTGCGCGCACACGCACGCACGCACGCCAGTCTTAGAACTTGAACTCAGGGGCCTGGGTGCTGTCCTTGAGCTTTTGTGCTGAATGCACAATGATAGGACTCTGTCAAAATCTACTTGTAGAATTTCTGGTGCTTAATTGGAAATAAGAATCTTGGGGACTTTCCTGCCCTGTCTGGCTTTGAATCACAATCCTCAAATCTAAGCCTCCTGAGTAGCTAGGATTACACTTATGAGCCATGAGTACCCAGCTGTAACTTGAATTTTTTTATGTCATAAAATTAATATGTATCTGATGAAAATACTTTATATATAATGTGTGTATGTGTATGTGAGAAATACCACTTTGAAACTTCTTTGAACAAACACACATACACAATGACAGGAATGCAAAACATGTCTGAAGAGTGAGCACTAGTGGGAGGGGAAAGAGTCAACAGAGGGAGTGAAGCAGAGTGAATATGTTGAAAATACTTTCTGTATCTATAGCAAAATGGAGCATTGAAGCCTGTCAAAATAAGTTTGGGGATGAGAGAGGAGAGAGAGTGATGAATAGGATGAATCAAAATGAAATACTTTTGTACAATTCAGTGATTCTAATAAAAATGTGGAAAAAATCTGAGGCACACCAAGTTACGATTAAAAAAACATGTGGTTTGCTCCTCAAGACCTGGTTCTATAAGAGGAGAAAATTTTCCTGTTGCAAAGTAACTTATCACTTGCAACTTAAAACTCAGTTTTGGCTGGTGCTGGTGGCCCATACCCTTAGTTATTCCAGAGACTAAGATCTGAGGTATGTGATTTGAAGCCAGATGGGTTAGAGATATCTGTGAGACTCTTTATTTCCATTAATCAGCAAAGAAGCTGGAAGTAGAGTGGAAAAAGCCAAGCAAAAGCATGAGGTTTTGAGTTCAAGCTGCCCGTTTGTTTCCTTCCTTCCTGAATCAATCCTTCTTTCCTTTCTACCTTCCTTCCTTTCTTTTCTTTCTTCTACAATAAAACAAAACTAAAGCTTTGGACAAAGGGCTAACATAGTTGCAAATTCTTATGCTTCACATGCATATTTTTCTCCTTGAGGCAATAGATTGGTGAAGGCCATTAAACATAACTATTTTTGTGGCAGCCTGGGTATGATAACTTATTCATGGCTGTTAGTACCATGGGCTGTTACTACCCATTGAGTGCCTGTGGGACTGCAGTTACCATATTCTGTCTATTTAGCAAATATATATATATATACGCATATATTACATATATGTAATTATATTAATTAATACAATCATAAATTAATGCAATCATAATGAGCAGTACATAGGTCCTTCAGAATACTAAAGATTGAATTATTTATGATCCAATAGTCCTACTACTACAATCTTACTGTATTACTGAAAGATTTGAAATCAGTATGTCAAAGAGATGTCTACACTTCATTTCAATAGCCGTTATGAACAAATCAATGGATAAAATATCTATATCAAATAATCGATCCATAGATAGGTGATCACATTATATAGAAAAATTATATATATATATATATTATATGTAGATATACTGCTCCTTAAAATGAGGAGCAACCATGTCAAGCTGAAGAACACCAGCCAGGAGAAAGACAAATACTTCCTGTTCTCACGTACCTGTGGTATCTGAATCTACTGAACTGTAAAAACAGACAAGAATGATGGTTATCACAGGTATGGGGTAGAAATACTTGAGTGATGATATCAAAGAGGGAAAAGCTTCAGTGACAGAGGGAAAAGTTGTTTTTTTGTGATCCATTGCACAGCATAGTAAAAGCAGTTAATGTATAGTACATTTGGAAATAGCATAGTAGATTTTGAAGATGCTGACTAAAAATTATAAATATTTGAAATATTTGATAAAATTAGGTAGCTTGGTTTTCACATTGTATTCATTGATCTTCACAACATTTAATACCCTAGAGGTATATGTACCTATCATTTGTCATGTTATAATGACATCATTCGTTATTTTATAATGAAGTTAAATGTATATAGAGTGTGCTTGCTTTCCTACATGATTTTCGTCGGTAGTGGAAGACCCTAATAAACCTTGGCAAGGCTAAAAGTTTCACTATCCCAGGGAGCAATGCTTTCAGTGGTGGAATGGTACTGCTTGAGTGTTGAGAGTCTAGGAACATGTTATGAATAAGTGTATTGCAAAGCTAACACAGGCCTAATATTTAAAAAAATCTGATTGCATTTATAATATGTTCAGATAAAGCTACTGATTAGTATTTTTTTATTCATGTAAAACTCTTGTGGTTATGAAGAGACAGTCTTTACTCTGTTCCTTTCAATATTTAATAACTTGTTGTATCCCAAAGAAACTTGTATATTTTCATGGCATGTATGGAATGTAAAAGGTAGTCATAATTTCTTTTATATAACCAGGTACTACATTGCCCACAACATGTCAATCAAATACTAGACTAGATAACAGTTAAGAGTATAGAGCAGTTTTCTGGATAGACAAAAGTGGTGCATCATTTTATCAGTAATGAAGAAAATCAGCAAAAACCATGGGTTTTGAGAACCATAGTAATGCTTCTTCCAATGTTTTGTTAAGACAAGTTTAATTCACAAAAACATAATCCGGTTGTATATGCTTTTATCTCACTCATGTACTTAAAATGAAAAGTGAAAATTGCAAAATAAATACTGTAAAGATGTGCAACTAATCTAACAGATTATTTTAACTTTTGGTTTTCCTTCATCATTTAGGTTCCCAGATTGCTAAGATTTAAGGAATTGACAGGATAATGCTGTAGTAGAAAATTTAATCATCTTATTGTAAATAATGTAAATGTATTTTATATAAATCTATAAATGTATTAAATTGAAAGAGTGAAATAGTGACATTTAACATTTAAGTAAGTACTAAGTGAAAGGCTGCGTTCCAAAAATAAATTCAGTCCTCACAATGATCATATTATACAGAATAATATTGTTTCCACTTTACAGATGAGGGCCCAGTAGCCCTGAGAGTAAATAAGTGTTCAATTATTGTCCACAATTGATTTTAGATATAACAATATCCTTAACATAATAATAAATAGCCAAATAATTCAAACTTCTAAATGTAAAATATGCCATGACATCTGTGCTTTCTATTATAAATGAATACATTTGTAAGTTGCCCTGTGGAGCACTTATTTTCATCAATTCTCCCAAATTTTCTAAAATATAATAATTTTGAATTATACTTATTTCAGTAATATAATTGCTGTGTTAAAAATTTGTAGCATTCACTTACTCAAAAATACTTGAAGAAAATTGGCTTTAGAAGTTTAGAGACACAATATTTGAAGATTTGCCCATAATCTGGTTGACTGAAATCTTCAATAACTCTCTTAGAGAAATTACAAATATTGATTTATGATTAATATTCCAAATTATATTAGTTTCACTAAAGACTGGTAATTAATTCATAGCATAATCCAACAAAATATTCATTGCATATTTTTAAGTCAATCAGTGGAAACTAGCAGGTTAGATATTCTAATTGTTTTTGCATGTTGATAAATCAAGAGCATCTTTGAACTGAAAATTAGGTCACGATTTCATCATTTTTTTCTTATATTCATTTGAACAACAAATCCTAATAAAAGTTGACAAGGTAGTTGTCCTCTCATCAGAGCATTGCAGAAATGTATCGATAAGTTTTTTGGGTTTTTTTCTGTTTTTGTTTTTGCTTTTTGTTGGTCGTGGGGCTTGAACTCTGAGCTTGGGCACTGTACCTCAGCTCTTCAGCTCAAGGCGAGTGCTCTACCACTTGAGCCACAGCGCCACTTCTGGTTTTCTAGTAGTTTATTGGAGATAAGAGTCTCTTGGAATTTCCTGCCCCAGCTGGCTTTGAACCATGATCCTCAGATCCTCAGATCCTCAGATCTCAGCCTCTTGAGCCACCAGTGCCTGGCTTTATTGCTGTTTGAAATGCACTTATACTGCACACTTTTTTTTCATGTATACTGTGTCATCAAAGACATCTCATTTGTCACGTTGAAAAAAATTCCTTGTAAACAATGTAAGAGTACAGGGTATCAAGGCAAAGCATGGTGGCTCATGCCTGTACTAGCTATTCAGGAAAAAGAGATCCGATGACCTGCTATTGAAGGCCAGCCCAGGCAAAATGTTAGCAGCATACCAGCTGGATGTAGTTATGCACATCTGCATTCCCATCTACTTGGTAGGTATAGAAAGGATGACCATGGTATGAGGGCATCCTGGGTCAGAACAGGAGATCTATCTGAAAATAACCCAAAGTAAAGAGAGATAGTGATGTGGCTCAAGGGTGTGGCTCGGTGGTAGAGCAATTTCCCAACAAAGATAAGGCCCTGAGGTATGAATGTGTGTATGTATGTATGTATGCATGTATGCATAAGGGTTAAAATTTATATATTACTTTGTAATTGTTTTATATTTGGCCTGGTAGATTATAACATCTCTTTAGAACATACTGATTTCAGGTAGGCACCCTGTAATCCTACCTGCCCAGGAGAATAAGATCTAATGAATCACAATTTAAAGCCAGGTTTGACAGAAAAGTCCCAGATAATCCTATCTACAATTAATCAGCAAAATACTGTACTGGAGATGTGGTGTAAGTGATAGAGCACTAGTTTTGAGCAAGAAAACAGGAAGAGCTTGAACTTGAGGTCTTGAGTCCAAGCTAGGTCCTAAAACAAGAAGAAGAAAGAGGAGGAAAAGGAAAGGGAGGAGGAGGAAGAGAAAGGAAGAAGAAGAGGAAGGGGAGGAGGAAGGGAAAGATGAAGAGGCAGAAAGACGGAGAGGGGAAGGGAGAGGGGAGAAAAGAAAAGAGTTTTCTACCATAAATATTTGATTGTGTAACTGAATCCTCCAATTAGTCTTGTTATGCAGCAAATGGAGTCTCCCTCTCTCCCCCTCTCTCTCTCTCTTTATATATATATATATATATACACACACCCACACACACACACACACCCACACACACACACACACACACACACACACACACACACACATATATTAGATTCTAAAACAAATACTCTTCATCTTGCATATTTTTATTTTGGATTGCCTATACTTGGGATTCTTTTTATTTGTTTTAGTTTTTTGGTTGTGGGGCTTGAACTCTGGGCCTGGGTGTTGTCCCTCAGCTCTTCAGCTCAAGGCAAGACTCTACCACTTGAGCCACATCGTCACTTCTGGTTTTCTGAGTGGTTTATTGGAGCTAAGAGTCTCACAGACTTTCTGGCCCAGGCTGGCTTTGAACTGTGATCCTCAGATCTCAGCCTCCTGAGTAGCTAGGACTTCAGGCATGAGCCACTGCACCCAGCTTGCATTTCTCAAATATATATAATTTTACAGATTTTAGTCCTATCAATACTAGCATGAATATACAAAATTGTCTCTTACAATTTGAGCTATAATAAAAGCACACTCTTAACAGGTTATGTTCTTTGATGAGAAGATTTTTTACATGTCATCAAAAGTAATGAGAGAAACATATGTTAGATGGCTTTAAAAAGTGCTGTTAAAGTATTGTTGGGGGATTTAATTTTTTGAGTTCCAGATACACAATGGAATTCTGTGCCTCCATCAGAAAGAATGACATTGCCCCATTTGTTAGGAAATGGAAAGACTTGGAAAAAATTATATTAAGTGAAGTAAGCCAGGCCCAAAGAAGCATAGGTCCCATGGTTTCCCTTATTTGCAATAACTAATGTATGTCTGAGTCAAGCAGAAACAGTCAGATAAGTTAATGTTAAGCAAAATGAACCCCAAGATAAGGACTCAAATGGTTTTTCTTTCTTGCTATTGTTTGTAACATATTTATAACATAGTTCTTTGTTGCTTTGTATGTCCCTCTCCCATGGTATAATCCCTGTTTTCACTGTATTTGATGTTGTTATAATTTGTGGAGGGGAAGGGAAAAATTGTTTAAATAGGGATACAGGTGGACCCATTGCAACAATGAGATGTACAAGACATTATGTCGAAAATGAACTTTACAACTTTGGCGTGGGGTGGGGGTGGGGGAGGATGGGAAGGGATGGGAAGGGGAAACAAAGGAGGAGGTTACAATGCTTGATAAGAAATGTACTCATTACCTTGCCCATGTAATTGTAATCCCTCTGTACAGTATTTTCACAATTAAAAAAAAAAAAGACTTAGTATGGCTGGGTGCCATAGAAAACCGAAGTAGTGCTGTGGCTCAAGTGGTAGAGCACTCGCCTTGAGCTGAAGAGTGCAGGGACAGCGCCCAAGCCCCCTACCCCCAAAAAAGTGCTGTTAAAGTATTGTTAAACAAAAAGTAGAAATTGAAGAATGATAGCAAAATTTGAGACATCTGGTTTAAAATGTCACCGTGTGTGTGTGTGTGTGTGTGTGTGTTTGTGTGTGTGTGTGCGCGCGCGCGCGCAATGTGAGTAAAAATCAATTGGTCCAAGTTATGGTGAGACTCTTACTTTTTATTCTCTACACCCTGGAATTTTTTTGTGTGTGAGGGCCTGGGCATTTTCCCTTAGCTCTTTTTGCTCAAAGCTAGCACTCCACCACTTGAGTGACAGCGCCAATTCCAGCTCTTGAGTGATTATTTGACGTAAGAGTCTCACAGGAACTTTTCTGTCTAGGCTGGCTTGAACTGTGACCCTCAGATCATAGTTAGGATTACAGGCATAAGCCACCAGCTTCTATACCTGAGTTTTATTTACTAAGTACAAACATACCTATTTGTTTTGTCAGGAATTTTTAAAAAATGTGGGGTTTTGGGTAGTTTTCTTGACATTCAATGCTCATGGGTATAGGATATAGCTTATTTTCTGATCCTATGTGTCTTTATTTTAGGCATCCTACCTCAATCTCATCTTTTATAACTATGTTCTGTTCTGTATAGATTTTGCTTTTCCATATGTCATATTATCTGTGAGGAAGGCCCTTCCTTGCATACCCCAGATTCAAGTTCTGTTAATATTCTCAGTTCTAATTCTAGGGATTCTAATGCATATTTATTATTCATTTCCCTTCCTGTACTTTTGTTTCACATTTTCATTGTTACTATTGTGTCACATAATCTACCTCATAATAAATTTGCTAATTTCTCCATGTATAACATGTAGATATTCCTCATGCTTAATTTTTAGGTTTATAGTATAGAATTAGCAACATATATATTTATGCATTTTAATGGCATTCTACTTTATTGTAAAGCACAAACTGTTGGCAAAGAGTCACTTATACTTCATGTCACATCGCCTATCCTGTGGCTTGTAATACAGTTCTCAATTCTGCATTGTAATTTCTATGCTATAATTCCATTTGCTGCCTATGTTCTCTAATAAAAACACATTTCAGAAGGCTTAAATGAGAGATGACAGTCCAAATAAAATATCATAGCAAGGAAAGCATTGGCAATTATTTCATAAAATGATGCCAGAATATTGTCACATATAGTCTCTCCTGTGACAAATTCAATAAAATCTTCTCAAGAAACACACACTTTTATGAATGTTCTGTATTAGTCAGTCCAGGTGGCTTCCTTTTACATAAAAGAAACAGTATTATTTTCAAATTGATTGATGAAATGGAAAGAGGGAGAAACCCAAACTGATTCACAGTAGAAGTTTCCTGAGTAGTCATTCGGGAAGGGAGCTTTGCCTTGTCAGAAGTGACTGGCCTGTGATTTTGAAAGAGTGAATCATCCTCCTTTGAAACAAGAGATAAGTAGGGGGAAGAACTGTTTAAAAATTATTTTACAACTATTTCCTTTTGAGCTGTGACTTCTTAAGCTGGAATGCGATCCAGAATAGCTCCCCTTTGAATCTAACATTTGTCTCGGGCATTTTTAAATTGTCTCTCTTTCCCTCATTATGTTGAACAGATTTACACTGACTGGGCCAACCACTACCTAGCAAAATCAGGACACAAGCGGCTGATCAAGGATTTACAACAGGACATTGCGGACGGAGTATTGCTAGCAGAAATCATCCAGATCATTGGTAAGACCTGCTTCTGAGAGACTTGGCTACTAGCTCTTTGGCAAAATACAGCTGAAGTGGGATGCATACCAAATTTGTTCTGTGTCTTGGAGATGAATGTGGCTTTCCCCTGAGTTAATTAAATATGTTTAAGTGAAGACATTTGAAGAAGAAAAGTTTGAGCCATACCCTTCTATAGCTAGAACCATATCTTTACATATACTGAGCTGTCAGAAATGAATGCTTCGTTAAACCATGTGTCTCCCATGTGTGTATTTTGTTAGCTGAAGCAATTCCTACACTTGGAGACTCTGTTTCTGAGTAACTGTACCCTGATCTAGCAGGGACAATCGTAAAAGGGTTTCATGTCAGTAGTCACTTGCCACATGCTGATGGATTTGCAGCAACTTCCTTCTTACTCTTTTTTTTTTTTTTTTTTTTTTGCTTGATTTGTGCACATGGAATTATCGGCTGCTAACAAGTGTGTTCTCCTGTATGTGGCTTGGGAGGTCAAGTAAATGTAGCAGCTGCATTTTTTTGTTTGGTGTTTTTTTACATATTTATTTAAAAATCTTTGTGTGTGTGTGTGTGTGTGTGTGCGTGTGTTTCATTTCATTGCTTAAGGATGTCATTCTTTTCTTCCTCTTTCATTTTTCTTTTTTGGCTTTAGCAAATGAAAAAGTTGAAGATATCAATGGATGTCCTAGAAGTCAGTCTCAGATGGTAAGAATTATATTTATTCTCAATCTATATTGCTTAGCATCATTCCCAGAAGTGACTGAATTTGTCAATGCCTTAGGCATTTTCCTGCATGCCTTTCTGCTGGTTTAAGAAGCCATCTGATCTCAGTGCATCACAAGTGTTTCTGTGGGGTATAATTATGCATGTGATAGCATCAAAACAGTTGAGGTAACTGGACTCCTTTATGACATATATCCAAGGTTGTTTTATTTTGTTTTAGCTTTTTTTGTTTTTAAAGATCTTTAACTTGTCTTAGTGTGTGTGTGTGTGTGTGTGTGTGTCTATGTGTGTGTGTGTGTGTGTGTGTGTGTGTGTGTGTGTGTGTTTCTGATGATCTGGACAATTGAATTCTGGAGTCTGATCTTTTTGGCAGTAAACCTTACTTCTAATTGTAAGTGGTGCCTATTTTATTTTATTCAGAACAACTATGTTTGAAGAACAGAATTTACCATGTGTTTTTTAAAAAAAATATGAGCAGTATTTTCTTTGTTTATTACAAACTCTACTGTGAGCATGTGGGCTCTTTAACCAGGTTGGAAATAGTTCTAAAGGCATGGTACTATAGGTTTGCATATATGGTGAAGGTTATGAGCGATGATTCATAGTCCCTTCTAGAAAGCCCCCAGGCTGGAGGAGTGTTTCTCCCTCTGCCTGCTATTACCTTTACCAACAAGTAAAACATAAAGTTTATAATCTATTCATAGACTGGTAAACAGTTGAGATTAAGCCATTGTCAAAATAATTTCCCCCAACTAATTTTATAGGACATCCTAAAACATAAATTACCATGACTAACATATATTAGCTAGATTTAATCATGAATGATAGCCAAAATCCATAAAATGGAACTTTCTCCAAAGTCTCTTTTAGCACAGAGACCTTTTGAATGTACTTAACTGTAATTGTCAGGACTTGGAAAAATGAAACAAATCTCAGGAAATTTTTCAACCTGCTGACATGCTTTTATAAGATCAGGAAATTGAAATCAAACAGTAATTAAAAGGAATTAATTTTGAAAGAATGGTTAATTAGCATGTGTTTTCATTTGTTCAAATAAACACTTGAAAGATCTATTAAAATATCTTGAGTTTTCTGAGGATGTTGTGAAAATACCAGTGTAGAAAACTGTTTCTCTCTGAACTACTTCAGTTTTTAGAGTCTTTCCTGATCTAATTATTCTGGGTAGGACCAGGATTTTGTGGAATTAGTTACAGTTGTTTCATTGTTTTGCTGAGGGCAAATGAAAAGAGTATGTTTAGACTCTACTATATTAATAGCTGGGTGGTGTTGGCAAAACATGTAACCTCTCTGAACTTTGGCTTTCCCATCTGCTATGTTTACCCTGATTGGAATGTATATGTGTTTGTGTGTGTGTGTGTGTGTGTGTGTGTGTGTGTGTGTGTGTGTGTGTGTGTGTGTGTGTGTGTGTGTGTGTGAGTGTGAGTGTGTGTGTTTGTGTGCGTGTGTGTGTATTCCAAAGCTCAAATTATGGATGCAGTCTTTAGATATTTAATTGAAACATCTATACATACAGATTCTAGAAATCAGTGAAAGTAGTGACTTCATGTTCTGTTATAGCCCCCAACATATCTTGTAAGGAAGGAATAACATGTATCTTATCCTGATATTCCTGTTGTGATTAGGGTATAAAGAACAACAAAGCCTGAAAAATACCAATGCTAGGAAAAGGTGATTTTTCCAACTTTTTAGTCTGTGGTGGAATAACATTATGTTTTGATAATAATAATATGGATTTCCATTTTTCTTAAAATATGCACAGCACTAATGTCTTCATTCAGAAGGAAATCTATGAAACAACTGTAAGAAAGCAGTTGAAAGAAAAAGAATTAAGGATAGCATGACTAGACCTATGAATTTCATGTATCTTCTCCAAACAGGATGTGATTGCATAATATTAGGAAGTGTACTGCCTTACTAACAATGAATGTTGTCCTTTCTCATAAAGCTGTTATTTTTTTTAAAGCACATTTATCTCTTGTGGCCTTTGGCTCTTTTATGTTTACTAATGAAAATCTAGTTTTTATGTTGACTAATGAAAACTAAATGTAAATTTAGCTACCTTTTCTAGCTAGACGTTGTCTTTATAATTTCAACAGTGATTATCTTTATTAAGTCAATTTGAACATTTAATGGCAGAAATTTTCTTCTGAGGCATAAATCTCCAATATTTTGATGGACTCTCATAAATAGTAATTCACATCTAGCCAATGCTTACTGGGTTAAGATGGCTGGAATTGAGACTCCTGAAAGAAAATATATATAAAGATCTGAATTGTAATTTAAATACAAAACAGCAGCAGAATTGACAGGCAAAAATCACTGAAAAGATAGTACACTTGTGTCCTAGAAATATATAGAAGACCCCTGTGGTTTGAACATAAGGAGGTATTTGAAGGGTGCTTGAGTGTAAGGTCCAGGTAAGGAGTTTATATGGTCTTCTAAGTCAGATGTTAGAAGGGTTTTAAAGCTGATATGACATAAATATTTTTTAAAAATATTGCTCTAGATGCTTTTTGAGGATTCTAAAGTGAGTGTTAGTGTTCAGCTGGATGAATTACAGAGGGGATTTAAATGGCTTCCAAGTGGTTGGTATATATGAGTACATTGGAACCACAATGTAAGGAAGGTAAGGCGTGTCATGGGGGAAGACAGGGTAAATGGGGGATACATTCACATTTTAACATGGAGAGTTTGTTGTAGCTGTTTGAATATCACATGGGAAATAGCTTTGGGTAATTATACCTGTGCTTCTAAAGATCAAAAAAAGATAGGAAGGGATTAACCCCTGTTTTCACTGTATTTGATTCTGGTGCCCTGAATCTTGTATGTACATTTTTCTAATTTGGGAAGAGGAAGGGAAATAACAAAAAGCTGAAATAAGGATACAGGTTGACACATTGCAATACAGGTTGACAGTATGTTGTAAACTTTACAACTTTGTGGGGAAAGGGGAGATGAGGGGGTGGGGTGAAGGGATAGTGGGGGAAAAACAAAGGAAGGGGTAACAATGATTGGTACAAAATATACTCATTCCCTTTCTTATGTAACTGTAACCCCTCTGTACAGTATCTTTACAATAAAAAATATAAATTAAAAAAAGATAGCAGTTAGATGAAAGGAATAGTTGGAGTGATGATAAGGAGATCCTGTAGGAGATGTAGGCAAAATCAACAGTGAAAGAAGCTACCCTCTTCTGATGGGTGATGTTAATATATATGTGGCAGATAGAGATATAGGAGTCAGGAAAGAGAGAGTGGTGAGGTGTACCATCAATAAGACAGGGCAAAATAAGATTAGTGGAATGTGGCAACTAATTGGAATGCTGGAATGAGGAAGTTAGTTCAAGTATTTAGGCAGGAATTCCTGGGCCTGTATGTGGAGATCTACAGAGTGATAGTGTGTTAACAAGTAAATGACAAGTGGGTATATCCAGTGAGTCAGGAATCATTTTTCTGGAAATTTCCAATGGAAGAAAAGATGAAAAAAAGCATGCAGCTTGAGGGAAATACTGGTTGAGGGTAGTTTTGGAAATGGAGGAAGTAAACTGAGGAGGTAGAAGAGGTTATAGGGGGCATAAAGGAATATCTAGGGAAAAGGGGAGATAGTGATATTGTAAAATCCTAAGGGAAGTGATGGAGGAGGCGATGATTAAGTCCATGTGGAAGATTAACCAATACAAAAGAATTTCGGAAGTATGTTTTTCTTAACGTTAGGAAGTAGGATATATGATTGGGTAAATATATATTTTAAGTAGATTAAATAAAAACTGAAAGAAGCCAGTGCCAGTGGCTCAGGCCTGTAATCCTAGCTACTCAGGAGGCTGAGATCTGAGGATTGGGGTTCAAAGCCAGCTCAGGCAGGGAAGGCTGTGAGACTCTTATCTCCAATAAACCACAAGAAAACCAGAAGTTGCGCTGTGGCTCAAGCAGTAGAATGCTAGCCTTGAGCTGAAGAGCTGAAGGACAATGCCCAGGCCCAGAGTTCCAGCCCCAAGACCAACCAAAACAAACAACAACAACAACAAAAACCCAAAACTTAGAGAATTCAGATCAACCTTGGAACAACTTTGGAATTTTAGAAAATACAAATTTACTCTTTTCTATGTGATTGCTTAAAAGTTTCTTTATGATAAAAAGAAAACCCAAATATACAAATATTATATAATACAAAAATTTACTTTTCATAGGTAACATATATATGTATATATACATATATATTATTTATATATATATATTTTTTTTATTTATTTATTTTTGTTGGTTGTGGGGTCTGAACTCTGTTCCTGAGTGCTGTCCTTCAGCTCTTCAGCTCAAGGCTAGCACTCTACCACTTGAGCCACAGTGCCACTTCTGGCTTTTTCTGCTTATGTGGTGCTGAGGAATCGAACCCAGGGCCTCATGCATTCAAGGCAAACACTTTACCACTGAGCCACCTTCCCAGCCAGCTAGGTAATATATATTTGTGTGTATGCAAGTATATGGCAGCACTTTTTTAAGAAACATAGTCCAAAGTGTACATACTTGTCCTTTTTGCAACCACTTGTTCTATCATGGAGATATTTTGATTCATATTTATCCGCAGCTTTCAAAGTCATGTTTATGTTTAATTAATGATCATCAGAAACAAACTTGTTGAAAAACAACGTAATTTTTAGTAGCTTACTGGACATTATATTTAACCTCACTTAATGATTGAAAGTACTAATATGGATGACACCTGTTGAGTAATTTCTAGCTGGGTGGTATCAAGATTCAGAATATATGTCACATGCCATAAATTTGATGAGCTTAGATGAAGAAATAAATTATTACATTATGAATGCCAGGAATATCCTGAATGACCAGTAGATTAAAAATAGCAAAAAAAAAACCACAAAAAAAGCAACAACATTTATTTGAAATATGGAGGCACAAGTGCATGGTTCTTAAACAAAAATGTTAGACATGCAGAGGAAAAGTTGTTCGGGAAAGAAGCTAGAATTTTAAAAATAGATTCTTATATTTAAGGATACTCACAAATGTGCAGAGGAATTCAGACATTTGACTGTGCAGTCATTTCAAAGCAAGAATTAGATTGGACAGCACAACTATGAAGCTGGCAAAATAGCTCACAGCATATCCTTGCTCTTTCCTTGACTCCTTTCTCTACTTCACCCTGGTGGCTCAAATACTTTTCGGCCACAACCTGCATCTAGTTTTGATCATATTTTACATATTAGTGTGTGAGATTTGCCAGTGTGAAGACTTCTTAAATGTGTGTTTCTTTTATCATATTTTTATTCCTCAAAGATGAAAAATTAGGTTGGACCTTCCCTCCCTATCAGATTCTATTCCCCATGGGTTTGTAGCTTCCAGAATAAATACTGTTATGGATTTCACAGACATCTTTATCCTATTTCTGTAATTATGATTATCTTAAAATTGAAACTGTATTTGATACTACAAGTGGCTTGGGTTTTTATCAACATTCTGTCCTTTTAAAGTTTTAATTTGCTTAGCCACTGCTTGTAATTGCTATTCTTTTAAAGTATCATTTTTGGTAAGATAAGATGATGTTTTTAACCAAATAGGGAAGAGATGAAATATCAGAATGCCCTTGAAAGATTAATAAAATCTTACAAATAGCATAGTGTGGGTTCTACAACTATGAGTCATAGGAGTGGAATATTGATAGGTTAGTTCACATGATCCCTTGCCATTTTTTAAACTGCTCATCTTTTGGAATGACTAGAAAGGGATAGCTTTACGAAGACAGATGCTTCACTACAAATATGAGCGGTTTCTAAACAGACGCAGAAATGAAGTTTGACACCCATTTTCTTCCCTTATTTTTTTTGTAATTTTCATAGTTTCTCAAAATTTAGTATAAGATAATTTATATTTAAATTAGTAGACTATAATACTGATTTTTAAAACTGAGATTACCTCTAGAAGTTAATAGTATAGTTCATATTAAGTAACTGAAATACCTTGGAGACATTGAGAGGCATTGTTAGCAGGACAATGGCTGCTGAAATTCTCTTTCTGACTTCATGATCCAGAAAGAAAGAATTCAGGAAATGGTTAGGGGCTCTGCTCATTTTTGCTTAGAGGAAATAGGACGATGAAATCTGACTTTCAATAGAATTCTGATTTGCTAAGATAGATTATTAATAATTAGAAAATATGATGATTGTCTTGCCACTCTTATCTTAGTGGATATATATATATGTATGTATATACATATATACATATATACATATATATATACATACATATATATATATATAGGTTTGCGATCTTTATAGGTTTTACAGATTTTATCATAAAAATATATTTTCTACAATTCATCAAGCCTAATTTTTAAGGAAAAAAATCCAACACCATGGAAATCACATTTTTTGGTATTATTAGTCTGCCTTTCAAAAGTAAATAAAAGTTGAAAAATACAACACTGCTTTGTTTCTAGACATGGTAAACTGGTGTATGTCTAGAATCTTAGGGTTGGCAGGTAGAGACAGGTGGATCATGTGTTCAGAGCCAGCCTAAACTACATAGAGAGATCTTATTTGAAAAGGAAAGCAAAAATTTAAAAATTATAAACAAAAACAAGAATGTTTTATTGTGTTAGCGTTGTGTTGTACAAGTACTGAAAGGATCCATCACATCCATCCCAGGCGACTACGCGGAGACAGGCAGGCACAGGAGAAAGATTATTACAAGGTTTATTAGAGGAGCCATATTTCCCCCCTGGAGAGAGAGTGCATGGCAGCCTCCACTATCTAGGTAGCAGCAGGGTCTGGGGTTAGGAAGTGAGGTAGAAGGGAGTTCAGGGGGGCCTGGGTGGAGAGAGGAAGGGGCCAGCTGTATGGTGGTAACTCCAGGGCTGGAAGAAGCTCAGGTCTGGGTGGAGGTAAGGACCAAGGGTGGGCATAATGCTTACAAGTTCTTGAGATGTTCTTGTAACAACCACCACAGGTGTAATTTTAGGTAGCGTAATTATTCTAATCACTAAAAACTGAAATAAAGGAACATTCTGATGTGGTTTGTATCATAGAGGTTTTTAGATAGAAGATAGAAATTTTTGTTAGAAATTAATAATATTTATGTATGTATGTATAAGCATTGCAAAATGTAGTTAATAGCATGTGTCTGAGTGTTAAATCCTTTCCTAAACTTTTTCTTACAGTGATAAAAATTTAATACTGGTAGAACAGCAAACATCTCAGCAACCTAAAACACTGTTGTACCTCATATTACTAGTTATTTTTGTAACAATTATTTTATAATTTATTTTCTCATACATCCAATAATCTAGTATTTTTTATAGAACTTAAGACTTCCATCTTTTTAGAAATTGCTTACTTCAACATTAAAGGACATTTTCACATGTATTCATTAGTAAAATAAAATAGTATCTCCCTAGGTAGGGTAAACAAGTCACAAATCCAGACCTTGAAGCCTAAAATGTGCATGCTTACAGGAAGACAACTATACCTGAAGCTGCTATTGAGTAGATAATTGCAGTTGTCTCTATGAATACCATAAGAAAGTATTCTTTTACAGATCTTGAGGCCAGAAGTTGGAAGTCAGTATCACTAGACCAGACTCAATATCATCAGTGTTGAGCTCATTCAGAGACTGTAGTGGAAATCCATTTCTTGTCTTCTCAGGCTTGTACTGGTTCCAGAATTCCCTGGCTTTTGGCTCCAGTCATCTCTTATCTTGATCCATGAACCAATACAAATGCAATGGAGATTTTGGAAATAATTTGGAAGTATTTCAATCTTGTACACTAAGAAGGATTTTGTGTACTACTTCTGTCTTTACCTTCAGACTACATTCACTAAATATTTATTTAGTGAACATCTGTCTTGGTGCCTTGTGTAACTATGTTGTAGTGTGAAGTGATTAGCTTAGTGAACATCTGTCTTGGTGCCTTGTCTAACTATGTTGTAGTGTGAAGTGATTAGCATTTCAAGTTTGTGGAGACTTTGATTCAGGAAGGAGAAATAGCATAGTTGAATATCTAAATTACTGTGGTTAGAAGAATAGCGTGGAAAAAACACACAAATTCACTGCAAAGTAATATATATTTTTTCTTCTATTGATTGTGTATCTATAATGACAATGCTGTCTCTGTATATCTCTAATGAATTTGGGACAAATATCAAAGTTCTGGTGAAAATGAAAAGGGTTTGTGTTTAGAAAAAATTCTATATACACTTGCATATACACACACATACATTTATATCCATTTAGTTATACAAAATGGTTTAAATTCAACATATCAGAAATAATGTGTGTGGATCAATGTTATCCTTCTCATAATGTTTTCCATCTTTCCCTTAGCTTCAATTATTTGAGCTCCATTTTTGCATATATACATTGAATATTATGACTGCATTTGCCTATTTTTTCTTGTTTACCCAATTTTCTCCATCTTTAAAAAAACCTATTTTAAGCACTCAAACATTACTTATTGTACAATAATTGCTAAGTTAATAAATGAAAACAATCTTTTATTTTGAAACAGAGAAAAATGCCAGATTTTACTTTAATTCTCCAGGCAAATTTATCTTTGGCTAAAAATCTGTTTAGATTTAATAATTTTTAAATTATTTAAAATTTATGTTACAATGGAAGTTTAATCACAAGGAGTTATCCATTTTTGTTATCATTATATAAATGTTGCTTTGTTTATATAATTATATTGACATTGCAAGTTCATACTGACAACTAAAAATAATGCCAGATAGATATGATGGTACACTCCTGAAGATCTCATCCCTTAGGAATCTGAAGCAGGAGCATCACAAAAATGAGGTCAGCGTGAGCTACATAGCAAGACCCAGGTCCAAAAACACAAGGAATAAGCCATCACTGTTGTTTCATAGTTATTCAGGAAACTGAGAGCTGAGGATATAGTTCAAAGCCACCCAGGCCAGAAAAGTTCATGAGCAAAACACTGGACTAGGATCACACTTCTGTGATAAGGCAAATGACAAGAACCAGAATGCAAGAACCAGAATGCAAGAACCAGAAACAAAAGGTAAACTAATCAAGTTACCACAAGGCACAAAAGGACCAAGAAAGCCAATGTTAAAACTTCATTCCTATCTTTCATAGCTGTTCTCTGTATTTCATTCATGGCAGCATCTAGTACTTCACCTTTGTCCTAACAAGGACACATTTCTTCTGGAGAGACCAAGGTTTTGAGTAATATGACTGCTATGTGGTTTATGATTATTTAACTTTTCATATTGCAATAGTTAATTTTGAGTCTAAGGGATGCCAGCACCTGTTAAAAATCACCCTGAATCATGACTGTTGAAAGTGAGGATTGATGTGATCTTTCCTCCAGCCTTCTTGTAACACTTTTCCTTGTGCTTGTTCTGGTTGGCCAGCCGTGTTCCTCCTGATACTTGTCTCGCCTTATCAAAATCTGAATTCACTGTCAAGTCTTAATGATACGTCAGTGAAGCTTTCTCAGATCTGTAGTAAAAATTGATGAGTTCATTCTCTTTGGTGCCAAAGATGTTGTTTATAATGTTTCTTTGGAATTTATCATGTGATACCTTGTGTTATAGTGACTTATGAATCTTTTCTGTTTCCTTGGCTATTTCACAAGCTTAGAAGGCAAAGACCCTATAATTCATTTTTATGCCCCTTCACTATCTAGCAGAGCTCTTTGCCCATTATTAAGTCAATAGTTTATGAGTGAATTAATCACTCAATATTAAGTGCCATACCATGACTTAGATTTAATCACAAACTCTAAGGTTAGCATTAATCACATTCAGATATTTAGTACCTAAATATAGTTTTCATTAACTATGCATGAGCAAATGTGAAGGAAACTTGTAAATAGTAAAGCTCTAACTGTGTTAATATTGTGAAATATGTTTCTAGTTATATACCAGTTTTATAGTTAATAAATATGCTAAATGGTCAGTTGTCAGAAAACACAGCACAAATTATGAATCTGAGAAAGAGTCATGCATCCTTTGGAACTGTTCATTCAACACTCAGAAGGTATTTTTAATGTAAACTTTGGGCTTATGTCAAGAACACATGTTAGCCAAATGCTAGGGGCTTGTACATGTCATCCTAGCTACTCAGGAGACTGAGATCTTAGGATCTTCTTTGTAAGCCAGCCTTGGAAGCAATATTTAGGAGGTTCTTACCTCCAACCAGCAAAAGCTGAAAGTAAAGTTGTGATTCTTTTTCTAGTGGTAAATACCAACCTTGAGCAGAAAAATCTGATGGAAACTGTACAATGTGTAGGCTTTGAGTTCAAACTTCACATCCCAATTAACCCACACTCTGCCCCCAATACACCACACAAAACTAAATGTTAATCTTGTTTGTTTTGTGTTTTTTTTTAACTTTTTATGTTTTTTAATGTATATATTTTTATTGTAAAAATCCTGTAGACAGGGGTTAGAGTTATATGAGTAAGGTAATGAGTACATTTCCTATCGAGCATTGTTACTCCTCCTTTGTTTTCCCCCCTACCATCCCTTCCCTCCCCACCTCCCCAACTCCTCCCTCCCCCACAAAGTTGTAAAGTTCGATTTCAACATTGTATCTTGTACATATCATTATTGTAGTGGGTCAACTTGTATTCTTATTTCAGCCTTTTGTTATTTGCCTTCCCCTCCCCAAATTAGAAAAATGTATATACAAGATGCAGGGCACTGGAATCAAATACAGTGAAAACAGGGGTTATACCATAAGGGAAGAAAATACAAGAGAAAAAAATCACATAGTACATTATAAGTGCATTACAAATAACAGCAACAAAAGATAAAACTTCTGTGTCCCTATCATATGTACATAGTTTTTTACCTTTTCGGCTTGTCCTAGACATATAATAGTTATTGCAGATAAGGGAAACCACGGACCTATGGGCATGGCTTACTTCATTTAATATAATGGATTTCCAAGATTTTCCATTTCCTAACAAATAGGGCAGTGTCATTATTTCTGATGGAGGCATAGAATTTAATTTTCTTGATCCATTCATCTACTGAGGAGTATCTGGGTTGGTTCCATATCTTAGCTATGGTGAATAATGCTGCAATAAACATAGTTGTGCTGGTAGCTTTAGTAGTATGGCCTCGATTGAACCCTACTGCACTGTTGATGGGAGTGTAAACTTGTTCAACCACTTTGGAAAGTAGTATGGAGGCTCCTCAAAACACTACTCATAGAGCTCCTCTATGACCCAGCAATCCCACTTTGGGGCATTTACCCAAATGATCACTAACAAGGCCATACTGAAGCTACCAGCACAACTACATTTTGTTTTACATTGAAGAGATAAATATATTAATGACTACCTTGAGATTTTCAGAAGTGAAAAATGGGTAAACCCTTCTTTCCTCATTAGAAAGTCAGTTTGTGATTTAGCAATCAGACCCACTGATATTTAGCATATTCATAAAAGATAGAGTTATAACAGAAATGTGTAGTTTTTTCCAAACTTAGGTTCCCATTTTTCATGGTAGAAATTGAAGTAATAATCACTGTTGATTAAAATGTATGAGTGTAGTGGCTTTGCCTTGAACATAAAACAGTTCAATAAATGATCAATGAATGAATAAACGATTGGATTTTATAAAATATAAGATTAATTGGTAGTGTTTCAAGATGCTGATATTAATTATACATATGGAAACTAATCAGATCTATAATTAGAGATCAACATCTAATTAATATGTTTAATTTCTTCAGTAAAGAATGTAGCAGGGCTGGGAAGTTGGCTCAGTGGTGGACCGCTTGCCTTACATGCCTGAGGCCCTGGGTTTGATTCCTCAGCACCACATAAGCAAAAAGAAAAAAGCCGGAAGTGGTGCTGTGGCTCAAGTGGTAGAGTGCTAGCCTTGAGCTGAAGAACTGAGGGACAGCGCTCAGGCCCAGAGTTCAGGCCCCAGGACCAGACCCCCCCCCCAAAAAAAATGTAGCAGTCTGTTTTCAGAAAGACTTTTCAAAAACAATGGTTTTATTAAGAAATTTATAATAGCATTTAAGTATTTGGATAGACTCCAAACAGCTTGATTCAAATATATATATATATATATATATATATATATATATGGAATATATATATGTATATATGACTACATTTAATTGATCTATATATCCCTACATTTGCTACTTTTAAGAATATTTAATATGTTCATAACTTAGGTAAATTTTATGTTCTCATTATATCATTAGTATTTTCACAGTTATCTAGCCATAATTAAATACAATATGACAAAAGAGATGGTTCAATAATAGTTAAGCCAAAAAGAAGAAAAAAGTAAAAGCAGCTGTCCACAAGTTCAAGATGTGACTCTAAACTTCATATGAGGAAAATGTTGCCAACTGAACTTAGAGATGAAGTTCTTTGTATTTCTGCTACACAAGAAGATAGGCATTTTAATGCCACAGAGGTAAAATGCAAAATGCATGAATTACATAACTTTGTGGTGCAAATAAGCAAAAGATAGTGCATCTCTATTGTCAAAACAATGTAATTTCCCACATCCATATAGAAATAAATTGAAATTGTATGCAAATGCTTCCTTTTAAGCATATAGATTGAGTACAAGGTTTACAATAACCCAAAGATTTGTTAAACATTTGGAAACTGGCTTCTATCCACTGACATATTAATTTAATTGATATGAATGTAAACTGAGCATCTTGTTTTAAATGATTGTCTATCTATACATCTGGATATATACCCATTACTGTCTGCTCAGACAAAGACAAAGGCTATTCCAACTAGTGTATTTTCTGTTTTTATTTGTTTCACTTGCTTATCTTCAACTTCACTTAAATTAGGCCTCATATAATACATCCTTTTTAATCTGGCTTTATTAGGTGATTATTATGAGAGCTCTGGGTATCAGTTTCTTTGTCTTTAAAATACAGTTTAGACTTAAACTAGGAGTCTGATTTCTAAGTTGATAAAATGGCAGATGAAATAATCTACTTTACAAACTTAGACTATTTATTAATCTGTCCCCAGATCCCCTAAAGAACTGCCTATGTATTATATATTTACTAAAATGTTGGCAATAATATCCTATTGACATTTTTCAGCAAATTACGTGGCATCTGATATGTTCATACATTCTCTTAAAGGTATATAAATTGCTACAAATATATTAGCATCAGGACTTCTTTGCAGAATATTAAAAATATCTAATCGTTTGGTTTTTCTTAGCATTAGACTATATTAATTATTAGGTATTTTATTTAATAGAGTTGAAATAAACAAAAGAATACTATGGATGGATATATTTAAACATCCAATTTGACAGCTTCTTATTTTCTTTCTTTTCTGTATTTCTTATTTTCTTTATTCCCTTATGTAATCTCACTTCCTAGTAGGAAAGTGAACTGTGGAGAAAGGAAAGGATTTCATAGGAATCTCAGCACTATATATTCCCTGGCAATTCAGCTACTGGTGTCAGAACATTAAGAGTGATTAGATGGTATCTGGTCCTTTTTGAGATTGATGATGCTTTTTTTTCCCAGTAGAATAATTTTAGTAGAACTCATTTCGAAAATAAGTCAATATAAAATCATTTTTCCCTCAAAGCAAACATATATACCTTGACATTTCTGAACAAGTAATATCTCATTGGATATTATCATTTAATTTTGCACACAGTGACATTTATGAAAGAATGTTTTTTATCTGTTTTAAGGGAAAAAATAAAAAGAACATACGTTTTATTTTCCAAATTGTTACTGGAATATTATCTCACTTATTAAGATACAAAGTGCTATCCAAAGTTATGCATACAGATTCAGTAACAAGCCAAACCAAAATAAACTAGTATAAGGAAAACCCTAGCTTGTCAAGTTTATCATTTTTTTCTACTGAGTAACATAGACCAGCATGAGCATTACACATGGCATGAGTACAACATGAGTCTGATCTCTGCTATTTCCTCTCTTGCTCTAAGTTCCTGAGTATCTTTCCAAATGTGAATATTTCTAATATTTCTACTTATTAATTGTGGTTATGAAAGTATACATTTTATTACAGCTATTATTTATCATTAGATTTAAATCTCATTGAAGAAATATTTTTTTCAATTTTGGTCAGTCGTGGGGCTTGAACTCTGGGCCTGGGCACTGTCTCTCAGCTCCTCAGCTCAAGGCCTAGTGCTCTCCACTTGAGCCATAGTGGCACTTCCGGTTCTCTGGTGATTAGTTGTAGATAAGAGTCTCACAGACTTTCCTTGCCTGGGCTGGCTTTGAACTGTGATCCTCTGATCTCAGCTTCCTGAGAAGCTAGGATTACACTGGATTGGAAGGATCAACATCATGAAAATGGGAGAGATTCACTTTTATAAAACTATTTTTACACTTAATGAATTGCCTGCCAACAGCTTTATCTGGTACTTGATGAAAATATGAATGCTATTCAATGCTAGAGAAAAAACTTAGCTGCGTTAGACTACTTGAGAGGCACTAACTCAATCCCTGGTGTACAAACACCTTTTAAAAAGACAGAAAAAAGTCCAATTCTACACATTTCATCCTCTATATTAACTTAAAAATTATTCTTTAGTTGTACAAAGGAGTTTCAGTTCTGTATGACCTTTTTTGAGGATGATGCATCTCGATCAGTGTCATCCTCAGTTTCCCCACTCTCCATTCCAAACTCACCCATCCCTTCAAGTTATCTATTTCTATTTTCACAAATGCACATTTTATATTATGATTTTATTCACTCACTATTCCTTTCTCCATTTGAAGGATAGATACTTGAATCTATTTTTTGTTATTGATTTCAAGACAGTTCGACCTTGTTTTGAAACTTAGCAGAGGACAACGAGGAGGCAACAATGCTTGATAAGAAATGTACTCGTTATCTTGTCCATGTAACTCCTCTGTATGGTATTCTCACAATAAAAAATATTAAAAAAAAGAAACTTAGCAGTGGAAACATTAATAGAGATATGTGTGTATGTGCTAGAGGGTTGCTTTTAATGCAATGTAAGAAGGCAGAAATAAATATAACCTTAAATTTCCTCTTAAAATTTTCCAAAGACCTAGAATTTTCTAGGTTCTTATACTCTTCTGAAATCGAATCCTGTGATCAATGTTGAGATCAAACACTGGCTTAATATAAAATCACTGTTTTGGAGTTTTATTTCTCACTTTAAATGGATACCAGCTGGTTGTTATATTGAAACTATGTACAAATTATCAACATTACTCATTTATTGTATGACAGACAATACATCTACTTCATCAGAGTAGTAGTACTCACAGTAAAAATAAAATACAACTTCTAAAATAAAGATTTGTTACAGTTTAGAAAGAAAATGTAGATCATTTCCTTCATATATCTTCCCTTGTCCATCATATCCAGCTTTGGGAACATGTAACAATTATTACCAGTTGAATTTCACTTATCTACATCTTAAAACATTCCAGGGCATATACAAGCAACAATTTCATCTCATATGGATATTTTCATGGAGAATAACTTGTAAAGCACAGAAATCTGGATTTATGTTAAGTAGGTGGGTCGCTACATTGCAAGAATGTCATTCTTGATCAGGCCTTTATGAATTGTTTCTAAGTACCAAACTGGACAATGAAAGCTTTATATCCACTCTGTAATTAGCCAGGATAATTCTAGTTAAAATCTGAGAAAGACCTCTAGAATGGCATGAATGTAAAGTATTCATTCTTTATCTTTCTTTCTGGCTTCATTCTTGCTCGTGTATTTATTTTAAACTAACCCTCTAAGTTGCCTTTTCGCTGCTTTTCATGTTGCAGATTGAAAATGTTGATGTCTGCCTAAGTTTTCTAGCAGCCAGAGGGGTAAATGTTCAAGGTCTATCTGCTGAAGGTAAGATAAACTATTATAGTTATGAATGGGCATCATTACTTATGAAGAATTGTTCATAATGAGAGAAATGTTAGATTGGAATATTAGCTTTCCAATAATAGAAATGTGATCATAATGGACATCAGTGTAAGCTTTATTTCCTGAAGTATTTTCTGTGTTTTGCAGAACTGTTCAGTATGCAACAGAATATATGTCATGTGGGTGAATCATTAGCATTTATGTGATACTAATGGTGCAGAATGCTTTTAGATTCTTAAATAGATGGAAAGATGATTATGTTAATGCTAGATAATCTGTGGGCATAATTATAGGTAAAAGAATATAATTCATGTTCAGTAGTATTTTACAATAATAATCTTACTATAATATAACCAAGTTAGTAATGGAAGTCAAAATATTGGAAGGTTGAAGCCAAATTTAAATTCTTAAAAATGAGAGGAACAGTATTAATAGTTTTTAAATCATGAAATGTTTGAAGGATCATGAAAGTTTTGGAGCATTATCACTAATGTCAAAACATAACAAAGCAGATATAGATGACATTTCTTTAGGTGTTCTTTTTTTCAGAGCTACTTTACCTTCATATATAAAGATGAGAAATTTTTCTAATCTTTACAACTTAAGACACAATATTCATAAAAAGTGAATGATGTTTCTGTTTCCTGCCCTTACCATCTGTCCTGGCCCAGATAACCTTTCCCTTCATCTTTCTATTGCTTGATCATTTTCAAGCAATTGGAATAAGGAATCATGTGACTCTGAAGTATAATAGACTTTGAAGTATAATAGACATGAAAAATAATTGTTTACTTTCCTTCATTTATCTTATTTTCCCTTATTTTTGGCTTCTTTTATATTCAAGAAATAGGTTGTATAATTAAACTGCACATTTAGTGGCCAAAAAGCAAAGATTTGGACCTACATGGTAGTTCTATTACCTAGAATAAAGTTTGTTTTCTGAGTGGTTAAACAGACGCTAGAAATGCTTCCATTGTTCATTTTGACTCTTCTTTCTCACATGATAACTTGAAGTCATATAAGCCTGCTGATTTTTGCTTCTTTATTAAAATATATGAATATTCAGAAATACTGGTCTAAATTAAATTAAATATGCCTATATATAAACATAAAATAAGTATACATAAACATAAAATTTAAAAAAAATCTATTTAAAGACAGTTATTCTAGTTTGTAGGGAAAAACTATGTTCTCATTGTGGGCTCATTGATCAGTACTATTATGGAAACAAAAGAAGGGAGGAAGGGAAAAGAGCAGCAGAGAGCTGTATCTTACTGGCTTATTGTCCTGTTTTGCTGTGTGACCTCATGGAGCATAAGAAGCCCTGCTAATTTGTGCTTCTAAATTCCAGAAGGGGATGTAGAACATTTAGTGTCTCTCTATCAATTTAGTGTGAAAAGATGGGATCTGGAATTTTACTGATTTTTTTTTAATACGTTCACTTGATAGGATGTTTTGTTGTGTGTTCCATTTGATACAGAAATAAGAAATGGAAACCTAAAAGCCATCCTAGGACTGTTTTTCAGCTTGTCCCGCTACAAGCAGCAACAGCATCATCAACACCAGTATTACCAGTCTCTGGTGGAGCTTCAGCAGCGTGTGACTCACACATCCCCACCATCAGAAGCCAGTCAGGCCAAAAGCCAGCAAGATATGCAGTCCAGGTAAGGAAGGGAAGTCGGGATGCATTGAAGAAGGTGATTAAAAAATAACTTCATGAGTCTGTTACACATGTGTATGCAGTTTTATTGCGTGATGGGATATAATGGACTATTGCCATTGTCAGATAGTTACCCTTTTTTTGGATTGGACATGTAACAATCCATAGTTCCAGAGGAGAAATACGTTTGTTGGTTGTTTTATAACAAATTATGTGAAATGTCTTTGGTGTAAGCAATGTGGCGTAGCTACTTCCATCTATTATTTTTGCTTTTTTTTTTGATATTTAAAATGTCTGAAAGAGTCCTGGACCCTGTTGTATAGTTGTCAATTGTTGATGGTTTTGAATGGTTAAAAATGTAAAGGTCTGTCAAAAATTTTATAAGAGCTTGTATCTGGAGATATGTGTGTGTGTGTGTGTGTGTGTGTGTGTACGCGTGTGTGTGTGTGTGTGTGTGCGTGTGTGTGTGTGTGTGTGTGTGTACATGAATGTCTGTTTAATTTACCTTGAGCTTTTGGAACATGTAAACACAGCCTGAGGTAAAGTGACCCCCAAACCATAGCACTTTATTTCCCCCTTTCTTTGAGGTGAGCTGCTGAAAAATAATACTATCTTTTCCCTCTTACCTTACTTTTTGCAGTCTTTCTGTGTGTGTGTTTCCTCACAATTTGAAACTGTAGAAGTATTCAAACATTCAAGAAGGGCCAAAAGATTAAAAAGTGGGAGACTTATTGTGGAAAATCTGGGTTGTATAAGGTGAGGGTGGGCTGGAAAAGTCTTAAGTCTGAAGGGCAATCCAGTAGCAAGGATCAGCTAGAACGACTGAATACAGGTAAAATATCACCTTTCAAGGAAGCCCCTGTTGGCTTTCAGGACTTTCCAAATTATTGAGTCTAACTCACCAAGATTATATAGGATAATCTTCTGTACTTTAAAATCAACTCTTGGTAGATTTAATTACATCTCCCAAATACCTTCAAGGCAATGCCTGGAATAACTAGAACTGTAATCTAGCTAATTTACATATTAAAATGATTATTAAACGAGATTCAAGTTAACAAGTTTTATGTAAACTGATAAAGTACTTCTGTATGATGGGTATTGGATAATTAACACTTGCAAGAAGAGATAAAATTAGACTCTTCATCATCGTAAATATTTCCATATACATATGTATGTACATATCACACAAATGCAAATATGTAACTTCACATTAGAAGCAATGCTTATAATCCAGTAATGCAGCTTGCTTTGAGTTTGTTCTCAGGGATAAATGGTATCAAAAAACATAAACTTTTAGAGCATTTTACAGTAGCTGAAAGTGTGCCTCAAATGGGAGAGCATGATTCAGAGCAGAAAAAGCCAGGAGAGAGCACAGGGTCCTGTGGGCAAGTCCCAGTACAAGTTAAAAAAATCTAAAACATTTTCATATGCTACTTACTGCTTGCTAGCATCTTTATTTTTGGGTTCAGAAATCCTTTCTTATTAATCTTTCAACCAGTTCTCATAAGAACCTGTTTTCTTTCTTCCTGTTAAGTAATATTTCTCTCTGTATACAATATAAATTCTATTCTTTTTTTTGGATCCGGTTGTGGGGCCTGAACTCTGGGCCTGGGCGCTGTCCCTCAGTTCTTCAGCTCAAGGTTAGTGCTCTACCACTTGAGCCACAGCACCACTTCCGGCTTTTTTCTTTTTGCTTATGTGGTGCTGAGGAATCAAACCCAGGGCCTCAGGCATGCAAGGAAAGTGCTCTACCACTGAGCCACCTTCCCAGCCCTCTATTCTTTTTTTGAAGGGTTTTACCAATCCCTGAATTACAAAACTGGTGAAAAATGTAAATTCATCCCAACTAGTACATATAAAATTCAAGGAATGAATTTATCATAATAGAGATATTTTTCTGTAAATTGTCTGACTCCCTGTGATGTCAGAGTAAAGTCACGATGAGAAAGAAAACATGTTGGTGAGACTTCTCTGGATTTGCTTAATAATAGAGGGGAAGAAAGCAGGAAACCTCATTCTATATTAATTCTTTTTATTTTGTATGTGAATAGCTAATATAAAGAGACCTAGAGTCTGAAAACTGCCAGAAATAACACTTCCTAGAGGTTAGTTAAAGCATCTGAGTAGAAAAGAGGCAACAATAGTAGCCAAAAAATAACATGAGTAAAATGATTTTGTATCAAACATGTTGACTGTGGAAGTAATAAGGAATACCATTTGTCATGATTTTTCTTCATTCTATTCCTATACCTGCTATGTGCAACTTCTTGTCTGGAATTTCTTGACAATTATGAGATTTTAGGGGCGATGTCTCTTTTATTCTTTCTAGATGTATATGGCTGCTATGAACTTCAGGCTATTTTCATACTTAAAGTATAATTCAAATGTAAAGTATGGACACCATTTTATGTCATTTTTGAAGACATGTTGTTTTTTATTGTAGGAATACTATTTCTTATTCTAGTACATAATGTAAAAAGGGATACTACAATTTTCTAACTCAGATCATTAATTTCCATTAATAAATGTCTTAGGCATTTAAGACATTTCTCTTATCTGCCTTTTCATCAGCTACATTTTGACAAGTAGAGTGCTGTTTGAAATGAAAGGAAGAGGAAAATTAAATTTTACTAAAACAGTACATTATTGATGCAGGATTATGGCACTGGCCCACAATGCCCAGTAAGTACATGCATAATACTCACAATAATATCTACTAATGTGTTAGTGGGAATATTACAAAATGATTTACTTTCATATGTAGTTATATACTAAGTTTTAGGATGCTAGTATATGGGGGGAAAGTATTAAATGGTTGTTTATAACTCTTCAAATATTTACCACTTAATTTTTGTTTAGGTTGAAAGATTTTCAACCTTTTATCAAATAGCTGAAGATAGTTATCAATGCACAACCAAGAGCTCACAAATCATGGAAATAAACACTTTAGGCTTTACAGAATGAAAACGTGTTCAAAGAAAGAAAAAGAATGTGAAAGTGCAGGTATAAAGTCACATTGGTGCTGGAAGAAGCAATGTTAGCAGTCATAATTTTTCTAAAGAGTTATCTGAGAATGTAGGAAAAGATCTCCAGAGATGGACATTTTCCTTTCTGCTTTTTATTTGTTTGGAGCAAATAAAAAGCATACCCACTTTCTGTGTGGCTGAACTTGCTACTACTGGACCCAAGTTAAATGGGCAAAATCCCTGGCTGCATGTTCTGAGCAACCATTCACTTTGAGGCCCCTTAGAAAGATTTCTGTGACCCCTACCACACACGTTGTTCCTGGAGCCCCTTTCCCATTGAGGATGTTTGCCTTCCAGGGTTCTTTTCCAGGAAACATCATTTCCTTCTGGGAGATTCACTCCAAAACTGGGACAGTTTACAGCTTTTTGGCCTGAGGTTATAAATCTTGAAAAATATATAAGGAAGTTTAATTTAGGATGACAGGAAGGCTCTGGTAATTTAAGCCTTAAGAACCTGGCTTCAATTAGTTGCTTGACTCAGTTCTATGTTGTGGCCTATACTGTGCTCTTTTTAAAGTCAGTGAATCAATTAAACTTTAAACAAGGAAAAAAGGGAAATTTATGAATCTTTAAAAAAAAAACATCCAAAACCAGAATTTCTTTCATTTCTAAAGAGATGTATTTTAATAGAAAGAATTTTTTATGGAGTTTGGAGATGAAAGGGAAGGGGTAGTGTAATATTAAAAGTCTGTGCATGAGCATGCAAATATCCACACACAGACACTTAACGTTTATTCTTTTATTCAATTATTTAAAGAGCTTGACATTCATATGTCTGTTGTTTTAAGTAAAGATGAATCTGCATATATATATGTATATGCATATATACATAGGTGTAGAAAATTGGTTTCAATCTTGCCTAATAATTCTCAATATAGTGACATTAGGGACTCTTAAGACTGATTTTCTCATCTCTAATGTTAGAATAGTGATAACGTCCTTATAAGGGTGTTGAGCAGACTATGTGAATAGAATTATCTTCAAAGTGATATAAATGCTTACTGCAACACTTAGAATGTAACAGTTAAACTATCTTTATTTTCATCTTTTTCTCTCCTACTTTAAGATCCTATCTCATCTATAGCAAATACATTAACTAAAGACACGATCGGCCTCATTGCTGTTCATTTAACTTATTTCATTTAACTTCCAAAATTTATTAAATATATGAAAATATTTTAAAGTAATAAAATTTCCATAACGAAAATTAACAATCTAATTCTGTATAACATTTCCATAACCAGGCTACTTAACAGGCTGATAACTCTTTAATTATTTTATGTATTTCCTTTACAAGGGACTCCCATAAAGCTAAATAAAGTATTTTTTCCACTGTTTTTCATCATTTTGATTGTTATCTTCTGATTTACAAGTCTTCTGTTTCATATCATTAATTTATCTAACACATATTTATTAAGCAGTCTTATAGGCAGTGATAATACTGCAGAGGGGAAAATAGATTTGTAAGTTTTTACTGTCTTCATGCTCCCCTGTTTATGATGAGGGACAAACAGTGATTAGCTGAAATTCAAAGCAGTGATTTAATAACTAATGTTAAAGAACAGTAATTTGGGTAAGATGAACTCAGATACATAAAAATCATATTTAATGAATTTAAATGGGAAACTGAGGAAGATTCTTACTGAGATAATGGGAGGCTTACTGGTTGGTAAGCATTGGTTAGAGTATGTTTTTTTTTAATGTAAGAACAAGTACTGAGACTTGGAGTTAGGAGCCTCTCATTTATTTCAAAAAGGAAAAATTCCAATTATGCTGTATCAGAGAAAAAATAAAACAGAAGATCAGGATATAATTCAGAAAAAGACCAGTAGGCTTTGACATGTTCTGTGAATATGGTGGACTTTTTGCTTTGACCCCTAATAATATAAGAAGGTATTGTGTGCAATGAGAAAGGATATAAATGCATCTGTTTGTTGTACTAAGAACAGAAAGTGTGGGGAAATAAAGGTGATAACAAAATGTTGAGGCGCAAAAAGTGGATTGCCACAGTGAAAGTAGAGAAAACAAAAAGGTTAATTCTGAGTGCACATCCCTTGCAACCCATTCCAGGAGACAAAAATTGGGATGGAATTGGTCAAATAAACTCCAGCATTGTTTGTATCAGTTGTTGGGAAAATGGTGTTTCTATTAACTAAAATGGAAAAAAGAATATAGGAGGAGTAGGTTTTACAAGGACACAGTAAGATCAACATATTAATTTTGAAATACCTCTGAGGTTAAGATGGGGAATGACAAGGGGAAAGTTTAAAGGATAGGTACAGTTTATAAATACAAATATGAGGGGACATAACATACAGAATTTTTTAAAAAATCCATAAGGCCACCACACATAATACAGTCAACCAAATCTGAGTAGGAAAAGACAGAAACAGGTGGACATGAAGAGAAGCAATTTGGTTCAAGAGCCTACCATGCTTAGAGTGAAACATAGCATAGCATGGTAGAAAATTTGAAAAGAATCAGATTGTAAAGAAGGAAATAAATCAGAACAAGCAAGAAAAGTAAATGTTCCAAGGAGGGAGAGACTTAACAAGTAGGAGTAATTATGTGTTGGCCTCACTGTGTTCCAGGCACCAGTCTAAATAGTTTATGCCCATGTACACAGCAATAGTGACACTGATTCCAATATTAATTTTTAGATAGGCTACCAAATATTCAGTGGTCATTTCAAATGCACACTTTCCCAAAGCCTAATTTAATGAATGCAGGAAATCTGGTTAAGGAGATTATGCTTGTTAACATCTTTACCATGAAATAATGGCAGATCAATAGGAAGAGTACTGACATATGACTCACAGATTTGTTTCAGGGTAGTTTGATGAGGACTATATCAATAGTTGTGGTAGTTGAGTATTTAATATAGATATGCTCTACTGCATCTATTCAGTAAAGAAAGAGGGTGAAATTATTTATAATGTATATACAATTAATTTATATATATGAATTTATATATAATTTATATGTTTATACATAATACATATAATTATAATTTTTATATATTAAGTATGTAATTTTTCATAAGGAATTTAAAAAGATATAAATGTAAGCAAATCCTTCCAGGAGTGTTTGTACTTTTTTAGGACCTTTATTGGGTATCTTTGTAAATTTATACAATAATTTATATATAATTATTTCTTCTATTAACTGTAGAATATCTTTTGGCTTAGAATTTTGCCAAAACGTGGGTGTAACAGTTTTTCTCCATCTGACAATATTATCCTTTGTCATCTGCATTTCTATTTTGTTTTTGTTTTTGTTTGTTGGTTTGGGGGCTTGAACTCTGGGCCTGGACTCTGTCCCTGTGCTCTTCTGCTCCAGGCAAGCGCTCTAGCTTGAGCGCCACTTCTGGTTTTCTAGTGATTTTTTTTTAATTGAAGCTCAGAGTCTCATGGACTTTTCTGCTCAGGCTGGCTTTGAACCATGATCCTCAGATCTCAGCCTCCTGAGTAGCTAGGATTACAGGTGTGAGCCACTGGCGACCAGCTGCATTTCTATTTTGTTATCATCAGTGTTCATGTTCTGTGTACATGAATAATTCTATGCTTTTAGAGTAGGTTGAAAAAACACACATATTATTAAAAGAAAAAAAAATAGGTTGATCCAGGCAACATAGCTCATGCTTGTAATTCTAGTAATCCTAGCTTACTAAGGAGGCTGAGATCTGAGGATCAAGGTTCAAAGTGGGTGCAGGTAGGAAAGTCCATGAGACTTACGTCTAATTCACCACCAGCAAACTGGAAGTGGCGCTGTGGCTCAAGTGGTAGACCGCTAGCCTTGAGGTGAAGAGCTTAGGGATAGTGCCCAGGCCCAGAGTTCAAGCCCCACGACGGACCAAAAAAAAAACAAAAAACAAAAAACAAAAATTTAAAAAAAAGATTAAACATACATCTTATAAAGTTATGCATAATCAAGCCATATCTGACAATTGACAGTTTTCCTTTTGAAAGCCTTTCTGAAAGACTAAAGAACCTTGATATTTGTTTGAATATAAGGATAAAATGGCCTATAACTTTGAATTTGAAGCTTATTTTATGATGCCTTGGGAAAATTGGTCCAAAGAAACTAAGGAATCTGCATATCAAGATGCATTTTCTAGGATTATTCATTTATAATAGTTTAAAATGCTTAGATGAGTTTTTGTTGTTGTTATGGCTGTTTTTCCCTATAAAATGGGTAACCACAGAATTATCACAAGGTTGATAGAAAAAAAAATTTTTTTGGATCTGGTCATGGGGCCTGAACTCTGGGTCTGGGTGCTGTCCCTCAGCTCTTCAGCTCAAGGCTACCTCTCTACCACTTGAGCCACAGCGCCACTTCTGGCTTTTTTTCTTTTTGCTTATGTGGTGCTGAGGAATCGAACCCAGGGCCTCAGGCATGCAAGGCAAGCGTTCTACCACTGAGCCACCTCCCCAGACCTAGAAAATTATTTTTTATATCCATTTCAGCTCATCAGGAATTTCTTAGTCTGGTTTTCCTCACTACAATTCTGTACTAATTTGGCACTTCTGTGTACATAGAGCAAGGATTCATTAACCTTCTTCTCTTTATTTTGCTTCTCCAAAATCTGTTGAAGTTGCTTATCCATTGTGTACTTTCTTTCATGTTATAAGCTTAAGACTGGGGCATACATCAAATCATAGAATTGCTGTCCAGCAAGTGTGAAGACCTGATTTCAAACCCCAGTACCACTACTACCAATTTTTTTTCTTTTTTCTATTTCTCTCACCATATCTCCCTTTCTGATTAGCCTCTCTGATTCAGAAGGTATAATTTTTATGATCAGCATTTATTCCTGCAGACAACCAAAGCTTACCATAAGTTTTCAGACCCAGCCACCCCTTAATATAAAACTCACTCTAATAATGACATGCTTCACAATAATTGGCAACTGCTTACTTAAATAAGCTTTTCCAAAAATCTTTACATACTTTACAGATATACATTTGCACAATTATTTTCAAATTGTGATAATCAAAGATGTTTTTGATTAACATAGCTTATTAATATGTTGTGGCTGACTACAAGGCTTTGTAAGTCTTTGCAAGTATTAAATAATCCAGTTTTTCACTAATCTGGGTGGTCTTTGCCTAAGAGAGTTTACATTTTTAGGTTAACAAAATATATTTGTCCATTTTTAGGGTTGATTTTCTCTTAATTTCATTGAAATAAACTTTTGTAATGGATATCTAAATGTACTTGAAATGTAATTTTATCCTGTGCTGAAAATTATAAATAGAAAAAGGTCCATAAAACAGTATAGTGTCTTAAGCTATATGTAAGTAAAAGCATTTTGAAAATCTAATTCATGATGTTATTGTGAGAGAAATGTGAACCTGTTTTTCTGAGCTCTTACTTATCTTGAAGCTTGGCATTCCTTTAATACAAGGCTTTGATGGTGGAATATCTTAAACAGGCATCTCCTTCTCTGGTTACTAGTTTAATATCTCACAAATACAGACCATGAAGGTGGCCTTATTAACTGTCTTAGCAATTTAAGATAAGACAGATTATAATATATTTCATATGGTAGTTCACTAATAAGTTACATTATCACAGTAACCTTTCTAAAATGCAATCGGGATGATATTTCAGCCACTTAGCTACTAAAAATGAAAACACATGGGGGAGAAAGCTAAATTTTAAGTCATATATGGATTAGCCAATAACCAATTTGTGAAAATTTTTATAAAACAGAAGTATAAGGACAATATATTTTGTGACACACTCTCAAGTGTATATAGTCGCAAAACAAATCATTTTTAAAGGAGCACAAGTGGCCTTGAAATACAATAAAAAGATAGGTTGGCTGAAATGCTTAAACACTTCGTGTTTCTTAGAGTTATTCACCTGTGACATAGTATTTTATAGCAGTTCTCAAGTCTCCATCAGGAGGAAAAAAAATCCTTACAATACAGAAAGAATCTAGCTTAAGGAAATCAGTAAATCTTAATTTTGAATATATAATTGATTTCTGCCCTAAGCAAGTATAACACATACAGTATAAAAATGTACTTTGCTCTATCTCAGTCTTTAAAATCTTTAATAACTATTCTGTACTTACATTTGGACCTTTGTACAAAAATCCTTAACGTAAGTCTTTTAAAAGTATATCATAAACGGAGGAGAAGAGAGTCTTGGTTTGAGGAAAGCTTGGGCAGAAAAGCTCCCAAGACCCTTTCTGAACCCACAGTTTGGCAGACTGGTAAGTACTTGTCAAAACAAGCTATTTGGAAGGCTGAGATTCTGGTACTCTTGCACTGAGAGAGACTCCTTTTCCAGAGAAAGGAATGTGAATATTGTGGCCTGTGCCTTTGCTGCCAGTGGGGACAAAAAAGTAGTCAGAGTGAGATTCTGTGATATTTTAGCAGCCTAGCAATCATTAAGCCCTGAGTACTACATATATATATACATATATATAGTGAACATATAATATATGCACACACAAATATACACATGTGTGCATATATTAGTAAACATAAATTAATATGTTACATATATTTATGTATGCAATATTTCATTTAATTTATTAAATATTTTGTTCTTGTATTTCTTTCAAAACTTTTATAGTAAATTTGAGTATAATTCTTGCCTTTTTAACATATTATTTTAAAATGTATAAAATTTGGAAATAAACTTGGGTGTGAAGCATCATGAACTGCTTTATATTTTCTCATTTATTTCTTTGTACCCTTTATTTTGTTAAATAGGATGCTATAGTGAAGCATAATTGTTTTATTGTTTTCCTCCTTTCTGTTTTTGAGGGGGAAGGGCAGATAATAGGGTTGATATTAGAGTCTCATGCAATTATTTCATCCTTTGTTAGTTTTTCCGATAGAACCTTGTACTAATTCTACTTTGGCTGCATAAAACTGTGATCCTCCTTTCTCTGCCTTCTGAGTAGCATGCATTACAGACATGAACTACCAAACCAGACTGTGATTTTTCCCTTTCTTTGCGTATAAAAAGTAAGAAATATCTAACTCCCCAGTAGAGGGACTTTCATTCTTACAAACAGTATTCTCCAAGAGTAAAGGTAAATAGAAAAGACAGAAACAAGGAAGATTATTTGACCACTTGGGAGAGGAAGTTCTGGTGATTGGTTCCTACTTTGTTTTGAATACCGAATGTGCTCCATAGTTAAATTGAAAACAACAACACAAAAAAGACTGCATATAGTTTTATCTTCTTCCCTTCCATGTTCTGGAAAGCTCCCCACCCCCAAAAAATCCCTTAGGGATCATCTTCTTTCCCAGAGAGGTGATCATTATTCTCTTTAGTTAAGCTCACAGTTTTGAGAGTCTCAGTGAGTCTCATAACAGGATCTTCAGAGGTTTGCTTCTGATATTTTCTCCCCTATCCACTATTTAAGTCTCATTTGACAATATGTCAGGATTAAAAACAGTATACAGTCTTCAACTCAGGTGTCTATAGACTCAATATGATCATAATTCCTATTTGGTTTATTTACCCCACTTGCCTCAGAGTTGTGTCTACAAGTTCCCTTGTGTCAATTTACTAATAAACTTCAGGTTCTTGTTCACCCTGTCCCTGACTTGTTACTAACTTATTCTAAATGGAAAACTCGGGAAATTATGTTACAAGCACATGGGGAAAATATTTTTCAAAAATCTAGATATAGTGGTAAAGAAAAAATGGTAAGAAAAGGGGAGGGAGCAATTGAAAACAAAGATTCTGAGTCCAGTCAAAAGAGTTATGCTAGATAGGTGGACATTTTAACCATGTAAGAGAATTGTTGAAAAAAATGATAGAAAAGAATATATGGAGGATTTACAATGTCTGTGAACTGTAGGTAGATAGTTATTTTAAGGCTGAAGTAATCATTTTTAGACAATTGTTAATAAATCCTACATCAAACCTGGTATATTGCCTAAGAAATTTTAAGTACTAGAGTACTAGAGGTAGTTGAACTTGAAGGTACAAATGTAAGATCTTTGATTTTATTTTTTAATTTTTTTTTTGTCGGTCGTGGTTCTTGAACTCTGGGCCTGAGTGCTGTCCCTCAGCTCTTCAGCTCAAGGCTAGCACTCTACCACTTGAACAACAGCACCACTTCTGGTTTTCTGATGGTTTATTGGAAATAAGAATTTCATGGACTTTCCTACCCAGGCTGGCTTTGAACCGCAATCCTCAGATGTCAGCCTCCTGAGTAGCTAGGATTATAGGCCTGAGCCACTGGCAGCCAGCTAGATCTTTGAATTTTAAACTTTACATTGAATCTACTACTATTATGCATGTTTCAAGGAATTTATTAATCTCCCCGTTTAAAATTTCTTTCTTTGCCTACAGTACCAAGAGGAAAGCCTAGATATTTTTTTGTGGTCCTTTCTGGTCCAAATTGTTCATTTTGGAAAAGTAATCAAATAATCAAAAGCATTTTTAGTTCTTATAGTCTAGAGATGCTATTGGAAGTGCTAAAAGATGGAATTAGTACGTAAGCACAGGAATGAAAAGAGAACATAGATGTAGACACATTTGTAGAAGTGCAAACAGCATGACTAGATACTGATAGCTTACCTGTAACAGTGGAGAGGGGAAAAGTACAAGTCAGGTCTGTGGTTTGAAGCCTGCATGACAAAAACTACCATGACCCTCTGAAAGGGTATATAAAGGAATAAAAGAAGGCAAATGATGAATTTTGTGTGTCGAGTTCAAAGATTATTAACTGGGCACATTAAAGAAGAAGTTAATTCTGGAAGATAGAATTTTAATGGAAGTATCAGTAGAAAATAAATTAGTATGTGTTGGGAAGCATAACATTGTTAGAGGAACAGAGCCAAAGTGGCATAAAATCTTACCTTTAAATGTCGGGGGAAAGAAGTCTTAAGAAAGAAATTAAGAAAATAAAGAATGGTGGTGGGCAATTTGGGTGGGTTTGGTGGACAATTTTGGAACAAGACAGATCCAAAAAAATGAACATAGTTAAAGATATTAGAAAACAGTGCAAACGGAACAAATCTTTGATGTTTTCCAAGAAAACAGCTTCTGCCAAGGGAAGCAAGGAAGCAGCTACTGGTCAAAGAATTGAAGTGAGAGGACTTAGAACAAAGTCCATCCGTAGCAACTAGAGTATTCTTTCACAACACATCAGAAAACACACGTTGCCCATAAAACTAGTTGTTTTTAATTAAATTCTACAATATCCTGGAACTTTATCATTGCTTTTTTCCCCAGTTGCTAGAAATATTACATTTCTTTAAAAAATAACAAAAGAAAATTAATAAGTGGTTTCAATTAGCTGAAAGTATGTGGTTTCATTATCATCTTGTTTTTATGTTCAAGGTTAGAGCATATAGCACAGATTAAAACTTTGGGTTGTTTCCGTAAATTTTGAGATCGACAAATTAACTGAGAAAGTTCACAATAGATTTTTTTTCTTATTTTGGAAGTGTGGAAAAATTGGGTGCATTTATTTTTAATTTAATTTTAAAGTAATATTTTGTTGTGCTGAGACAGCATATATGCATATATATATATACATATATATGTATATATATGCACCTACTTTCTGTTTTTGTTACTGAGGTGGTTGGCATACTTGTGACCAGGTGAGCTGGTGCACAATGTAGTTAAAATTAAAGAATAATTTATATGTAAAGAATGACATAATAATACACATAGAAGATACATTCTCTATGAACCAGAAATCTTCCATGAGAATGTGTTTTCCTGAAACCAAAGAGTTGTAAGGATCGGAAGTGGCGCTATAGCTCAAGTGGTAGAGCGCTACCCTTGAGCTGAAGAGCTGAGGGACAGCGCCCAGGCCCAGAGTTCAAGCCCCACGACCGACCAAAAAAAAAAGAGTTGTAAGGATCTACATGTTCCCACCAGTCCTCTTGGAGGAGTAAAAATTATTTATAGAACATATCATTATCCTAAGCTATCTTCCCCTTGTCTGAAATACCCTCTGCTAGTCAACAAAGTAACTGGAACAATTGTATCATACTTCCATGTGATTGTTCCTGCTTGAAGCCAGTACTTCTCCAGGCTTTCCATACTAGGCATCCACTGCCAGCGGGTTTATGTAAGTCCTCACAATTCACATGAGAAGGGAATCTCCACTCAGCTCTCCACCCACACCACAAGAAATATGTGAACGTCACTGCGTCTCTTGATCTAGCTATGTGCCTCAGAACATGAATTTCTTACTTCTTATTGATTCCCTAAAGTCTCCAGTTACAAAGGTTAAAGTTTCTACCAAAGTTGAATAATATTATTAAAATACTAATATCACATAGCGATAATTTTAGGTTAATACAGACATGTAAAGGTGTGCAGCATTATTTCATAATACATTCATAATCAGAGGTCATGGTGTTTATGTGATATCATCCTAATTTTCTGATTAATTTGTTCTTTCTCCATGTTTTCCTGTGTTCCAATTGCATTTCATTGATTCATAGTTTTCATGTAAGTTTGTACTTTCTTTCCATATTTAAAGAATCTCTTTAATTCAATTTCTCTGTTTCTCCTCATACAGTCTGACAGCCAGATATGCAACTCAGTCTAATCACAGTGGAATTGCAACCAGTCAAAAAAAGCCTACTAGGTCAGTGAATATCTCTAATTTATTGCTTATTAGTGATATTCAAGTAAATGCCCACTGATACTTTTTTTCGTATCCCTCTAAATTTTCTTAAAACCCAACACATTCCTGAATGCTAACTTTAGAGCACTGAATTCTAAGTGGATTTCCCTCCAGAGACTCAGGGACAAGTCTGTGTGTGTTAGGTGATTAATTAGGTTTGCCTTCTTCTATTTCCATTTAGTTTTATGTAGTGCTATACTGTGATAAATTCTACTCCCTATGTTGAGAGAAATTCGGGGGTGAAATTGCTTGAAACTCCTATGATTATTTCTAGGTCACAGAATGTGTAAGTTTTACCAAAAGATTATAAATGATTTTTAATATGGACATGTGTTGAAATTGCATGTTTAAAGAGAGACGCTGGCAGATTTTTGGTGTAGAAGTTCACACTAGGTCAGTCTAGACAGTTCTTCTGTCTCTTACTTGTTTAAATTTCTGTTTCTTCATAGTATGCTTATTTAAAAGGCACATGTCAGTATATACTGTTTGGAGAATAATAGTATATAAAATGTTTTGGGAAAATTAAATTGATGAAGGATGAAGGATGATGAAGACAAGAAGTGAGTAAAGTCACAGCAAAAATGCATCTCCAGTTATTGTGCGATTCTTTGACTCATCGGATAGCTCATTGGGGAGCTATCCAATGGTGTTGTATTAGTCATGGCTCCATTAATGAGCCATAATGTGCACTGCTTGGCCACAAAGACTGCTTCTGATGCCTTGACCAGAGGTAGCTGCCTTTCTCTCTGGCTATGGTTCCCTGCCTTAATTTTCTTAAGAGTTAAAATGATTCTGGAGGAATAGTCTATAAATTGTACTTAATTAAAAGTTACAATGAATTAACATGACTTAGGAGGTATAAGAAACAGTGACCTGCTCTGTATTCTTAGCATCTTTATCACTCCTTGTAAAACTTGGACATGAAAGATGCACATTCTCTCTCATATTCTCTCTCTCTCTCTTTTCCTAGTTTTCTTCGTCTCAATTCCCTTTTAATTATTTTGATGAATGACCTGGAGCCTCTGGCTGCCTGTCAAATTAGGGTAATGAGAAGAGCAAATTTATTTTTTGTAATTTGTTTTCATTTGTTCTTCTGAGAACTGGAGATCACTTAGCTTCATGGGGCACATCAAAGACTAAAATGTATTTTAATTGCTTTCTAGAAACAACTGAGTTCCATTATAAGCAGGGCAAGTTGTGTGACAAAATTTGTTTGCATATGTGAGTCTGAAGTGAAATTTCTAAGTCTATGGTTATGTCTTCAGGAATTGTTCTCAGATTTATTATGATTAGGTAATTTGACCCAATTAATTAATTGAGTTCTTTCAGCAGATCACAGTCACTGGTACTGTAAATTCCTAGTGTCTGTGTTGTTTTGCTGTATTTACAAATCCTTATAGGACCAATTGAGTAAAAGTTAAATGCTGGAGTCATTTGGAAAAAATTCTAATCTTGTGTATGACACAACCTCTAATTAGCCAAATAGCTGAAGGGAATATTTATTAGCCACATGTATTTAAACTCGAAAATACAGTCAAGATTTTGAAGCTCTTATCGGTTCCAAGACATCAACATTTCTTTAATATGAGCATTTGTTTCTTTCTAATGCACATTCCATTTTACAATACTTATTTCTGTTGTAAAAGCATTTATATTTTCTAAGGGTTTGGTTTCTTAAACAATCTGCAGAAATAATATGTGTTATTATCAACACAAGTTCAAATTTAATTATGGATAGTGCAATTTTGATAAATGACAGATACAAACAACTTGTTCATAAAAGTTTATTAGAGGAGACCTGTAAAAAATTTAATGCACTGTTTATGATCTTTGGATTGCTTTGTCAGTTTTCCTTTGAGTGAGAATAGGAGTTTTCAAAGTAGTACACAGTGTCACTCACTTGGGGGCAGCAAATACCAACAAAGAGGTTGGCAATAGTCGTTTCTTAAATAGATCCTAGATTGCCAATATTACTTTTTAAAAGTAATTCTCAATGTTTTGAGTTGGTTATGAATATTCTTTATATAATAGTAGTATAAAATAAAAAGTTAAACATATCTCATGAAATAATAATTGAAATTACAAAGGGAAAAGGACCCAAAGTCATATTTAAGTTATAATCCAAATGAAATAACATTACATCATCTCTTTCCTCCTGGCTTGTTCTTCACAAACCGAGTAGCTAAAACTTTTCTCACTAGAAATAAATTTTATATTGTCATTCTGTTAGGTCTTCCTCTTCTAAGACTTTTCTTCTGTCTTGTCATATCTGCTCTGTGATCATGTGGCCATTCTTGCAAGATCACCAGTGAAAGTCTAGATGATCAGAATGAAAGTTTTCACATGAGGTAACGCAGTCAAATACAAATTAACATGATGTTCTCAGCACTATGTTTTAATTAGGAAAACCTTACTATTGTAGATAGTCAGTCAATATTTTTTATTTACCATTTGTTTGATAACTTTATCCGAGTCATTACTTACAAGGCTTAGAACACAGCCATCTAAGATAAACAGCACCCCATCCATTGAATAAAACCTTAAGAATAACTTCAATTAGCTGATAGGCTGACAACCTAATGATGATTAAATGGTATTGTTTTGATTTCCTTTACATGTAGTTGTTTTGATATTTTTTAAGGCCAAGTTTTATTCATCTGGAACTGAGGAGTAAGTATCTGGTTAGATGAAGGTCACTGTATTTTAATCTTTCCCCGTCATTAATCTTTGGTGCCACGATTTGTGAAAAGTGAAGCAAGAGTTTTCTGATAATCTCTAGACTTTTTGTTTAGCTATTTGTTAAACTACCATTTTCTGCTAGGTACATTTTAGAAGATACTATGTTGTGGTTTTCCCATTTACTCTTTCCTGCCCAGAATCCCTTTCTCCTTGTTTTTGAAATGTAAGATAATGATGTAATTGTTCTCATGTTATTTCAGGCTTCCAGGGCCCTCTAGGGTGCCGGCTGCAGGCAGCAGCAGCAAGGGCCAAGGAGCCTCCAATCTAAATAGGAGAAGTCAGAGCTTCAACAGCATTGACAAGAACAAGCCTCCCAATTATGCAAATGGAAATGAAAAAGGTAAGCATTCATTGTTGTGTCATTACAGCCCAAAGCCATCCGAGGCTTGTTCACTAACACTTTAAATTCAATATGTGAGTGGTAGAACAGCTTTGGCAATGAACCTGGTACCAGTGGAATTTTCATGTGTTTCCTAACTCTCCTCCTGGATTCAACCTTGCTTTAGGATTCTTTTTATCTGAAGAGCATTTTAAGAAAGTAAGCTTTTGCATTTTAAAGTAGATAATTATGTAACCTGAACATAAATCTATTTCACACACACAAAAATCTTCCTAGATGCAAGCATACAGCATGTTTATGCCTTTTGCGTTTTACATTTAATATAGTTTTATGATATCTGGATAAATACTATAGCTATGATTAGACAGTTTTCTCTTATAAACCATATTGCTATATAAAGTTATATTATATGGTTTATATTAACTTTATTTGAATCCTTTTGATGGCTAACATAAGTGCTATAAAGATCTGAGGAAGTGAAGGGGGATCATCAGGTTGTGGTAGGTATTTACCTTAGAAAGAAACACCCTAAAAATATTTGAGACCACAGTTTTCCCCAGACAAATTATTCGTTTACAGAGTTTTTAACAGTAGTACCTAATATAAATATCAAGTCATCATATCAATAGGAAGTCAAGAACAACCTCTGGAAGTCTGTGTTAAACACAGATTTTCAGTTGTCAAGATTGCACTCAGCTCTCTGGAATAGGTGAAGTGAGCATTTAAAGGGGTGTTAACTTGAGACCTTTCCCAGCAGAGCTGAGAAGGATGGGCAGCCCTCACCTGGGTCATCAGGGAACTGAGATTTTACACTGAGTCCTGAGTCCTGTGGCTAGTGGAGTGACAAGTGCCCTGCTGCGTTTCCGAGTATTTTTAAAGCCATGGACGTTTTTTTTTTTTTTAACTCTTCATGGTGTACTGAGCCCCATATGAAACAGCATATGGAGTTTTATTAAACCAAGCCATTCGCAAAATGCTCTTGAATAATGAACTGTGAATTCTTACATAAGCTCATTGTAAATCGTTTCATTTAGGTAATCAGACAGCTTTCAGTTATTCATAAATTGATGGAGTATTCTATCAATCATATTTCCTTTTTTTGGGGGGGGGGAAATCTGGTCGTGGGGCCTGAACTCTGGGCCTGGGCGCTGTCCCTCAGCTCTTCAGCTCAAGGGTAGCACTCTACCATTTGAGCCACAGCGCCACTTCCAGCTTTTTTCTTTTTGCTTATGGGGTGCTGAGGAATCGAACCCAGGGCCTCATGCGTGTAAGGCAAGTGCTCTACCACTGAGCCACCTTCCCAGCCCCTCAAATTTACTTTTGCGACTGTCTTCGGCTACAAATGGAACAAAACCTGTGCAAACTTGAAACCCTAAGCACAGACAAGTGTGTTTTGCTCCCTGAATATATTCCTATCTCTTAGATCAAATGGGACAAGAAGAGAAGAAAAAGTGTGTATTTGGAAATTAGTAGGGGTTTCTCTTTAAATTACAGACTACAGTCTTTGATTTAAGATCTAAGAAATATCACTGAAAATGTATACTTTTCCTGGGAAGAAAAGAGAGTGTTTTTCAATGAAAAGACAAACACATTTTTCTTTATTTTATGGACTTCTTCAACAGTGTCCTAGTGCTGGGCACTGGTAGCTCATGCCTGTAATCCTATTACTCAAGAGGATGATATCTGAGGATTGCAGTTCAAACCTAGCCTGAGAAGGAAAGTTAAGAGATTCTTTTTATCACCAATAAACTACCAAAAGGCCAGGAGTGGAGCTTGAATAAAAAACTAAAGGACAGTGCCCACCCCCAGAATTCAAGCCTCAGTATGGAAAAAGTGTCCTAAATGTTCAATGTTAATACTTCAATCATATCTTATGGAATTTCAAGCAGAGTTGGTAAGTTTGTGAATAAGATATGTTTGATGACTACTGCAGTATTCATTTAAACTACTAGATATTCAGTGATACATTTTGACAAAATACTAATAATTTTGACTTAGAGCTTCTCTAAATAAACTAGTGCTTGAGTATTATATATGTCTAAATGTTTGTGTAATATGACAGTGTTTCAAAGGAAAATCCTGAACATACACCAGAATGAAAAGTCTTCATGGCTGCTGAATCTCTTAAGGATGTGTCTGGTAGTATAAAATTAGAACATAGCAATATTTATAATAACCACAAGGTGGAGACAGATGTCACATATATGATCGTTATAGTCAATTGCTTAGATACATATGAACAAAAGACAGGAACTTTTTTAAATAAGTTATTTTATTGTAAAAACACCGTACAGAGGGGTTACAATTACATGAGCAAGGTAATGAGTACATTTCTTATCAAGCATTGTTGCTTCCTCCTTTGTTTCGCCTTACCATCCATCCCCCCACCCTGCCAAAGTTGTAAAGTTAGTTTTTCAACATAGCATCTTATATATTTCATTGTTGCAATGTGTCCACCTGTATCCCATGGCAAAGGACATAGCTAGCAAGATCAATAGAAAGCCCACAGATTGGGAGAAGATTTTCACTAGCCCTACAACGGACAAGGGTCACATATCTAAAATATACCTGGAACTCAAAAAATTAAATCTCCCAACAACAAATCCTCAAAGAAACAACTGCCCAATAAATAAGTGGGCTAAAGACTTACAGAGAAACTTCTCTGAAGAGGAAAGAAGGATGGTCAATAGACACATGAAGAAATGCTCAACCTCTCTAACCATAAAAGGAATGCAAATCAAAACAACACTGAGATACCACCTCACCCCAGTTAGAATGTCTATAATCAAGAACTCTAAAGTTTGTTTTTCAACATAGCATTTTACATCTCATTGTTGCAGTGGGTCCACCCGTATCCCTATTTAAACAATTTAGTTTTTTCCCTTCCCCTACCCAAATTTTACCAACATCAAATACAGTGAAAACAGGGGTTATACTGTGTGTGTGTGGGAGGGGACATACAAATTAACAAAACAATCACCTTATAAATATATTAGAAACAATAGCAAGAAAGTAAAAACCACTTGTGCCCTTATCTTGGGGTTCATTTTGCCTAACATCATCTTATCTGACCTTTTCTGCTTGTCTCAGACATATACTACAAACAAGACCATACTAAAGCTACCAGCACAACTATGTTTATTGCAGCATGATTTACCATAGTTAAGATATGGAACCAACCCAAATGCCCCTCAGTAGATGAATGGATCAAGAAAATGTGGTATATATACACAATGGAATTCTATGCCTCCATCAGAAAGAATGAAAATGCCCCATTTGTTAGGAAATGGAAAGACTTGGAAAAAAATATATTAAGTGAAGTAAGCCAGGCCCAAAGAAACATAGGTCGCATGGTTTCCCTTATTTGCAATAACTAGTATATGTCTGAGTCAAGCAGAAAAAAATCAGATAAGTTGATGTTAGGTGAAATGAACCCCAAGATAAGTATTCAAATGTTTTTTTTCTTTCATGCGATTGTTTCTAACATATTTATAAGATGATTTCTTTGTTGATTTGTATGTCCCTCCTCCATGGTATAACCCCTGCATTCACTGTATTTGATGTTGGTATAATTTGGGGATGGGAAGGACAAAAACAAACCGTTTAAATAGGGAGGGATACAGGTGCACCCATTGCAACAATGAGATGTACAAGTCGTTATCGAACTTTACAACTTTGTCAGGGGAGGGGGGTCGGGGGTGGGTATGGGGTGGGAGGTGATAGGAAGAGATGGGAAGGGAAAACAAAGGAGGAGGCAACAATGCTTGATAAGAAATGTACTCATTATCTTGCCCATGTAATTGTAACCCCTCTGTATAGTATTTTCACAATAATAAAATATAATTTCCAAACATTTGAAATGTGAGATTACACATTCATAGATACTTATTATACATCAAATGTGGGCAACAAATTTCTATCAACTTGAATAGTATAGTTTAATTTAATTGCTTGATAAAATAAGGCCATCTCGTATGTATATATTTTAATATCACATCCCATTTTCTATTAACTATAGGGGATACATTGTGGCAGTAGATCTAATACTGTTTTCTTAATCATGTCAAGCTTTTTCATATCCAATCTGTTGTTTTAAATTGTAAGAAGACATAAAACATGTATTATGTGAAAATTCATTTACAGTTTCCTGTGCATTTCAAATTAAGATGCTTGATTTAACCTTTTCAAATGAAAAATTATCTATAAGATGCTTTCTGGATGCTTCTAAGTAGAAATATACTATTTGCTTTCATTTCCAAGTCCTACATGATAAACTATATGAGTCAGTTCTGGAGTGTATAAAATGTATAATAGATAGTAAAGGGTAATTCCCACTTGAAACTATTTCATTTCCCCATTGAAGAGAAACAAACTGTTCAAAGTGTTGTAGTTTTCATTTGTATAATTTGTAAAAAAAAATAAAAAAGCAATAGTTTATTTGCAAATGATGTGACATCTGATGAAAAAAATTCAGTAGTGAATCCTAAACTGATCTTCCAAAGATTCATCCAATGTCATTTCAGTAATAAGGCAATTCTGAAAAAATGTGTGCTCATTTTATCATCTCACCAAATGAATTAAAATATCAGTGAACATTGTCATAAATCATTACTTGCAGAGAAGGCTGAAATAGAAATATCCCAATAGCATGAAATGTCATCTTAGAGGCATGTCTGAATGAATTGTAGAAATGAATTTCTCACAGAACAAATGGTAAAATGAAGATAGCATCTTTTGTAAAGCTTTTCTTTAAGAGTACTTTACTTCCCTCTTCTGATACCTGCCGTTTAGAAATTGACAATGAATGATGCATTCTGACACCACCATTTATCCATTTGCCCATGTGTTCTGTAAGAGTACTCTAGTTAGAGACACGCTTCAAAGAAAGGTTAAATCCCAAACTCATACCAGATTCATTTGGGCATATAGTTTGCATGCTTGAAATGAGCTTAAGAGATCATTCTTGTATTACCAAACCTTCGATAAATATGGAAATTGCCAAAGAGGTTTAAAATGATTAGGAATGTAAATTTCCTAGTTTTATTGGAAATCAAATTTCTGGATTATGACCTACAAACATATGTCACTAGACTGAATTCCTTAGAGGAGAGATGTATTTCCTGTTGCTAGGAGACATGCCACAGCACCAGAGAGAATGCTGCCATATTTGCACTCTTTCTTCCAAATGATTCTTATGTGGAACTTGAACATTTGTTGAAGAGGAGAGTTCCTTCTTTCTCCCTGGATTTGAATCAAGCATTTCTTGCTGTGGAAGCTTTTACTTTAATATACACTCAGCATAAAATTAGTAGGACTGACTCCAAAGATTTACAAACATTTTAGCTCAATAGTTTGAAACTATTAGAGTTCATGTGAATTTAGCATTAGTCATGGAATTTCAGCCACTCATTATCTGCTAAAACACAGAGATTTAGCTCTTAAGCACTTTTCTGTTTTTTCTTAATTATTCTGAATTTACCAAAAGGAACTGAACTGTTTCATCTGCTTTTCAAAGTAATGCAAATGAATCGTACTTATATGACTTTACTGATGAATTGATTATTCATCTTTCTACAACTCTTTTCCTTATTACTTAGTACTTATACAAGCCTAAAATGTGATGTCAATATTGTAATTTCACGGATTTAAAAAGTTTTCACAAGTTAACACAACTAGGAATATATCAGTTTATGAAAGGTAACTAGTCTTGGTCATATATGCTATTTCTTTACATATACATACATGCATATTGAAGTGTTCATGCATTATGCTTACCTGAATGCAAATTGCATACTTGAAAGAAAATGACTGGCTGGTGAATGGAAACATACCTAAATTCCCCAGCCCTCCACAGAGTGGCACTCTTACTTTGCAAATGATGTGGTAGAAACCTGAACAAAATCCTTGCAATACCATTACGTCATCATAAAATAGACATTTCACACAATAATCATTCTTGCAAGACTATGTGTTAAGGGAAAGATAGCAATAAGACACATTTGCATTAGAATGCTACTTTTTCTACTTTTTCCCAAAGTTTTGGGTATTGTGAGCCAAACTGCTATTTGATACATTAATCACCTACCATACTGATTGCCATCTCATATTGCTCAAATGTTTCCTTCCTTCCTTAGAGATCCTAGATACCAAAGCTTTCTTGTATTCAGTAGGACATTCAGCTTACAAAGCACGTAATTGATGAGTGCTGATATTTGGTGATGGTGAAGTTGTTGATGATGGATGTGGAGATGGAACCAGGAGGAAAGAAAATGGCTTTTTGGAGTTCAGGGAGAACAGGCAGGGTGGCAAGCAGAGAAAGACCAGGAAAATGCAAAACACAACTCCATTGCAGGAATGCTACTATGTTTGTGAATTAAGTATCTTTTCTCCATAGCAGGAGTTATCAGTGTTCAGAAATATGTCATTGGGTGCAAGGTAGTGATTATTTAGTATGTAAGAGGAAGAGCCTGGGATTTGTACTGCAGCTACCCTGGAGAAGCCACAGATGCTTCCATTTCAGCTGTGTTGTTCTGCACCCTTAGTCCTGAGGAGTCCTGGGAGACTCTTACCATTCCAGTGTCTTCCTGATGTTCAATGACCTGTGATTTACCCTATTAATGAAACCTGAAACACCTCATTGCTGCTGTGCAGAGATAGGCTGGGGATGGATTTTGAGTCATGAATGGAGAAGAGTCTTATACTGTGTGTGCTCCACTGAGAATAATTCTGCAGCTGTTCCTATGACCATTACTGTGTGTTGGATGAGAGTGCCATAATCTTGAGTCCCTCTTGTCTCATTTAGAAGCGTGTTCAAATTCCTTTGCTGTACTTGAACTTTTATAGCAGTCTATCTAGTCAGTGCCCTCAGCTTGGTTTCTCTTCTAGAGGAAGAACACAACCTTTTACTTTCTTTGTCTATGGGCTACTTACAAAGCATCTTGACTGATACTTTCCTACCCTTTTCTCTCATTCCTACTAAAACCTTCCAGCCACTCAAGGATAGAAGTTTTTGGACTTCACTACTATAGATGTAAATACACAGTAGATTCACAGTAAATTGGTGGTTCAAATAAAGTGAAAAGCAAACACAACACTAGAAAAATCTGAAGATCTTGCTTTGTTATTGGTGATTTTTTCCCTTTATTTCCATGAAGCTGTAACCATCAAGATGAACTCAGAGCTGACCAAGGTTCTGAAAGTTTAAAGAGTGAAAAATATTCATATTCTTCATTATAGGACACTTAATGGATTTAGACAATGTGGATACCATTAAGAGAAACAATTTTCATGACCTAGGAATTAGTTTAACCAAAACATGGTCTGTGACCCTTATCACTCACATCTCCAGGCAGCTTGTTAGGAATGGAGAATCTCCCAGCCCATTCAGACTGACATAATCACAGTGTACATTCAATAAGATCCCTAAATTACATGTATGCTCCTTGGAGAACCACTTCTAGCCACTTAAAATGTCAAATAACCTGTGGTAATCATACAATCACACAGTGTGGAATCAAAAAATAGCTCTTCATAATTCACATTTGTTGTGCACCACTGGGATGAGTCGTTTAGGCTTACTAAGCTTTGGTTGCTATCAGTGTGAATTAGAAATGTGAGCACTTCCCAACTCATTTGGTTGGGAAATAATGACATTTAACAACTTGCAATAGAATGTTAGTTTATATAATTGTATTTGTAATATTAACATGACTTTCCTGATAGGGCTAGAAATATCACAAATAACTTTGTGTGTATATGTGTTGTGTGTGTGTGTGTGTGTGTGTGTGTGTGTGTGTGTGTGTGTGTTCCGTGCATGCCTTTGTGTTGGACCTGCACATGCATCAGTATTTGAGGTTGACTCAGGGCCTGGACACTCTTCCTGAGCTTTTACACTCAGGGTTAATGCTGTAATTTACTACTACTCGAGCCATGTCTACACTTTCAGCTTTTGGTTTGTTAATTGGAAATAAATGTTTTTTCTTTCATGCGATTGTTTCTAACATATTAATAAGATGATTTCTTTGTTGCTTGTTATGTCCCTCCCCCACGGTATAACCCCTGCTTTCACTGTATTTGATGTCGGTATAATTTGTGGAGGGGAAGGTCAATAACAAATACTTTAAGTAAGGATACAGGTGGACCCATTGCAACAATGAGATGTACAAGTCGTTATGTCGAAAATGAACTTTACAACTTTGGTGGGAGCAGAGGCGGGGTGGGGGAGAGGTGAAGAGAGGAGGGTGGGAGATGGGAAGGGATGGGAAGGGGAAATAAAGGAGGAGGCAACAATGCTTGATAAGAAATGTACTTATTATCTTGCCCACGTAATTGTAACCCCTCTGTACAGTATTTTCACAATTTAAAAAAAAAAAAAAAAAGAATCTCAAGGCCTTTACTTCCTGGTCTCAGCCTCTTGAGTAGCCAGGATTATAGGTGGGAGCCATGGGTGCCTAGCTTACAAACAACTTTTTCTGTTGTTGTTGCTGGTCTCGTGGTTTGAAGTCAGGGCCTGGGTGTTATTCCACAGCATTTATGCTCAAGGCTAGTGCTCTATTACTTGAGCCACATCTCCACTTCCAGCTTTTTGGTGATTAATTGGAGATAAGATTCTCACAGACATTCCTGTCCTGTCTGGCTTCAAACTGCAATCCTCAGAGGTTAGCTTCCTGAGTAGCTAAGATTGCAGGCACCCAGCTTACAAATAACTTTTGATATCAATGTAAGAAAATAAAATGACGACTCAATGAAATAATTAATCTTAGGCTTTGATTTGGAGGGACTGTGTTTCTTCCCAAATTAATGCTTGATATATACCCCTATATATTTCTGACATAATTTTTGAGAAAAGTTTATAAAGGTTCCATTTGATTTGAAAGCCTACACATCATCACCCTTATATTGTCTATCATGATCTAATTGTGTGACTTCTATGGTCTTGTCCATCTAGGATCTTCTCCAGCATTTTCCTTCTAGTGTCCTAGTCATTTATCATCCATTATACTTAGCATTTATCTTTTATAGCTCTTTTATTTTGTCAACAAGTCTATAATGTATCTTGGAGTATGTTGAATAGAGTAGGCACTCAGTAAATACTCAAAGATAATGAACTTAGAGTAGAGCCATATAGGAACTATATGGCTTTGATTATTATTATTCCTAGAAAGACTATTGTCCTAGACTGTGTGTAATACATATTTGGAGGAAAAACTCTCTCCATTGGAATCTCTGTAATTGAGGTGGCATTAACTTGACAACTATGATTTTCTATATTTTTATTTTCAAGTGAATATTATCTTGACAACATGGCTTGATTACATACTGTGTGGCATGACTTTTGACTTTTTGAAAAAAGCATTTAAAATGCAAGCATTATGGTTTCACATTATGACTGTATAATAAACTGTAATGAGGCCAAATTCTGGAACATTGAGAAAAGAACATTCCTCACAGTACCTCTCTTGATCATTTAACTATGAAAAGTTTTATTTCTATTTTTCATCATCTATTAGGTTTAACAGTATCAGATTTTCTAATTTAATTATTCCTTTTTCCCTTAAAGATTATTAAAGATTATTGCCAAAAGTTGCAGATTTACTGGTCAAGAGCACAGTCTATGAAGTCAGGTCAAATCTAGGCTGTGTGACTTTGAACAACTGCTTTAGTCTCTTTGCCTTTATTGCTGTATCTATAAAATGGAAATCATATTAATACATGACTTATAGGATTATTATAAAAATAAAGATAGAGATGGATCAACTAGATTATTTGCCCTACAGCAGCATAAACTTCAACAAATACCTTATATAAAGAAATAACTAACAAAAAAAAGATAAATCATGATTCATTAGCATTTTTAATCAGATCGTATGTTAAAGGAACTTCTCCATATTAATTCCCTAACAGATTCTGACAAGGCAATGAAGAATATCTACTTAATCTAGGGGCTGTAATGTTAGCTGGAAAAATACAAAGAATTACACAGGGACTGGGTTCTGTTTTATTTACCTGATGCTATCAGTGATTAGCAAAGCAATTTAAAAAGTAATTTCAGAGTGGAAAAAAGCACACTTTCTTTTTCTTCTCCAAAATCAATACCTTTCGAATACTCTGCATGTTTTGACAGATGGGAAAATCACCTAATAGGAGTCATAAATGCCACACTGTTCTCTCTTCAGTTAAGAGGAGAGACAATTCTATGTATCTGTAGTGACGAGCTTAATGTTGTGACACAAATGATCAAGACTAATTGGCTTTTCTTTATTTCTCCCTTAACCATGTTCAGAATCCTCCAAAGGACCTCAGCCACCTTCAGGTATAAATGGTAATGTACCGCCTCCCAGCATGACTGGGCAGCCTCCTGCCTCTGCTATCCCTTCTCCGAGTGCCAGCAAACCATGGCGCAGCAAGTCCATGAATGTCAAGCACAGTGCCACGTCTACCATGTTGACTGTGAAGCAGTCAAGCCCAGCCACCTCCCCCACACCATCTTCAGACAGATTGAAGCCACCTGTCTCAGAAGGAGTCAAAACTGCTCCCACAGGACAGAAATCCATGCTTGAAAAATTCAAGTTGGTCAATGCCCGGACTGCATTACGTCCCCCGCAGTCTTCCAGTTCAGGACTCGGTGATGGTGGGAAAGATGATGATGTCTTTTCTGAATCTGGTGAGATAGAAAGTTTTAACCCTGCTCTGACTAGTGGTGGCTCCACAAATAGCAGTCCCAAAGTGTCACCTAAATTGACCCCTCCGAAGGCTGGAAGCAAAAATCTCAGCAATAAAAAGTCTTTGCTACAGCCAAAAGAAAAAGAGGAAAAGAACAGAGACAAAAGTAAGGTGTGCACTGAAAAGCCAGTCAAGGAAGAAAAGGATCAGTTGACCGAGACAGCTCCAAAAAAGACCTCTAAGATTGCAAGCTTGATCCCAAAGGGCAGTAAGACACCAGCAGCCAAGAAGGAAAGCCTAATTCCATCTTCCAGTGGGATTCCAAAACCTGGCTCAAAGGTGCCAACAGCAAAGCAAACCATTTCACCAGGCAGCACAGCAAGCAAAGAGTCAGAAAAATTCAGGACTACCAAGGGAAGCCCTTCCCAGTCCTTACCCAAACCCATAACCTCAGAGAGAGCAAGCACATCCAGTTTCCCTGTTCCCTTGGAGGGAAGGGAAGCTGGCCACGCTTCTCCCTCCAGTTCCTGTATGGGCCAATCAGCACAAAGCAGTGGGCAGAGCACAGGAAATGGTGCTGTCCAACTCCCTCAGCAGCAGCAACACAGTCACCCGAATACTGCCACGGTGGCTCCATTCATTTACAGGTAAGGTAGTCCTCTGTATGTCCAGGCATCCCAGGGGGCATGATCAACTGGTGGCAAGTCAAGAATATTATTGGAATAGCTTGTGAGATGGTCATCTTGCAATATTTCATTCTTAAATGAGAGCCCTAGAATTTAATAGGGTATCTTAGTCCAGAACACCTTCCAAACTAACCAAGTCCTATTTTCTCACCCTTTCTCCCCTCTTCCTTATCTTTCCCCTTTTCCTCCTCCTCCTCCCTCTTCTCTTCTTTTACCTTCTTCCCTGTTTTCCCTCCCCACATCTCTAGACAGACAAACAGATCTACCTATTCCTAGCTTTCACCTTTCTGTGTATCTGTGTATCTGTGTATCTATGTATCTATCTGCGTATGTATGTATGTATGTATGTATGTATGTATGTATGTATGTATGTATGTATGTATGTATCTATCTTAGATATTGATGCCTTTAGAAATTAACTTAGTTGTTGAAAGAAAGAATCAGGGTGTCATACATTTCTCCCAAGTTTAATACTATTGTAGTACCAATGGCTACTATTAACAGTAGCAGACTTTAAAATAATTCTCAATGTCATGGCACATTGTTTGTTTTCATTCCTGGGAGGAATATACATCATCATAAGTAAAGAAGTAACTCTGCTGGGTGCCAGTGGCTCATTTCTGGGCAGGAAAGTTGGTGAGATTCTTATCTTCAATAAACTACTCAAAAAAAGGCTAGAAGTGTAGCTGTGGCTCAAGTGGTAGAGCACAAAGAGGTTCAGGAACAGCTCCCACACCCTTGATTTCAAGACCTAGAATTGGCAAAGAAAAAAAATACAACTCTGAGGTACACAGATGTTGATTTAATCCAAGATGTGCTACTTACTAGTTGCATGATGTGTCTGTCAAATTATATGACATCTTGTAGTGTCATTTTCTTCAGCTGTCAAGTAGAAATAATTCACTGAATAGAACTTTAAGTAGACAAATAAGTTATTTGCATAATTAGCATATATATGTCTCTTTGTTTTATATTTCATGTATTTATATTACTATATTTTTGTTTTGTGAGCATTAATATATATATATATATATACCTATTCCATAAACAAAATTATGTATTCTACTATATAGTTATAGTCTATGGTATGCTTTAATCAATTAGAGATCTGTCTCCTTTGAGGCTGATTTAATTTACTGGCTGGTTAGTGTAGATCTGATCTAGGGAAGAATATTGACTACATCATTTAAAATTTTGTTATATTAAGCCAGGCGCCAGTGGGTCACATCTATAATCCTAACTACTCAAGCAACTGAGATCTGATTTTTTTTTCATTTGTGTTAACATTTTTTTGGTTTATTTTTATTGTAAAAATACAGTACAGAGGGCTTAAAGTTACATGAGTAAGGTAATGAGTACATTTCCTATGGAGCCTTGTTGCCTCCTCCTTTGTTTTTCCCCTACCACCCCTTTCCCCACCACGAGATCTGATTTTTGTAGTGGGATTTTTATTTATTGAGTGCTTACATAATAAATATTTATGTGAGATATGCAGGGATTTTTCTCATTTAAATATGACCATAAACTCATAAGACAGTGATATTATCTCCATTTTCCAGAGATGAAAACCCAGATTTGATGTTCCTAGCACTTGGGAGGTGGAGGCAATAGTTACTGGATATAGAAGCCAGTGAGGGCTAAGACAATCCCATTAAAAAAAAGCCCCAAACTCATTTATAATAGAAAATTGTTCATTGTTAATAATTACTGGAAATTTAAAATATTAACACATATTTTGTATGTGTAGGCATGCATATATATGGTATTTAAAAATAAATAGTCTGTACATAATAGGAAAATTAAGGGCTGGTGGTGATTTTTATTCTTTTTCTTAGACAAATGTGGGTCATTCTAGGTCAGTAACTATTTCTTCTGGGATTTTATATATGCTTCATAATACTCTTTCTTCCTGCAGGCAGTTAATGGACTTCATATAATCTGTTTCTGACTGAGTACAAGTCATTTTACATACAGTTTTTGTGACTTAATTATCTCTATAAAAATGATTAAATTATTTTGAAGTTTTATAACCTTTACCCACTTAATAAGAACTGATATCAAAAGGTGGAGTATTTGAGAAAGGATATTAACTTTAATATAAGAAGTTCTCCATAACGATTTGAAATTGGAAAAGGCTATATTTTTAAAGTTTAAAAATGTTCTCCAGATAGATTTAATAAGTGGTAAAATGGTCTCTTGCCATTGTTTAGACAAAAGGCAATCACCAACTACTTTCCCATTAATGTATCTATCTTTAATTCTGAAAATAATACATTAAGCGTGCAGAGGTTAAAAGCATTCTGTGTCCCTGGGCAGATCAGTCTGTTGGGGATATGAGAACATAATCAAATACAGAAAAGTAAACACAACACACAGAATTAATGTGGAAGAAAGGGATTTTTAAAAAAATTCTGCACAAGAATTCAACTAATTAATGCCTCACAGAAATTTTGAAATAACAGGTGAGGATTGAGTTGGAATTTATCAGGTAGAAGGAGATAGCTGAGTTCTTATCAGATTTGAAATCCTATAGGTTTATAGCTCAGACAAGATGGAAAAATTAACACGTTAATAATGGAATGCACTATAAATGCTAATCCTGATGTTAGTATCTGTGACCATGTGATTGGTAGACAAAAGAAATTTAGTGAATAAATTGTATTATTGTCTTCTCTTTCTCATTCATTCAATTTTTACCTAGTACAACAAACTGTTTCTTCACCACTTATTTTTGCATTTCTTTTTATTTCTACTCCACCAATTCATACCTTGTTTTCCAGTTTCCAGTGTATCACCAGAGCCCTTTGTAATAAAATCTCTCACATAGCAAGCACTCTAGTCTCCTGAAACTGTAGGTCATATACATTGTGATCCCTGATTTATGGTACTTAGACATACAATACAGGAGCAATATTGGGATTTCAACTCATGGCCTCAAACTTGCTAGTTAAGTACTCTTATCACTGGAGCCTCATCTCCAGCCCATTTTGTTTCAATTACTTTTTCAGATAGGGTCTCACATTTTTGACAAAACCACCTTCAGATTATGCTCCTCAAATCTACATCTCACATGTAGCTACATGACAGCTATTGCACTATGTTAGCTTTATTGTTCAGATGCAGTCTCACTAACTTTTTCCCTTGGTTGGCCTTGAGCCACAATCCTCGCTCACTCTACCTTCTAGGATTGTAAATATGAACAACTGCACCTGACTTGCAGGGTTGTTGCTTTTGTTGTTGTTTGTTTTGTTTTGATCTTGGAGCTTGAGCTCAGGACCTGGGTGTGCTCCAGGCTGGACTCTGCCACTTAATTTACAGCCTCACTTCCAGTTTTTTTTCTGCTGTTTAGTTGGAGATTAGAGTCTCCTGGACTTTTCTGCCTGAGTTGCTTTGAAACTTGCTCCTCAGATCTCAGCCTCCTGAGTAGCTAGGATTACAGGCTTGAGCCACCAGTGTCTGGCCAATTTGTTGACTTTGTGATTATGTGCAAATGATAGCATTCAGTAGAAACTGTACTTTGGTCTTTTTCTGATGCAGTAGGATTTGATTTATACTGGGAAGTGGCAGAAAGTTGTGATATTCCTCATGTTTGGTATATTCAGTGCATTTTAGATGTGATATTTTCAATTTATAATGGGTTTATTAAGATTTAGCCCATGACAAGTTGAAAAGCATCTCTCTTATTTCAATTCATGATTTCCCTTATATTCAAAAAATTCAAAACTTACCACGATTTAGGTAATCTGAGCCCTATGTGATATAATCCTCAACCACGTTCATACTCTTCTATCCCTTATTACATCTTTTTTGTTGTTCATACCACCTCAACTGGCTATAGAGACTTTATAGATGTTTGCTCTGCTGAGATGACTTTCTTACTTGAACAGTGAGCCCCTATCTTGTCTTTAAATCTCTCTTCATAGGCTATATCCTGTGTCAACCATTCCCCTGCCACTATTATCTCAGCTTCTTAGGACATATCTGCTATTTTCCTTTTTATAAATTAGCTGGTATTTTGCTTCCATCTCCCACTACACTGAGAACACCGATTTTATATTTCTTATTTGACAACAGATTCTACTTATTAGTAGACACCAGTGACACAGTGAAAGGTACATAGTTACTTTGGGTAGAAAGTGGGAACACAGGCAAAAATGTACACTATAATAGAAAAAAAAATCTGAAGTCTATTATGGAGAGGGTCAGTTATCTTCTTTCGTTGGCTACATGGAAGAAGTGTCAAGGATGGAGGAGAATGGCCCTCACCTGGGATGTATTTGTCCTCCCTTCCATTTTCCAATGTAGTGACGAGGCAGGTATCTAAGGTGCAGCAAAATGTGTTGAAACTTCTTGGATATGGAATAGACTTGGTATAATAAGACTGCAAAAGAAGTAGAGAATTGGTTTAAGCTGTTAAGATCAGGGAAAGTGAACCTTCAGAGAATCACAGAAAGAAAAGCAGGATTTGGGCATAAGGAGAAAGAGAGGCTAAAAGGAAAATATAATAATAAAGGGACCATATGAACAAGGTCAATACAACACATATAAAATGGTCATCAATAGCTTGGGATATGTGTATGTGTGTGTGAGTGTGCAAGCATGTGTGTGTGTATGTATGCATGTAAGTGTGTGTGTATGTATGCATTTGAGCATAAATGTAGGAAATATAAGGAAAAATCACTGTGAATTACTTCAAAATGTAAATTAGATTGTGATAGGAGAGATGAGCCAGATTAATTGTCTAAAATGAGGAACAATTGATCAATTCTCAGGTAGTTTTTTTTGAAATACTTGAACTGGAGATCCCAATTATTAGAAGGAAAGATAAGGATTTCCTTTAAAGGAAATTTTATTGTTCCTTTTTTCCTTCTCTTTCTTCATATTTTATTATTTTACCTTTCTGGAATTTAAGAACTATTACTTTCATCTTCTATAGACTTTACAGAATGCCTTTCCGCCTCTCAAATGTCATTTCTCTTTGCAATTATTTCGGCATTCATTATTTGCATGGTTCCCATGTTTACATTCCCATGAATATAGTAAGATAATTGTTTAGCTAAGGGGACAAAAGACACATATGTTTCTTAATAAACCTGTCTTTTTAAGAATGTCATCCTCCACAGAAATTTAAAATAATTGGCAACTAGATTCACAACTCAGTTTTCAAGATCTACATTCTTTTCTTTTTTTTTCTTACAATATGTCATTGTGGTAAATATAAAGCAAAGACCTAGAGGCAAAGAGAGTGAATAAAGATATCAGCAATTCTCAAGAGAGAAAAATATTGAACCCTAGGGAAGGCAAGATGCTCTTAATGAAGAGAAAACCATTATTTTTCTAAGCCCATTAATTAAGTATAACGTGAATCCCTATGTACACATTTGATTTGTAAAATTAGGTCAAACAATGACAAATTGAGAGGTTCTTCCTTCTTGGGATATAAGAGGATGTAGCTTACTGAAAAGCATCAAGAATTTTCAGAACAAATTTTGGTTATAAGAAGGTTGTTTTGTTTGTTTGTTTGTTTTTGTTTTTTGAGATTACAGATTGGCCAAGGGTGTGACATGGAAAACTGACTTTCGATTTGTCTGAAAGACAAAGAATGCAAAGACAAAGAGAGTTTTGAAATGCTTACGCATGAGGTTTGAAGTTTGGCTTATTTGTTGAACCAGTAGATTGATTAGGAGAAGCTGTAAGTTTACAAAGATTGAGATGTCCAGCCTATAACCATCATCTAAACACAGCTTTGTAAGCCCTGCAGCTACTATTATAGATTATACTGCAATTGTGGTTTTATGTGAACCAGATATAATTGGTCATCAGCACAAACTAAACTTATTGAATGCTTGCCTTGCAAGCTTGCTTCTGCTAGGTTTGATACATCTCTATGCACTAGGGAGTAAATTAAATTCTCTCACACAGCAATATTTTAGACAAAGTACTAGTATGTAGAATACTGCTGTTGGCTTGGCCTTCTCTCTGCAGAGATATTTATAAACCACTTGTTGTTACTTGGATTTGAAATTTCCTTTCAGATTTTTTGAATAAATTGTAAATTTGTGCCAAATTTATAACACTACTGCAACAACTACTATCTTCATGGCACACAGAATCTAGGAACCGTGTTCAAGTTTTACTAATTGTTGCCAAAATACCAACAGTAATAACTTAGTTCTTATAGTTTCCTAATCGCCCTCAGTCTGGAACATTCTTTCAGCCTTTGCCTGACTTCCATGACACTGTTATATTGAAACATTGCATATTTCTTAATTTGAGTTTGTCCAGTACTTCCTTATGAGTAGATTATATTATATACTTCCCTGGTATCACATTCACTGTACCAATAGAAGTCATTTTCATTAGTGCATTTCATCCAGTTGTGACAAGATAGCAGATAAAAACAGCTTAAAGGAATGAACATTTATTTTGCCTCCTGGTTCCAGAAGTTACAGTCTGTAGTCAGCTTACTCCATTGTTTCTGGAACTGACATGAGACACAATGTCATAGTGGAAGAACAGCCAGGAAGCAGAGAGAAAGAGGCACAAAGGGATCAATCAGTGTGTGTGTGTGTGTGTGTGTGTGTGTGTGTGTGTGTGTGTGTGTGTGTGTGTGTGTGTGTGTGTGTGTGTGTGTGTGTGTGTGTGTGTGTGTGTGTGTGTGTGTGTGTGTGTGTGTGTGTGTGTGTGTGTGTGTGTGTGTGTCCAAAGGTCCAAAGGCAAGCCCCCAGCGACCAACTTTCTCCAACAAAGTTCCACCTCCCACAATTCTATCCCTTCCAATAATTTATTTGTATTTTGTATCTATCAGTAAATTATGGTTATCTAATGGTGTCTGAAAACACCTACACACAGAGAAATGTCTGTTTACTCACTTTCTAGGCTTCTCCCAACCCAATCTGTTTAAAAATTAAGGTTACCTATGTAGTATGTATGCACACATTTATGCCATTATTTATTTATATCTTAAGAATGAATCACTACATAAATATCCATATTGATGAAATTGGAATTTTGAAGTTTTCTAGGATCTAAGATTTATTACCAAGTTCATTTAAATGGCCAGTAAGTAAAGTCTGAATTTAGAGTGGATGTTGACATATTTAATCCTGTCTGCTATTGACCAACTAACTAAGATGTCTGTTGTCTTAAAAGTCCTTAAATATACTAAGCCACTCAGAGTCCAGAGTCATGTGAATAGAGTAAGACTATAGAGTCACAATTAGTAGACCAACATTTACAGGCAACCTATTCAAGCATGAGTTAGTAATCTGTCACATTGTTAGCTAAGGATAGTCATTTGACTCTAGCAGCCTCAATTTCTTTTATCTGAGGTACCTTTTCCTTAAGGTTGTAATGAAGCTTGAAGGATATGCCATAGGTCATATGACAGAACACTTGGCATCTAGAAAGTGTAAAAAAGTGAATAATGGTATTTAGGCCAATCATAGGTGAAATCTAGACCTTTAACTCCTACAACTTAGTAACATTCTATAGAGCTATGGGCCTTGCATAGTAAAACTTCCAACATTTAAACCATGTACTTAAAATGCTGTGTGTGTGTGTGTGTGTGTGTGTGTGTGTGTGTGTGTGTGTGTGTGTGTGTGTGTGTGTCTAGTTTCAATAAATATTTAAGTTAATCTTGTTGAGATAGTCTGCACAGGACCATGGCTTTTTAAAATTTTAATGGAACATCATGGTATTCCTGTTTGCTTTTTCAAGTCAGTAGAATGGAAATATCCATTTATATGGGAGATGTAATTATACTTCAATATTTACTCTGTCAAAATATGTTTTTAATACTGAAGTATCTATCATTTGTTTGCTAAGTCAGCTCATATGTTTTATTTAATTGGTATGAAGTAAGCAAAAAAAGAGGATATTTTGTGATTATCCAGAGATATCACTCTTGATATTAAATTTTTACCACTTAGAATTGACTGTTTCTCCCACTGGCATTAAAATCTAATTCCACTTTCTCAAACTGAGATTTGGAAATAGAAGAGAAATAGATAGCTTACAACATATACAGAGATTTCTATTCACAATATTAAATGGATATAAACCAAGGCCTGATACCCAGCTTGTTTTCAGAATGAATTGAAATGTAACTTTTCTGTCTTTTCTAGTGATCAGTTTGCTTCTGTATCTTGCTAGTGTAAATAACTCACACAAGGAATACCTTGAAAAACATGTCAACAAACCTGAACATAAATCAGATTATCTTGTGACTTAAAGTAAAAGATATTGAAGAATGAATCAACCAGAGCCATACACTGTCACATTAAGAAAATAAAGGTTTTCAAGTCAAGACTGAGCTATGTGAAAGTTATTCATATTTCTGAAAGTGTATTTCAGGCAAGTTGGAATGGTGATTTAAGCCAAGGGAACTGAATAATAAATCTTACATGGTAAAGAAGAGAACTACAAGTCAGTTCCTGAGAAATACTTTAAAGACATAGTCTGAATAGAGCAAAATCACTACACCCAAAGCATATTCTGAATATTCTGTTCTAGATCAATTTTACACAAGATATTGTGAATCTCTATACATAATCTATATGACCACACACATTCTGGTGTTTTTTTTTATTGTGAAAATACTGTACAGAGGGGTTACAATTACATGGGCAAGATAATGAGTACATTTCTTATCAAGCATTGTAGCCTCCTCCTTTGTTTCCCCTTCCCATCGCTTCCCATCTCCCCCCCCCCCGTTCCCCCAAACCTCCTACCTCCTCCCCCCAATCCTTCTCCCCATCCCCTCCCCCCACCAAAGTTGTAACATTCTGGTTCTTGTGACAGCTCTGCTCTTGGTCTAATAAGGACTAATTCTCATCAGGCAATAGACAGTCATCTCAGTGAACAACTTAATGTGATATAGCTTCTGAGAGATGAATCCAGCTCACCATAGCACACTGCCTTTGGGACATATTTGGCAGGCTGATAGTCAATCTTGGGGACCTAATCTCACTTTATACTTTGTATTCTAATAAAACCTTTAGAAAACTTCGGAGGACTTTTTTCTCTTTATTCTGAATGAAAAGGCTGAGAAACTTATAAGGAAGGTATAATGGGTCATAAGAAATGAGTCCAAGTAGAAGAATATACCACAGTGTACTTGAGAAAAATGTAGGAGACAGTAATAGTTGAGAACCAAGGGACAAAGAGGAAAAGAAAAAGAAAGGGGAAAATGGAAATCAGGTATGCTCCCCGTTTTAATGTTCAACAGAAGTCCATATACCCTGAGAGATTACCTCTTTGGAACTTTAGTAATAATAACAGTTGAGATCATGACTATTTAGAAGAATAAACTGAAGTTCAGATATACCAGGTAACTGGACAATATCACTCAAGTCGACAGCTAGTGGAAGACCCATGTTTTACACTCAAACCTAATATATGCACCATTATACACACTTTCATCCATGTGTTTTCTCTGACAATGATACTGTCTTATGTCACTAAACATATAATTTATTGACTTATTTAGCAAACATTTCTTGAGTAAAACTGATACGTTAGGCTTAAGACTATACATTGGATGTGTACAATGAAGAACTTTTAAACATGGAGAAGAGTGGGTAAGTTGAGAGACAGCATTGATCATATAACTACAGTATCTTGATATTACAAGTGTATGAATTATTCAAAAGTAGATCTAGGGGCTGGGAAGGTGGCTCAGTGGTAGAGCGCTTGCCTTGCATGCCTGAGGCCCTGGGTTCGATTCCCCAGCACCACATAAGCAAAAAGAAAAAAGCCGGAAGTGGCGCTGTGGCTCAAGTGGAAGAGCGCTAGCCTTGAGCTGAAGAGCTGAGGGACAGTGCCCAGGTCCAGAGTTCAGTCCCCACGACCGGACCCCCCCCCAAAAAAAAAAAGTAGATCTAGTACACACTTTTTGCTTCCAAGTGGGAATTTCACCTGATCAATGAAATTTCCAAGTATTATAGACAGACATTTGAAATGAGACTTGAAGACAAATACTGCATTATATGATATGGAGAGGAAAATAGTCAAGTGTGAATATTCTGTTTAGGTAAGGAGCTATATAAAGTGCATTGGAAAACATAACCACAGTACAAAGAATAAAGCTATATAAAGTGCATTGGAAAACATAACCACAGTACAAAGAATAAATGGCAGACCAGGTACTGGTGCATCATACTTGTGATCCTAGCTATTTGGGAGCCTGAGAGCTGAGAATCTTGATTTGACGTCAGCCTGACCAGACAAAACTGAGAGACTCTTACCTTTTATTAACTAACAAATAGCCACATATAGCAATGTGGTTCAAGTTTTAGAGTAATAGCATGATCAAAATACTCGCGGTCCTAGTTTATATCAGCCCAGGTACTGGTGTAAACAAAAGATAAAGAAGAAATATGTAAGATTCTAGTACATGGGAAACAAACCATCAAATGCTCTATCAGTCTTTGGAGACTCCATAAGGATTATCCTACAGGCTTTCTGAAGTTTGTTGAGAAAAAATTATGAATTAAGTTTTGTAGACAATTGGTTTGAAGTTATTTTTGTGGCATATAAAAGGATATATCAATCAGATAGAATATCTCTGGCAAAGGAAGGCTTACTTACCTTGATAGAAGACTGGTAATAAATGGATTTTTTCTCATGCTGGAGAATTTCTATTTCGATGACTCACTGGTGACCACAGTTGTCATTCATTCTTTCTTCTTGGTTAATTGCAGAGCACATTCAGAAAATGAAGGGACCTCTTTACCATCTGCTCATTCCTGTACCAGTCCTACGAAGATGGATTCATCATATAGTAAGACTGCTAAGCAGTGCCTGGAGGAGATATCTGGTAAGTGACTGAATTGCTGGGTCAACCCTAATGATTTTTGGAATTTCCCTGTCGTTCTTTTTATCAGATCATACTTGTGCTATGGTTTTGCAAAACAATTCTGCACATTTCATGCTCCTACACATTTTATAAATAATCTGTCTATTCTGGTTGTTGTTGCTGTTGTTGTTTGGGCCAGTCTTGGGGTTTAAACTCAGGGCCTGGCACTGTCCTTGAGCTTCTTTTGTTCTTGAGCACACAGTACCCACTTCCTGCTTTTTCTGTTTATGTGGTCCTAAGGAGTCAACCCCAGGGCTTCATGCATGCTAGGCAGGCATTCTTATCACCAAGCCACATCCCCAGACCAATTAGTCTATTCTTTTTGGAATAATCTCCTTGTGATACTGAAGCCAAGAGTAGTACTTCCAGAAGCTGATACTATGAGTTATTTTTTGTCACTCAGGTTGAATTTAATCAGTGAAGACCTTGGTAACATTCTATGGCTAAAAAAAACCATCTTGTGAATATATTTGAACTTTATTTTTATGTCAAATTCAACCGTATTGCATTTTCAGTTCAGTTCTGTGCTTTAAAAATATTCTCCATGGTGGCTCCAAATGTGCATCTTGAAAAACTTATTAGGGATATTATGAAATCATCCCATATTATTTTATCATTATCCTGTATTACTTCCATTATTTTGTTAGTTGGCTTTTATAAAACTGGATATTCTTTGTAAGTTTCTAGAAGTTTTTGTAGCTCACTGATTTTCTGCAACCCATAGTCTCAATGATATTGATATATATGTAACATTGCTAATGAGTTGTGGCTGTTTTTGACTAGGGATACTTTGGTCTTAGTACTCAGGTAAATTGGCCTTTAAGATACAGAACTCAGATGGAGTTATTTTTGGAAGGGTAACATCCAGGTTTTATGAGTTTGGGAAACCTGTATGAATTGGGGAACCCTGGGAATATTACCAAAATTTTTAAATTATTCATAATGTCTTGCAATAGGTTCAAGTGAGATTGGAGATCTACCACCTAGGTATTCCTTAATTACCTTTGACTCCATAATAAACCTATCTGGCATAATTTTACCTGAACAATTTGTAGTTTTCTACCATTTCATAGCAAACAGTTTCTTTATTTTCTTTAGAGATTATTTTCTTTACAAATGACCAAGAAAAAAGGACTCATGAAGAGTAAAACAAAGCGACTCTCTCTTGACAACAGTGCTAATTTCAGGAAGGGACACCTAGTTCAACCTAACTCAATTATAGCAAATGACATTCAATCTCAGAACTTTTCCTCAGACTCTTCTAAAAGAGATGTTTTCTTCCTCCACTTGACCTAAAGCTATCTAAGAAAGCTGGCATTGCTTGTAGTTACGTTAGCCCCCAAGTAAAACAAATGAAAACAACCTAAAAGCAGTGGAGAATGAACCTAAGGTCATTGTAGGAAATATCTGAGTACCTGAACAAGTCATGTCTGAAACTACCCTTCCCCTAATTCCTAAAAAATTTAGCTATGTTAGTCCCATTCTATAATTTTTTAAAAATATGAAACATTTGCCTATTTATCATTATCCACAAGTTGCAAAGATATGAAGATTTTCTAGTATGTTAAGGAGCAAACTTGGTTTGCATGGCAATATAGGTTTGCTAAATTCACTAAGTTAAGTGGAAAGTTAAGCCATTAAAATTTTTATCAAGCTATGGCTGATTAAAGATATAAAAACATTGTCAGTCATTAAGTGATAGTGATATTAAAGGTGTAATTACATGAAAATATCAAAAGATCAGAAATAAGTGATATGACGTTTTTCAATTTGGAGATTTTTTTAGGGGGGTGGGGGTTGTTCCTGGGGCTTGAACTCAGGTTCTGGGCTCTGTCCCTGAGCAGGGACAAGGCTAACAGTCTACCACTTGAGCCACAGTGCCACTTCTGACTTTGACTGACTAGTTTATTGGATATAAGAGTCTCACAGATTTTCCTGCATAGGCTGGCTTCAAACTGTGATCCTCAGATCTTAGCCTCCTGAGTAGCTAGGATTATAGACATGAGCCACTGGTGTCCTTCCAGTTTGGAGATTTTTGTGTGAAAGAATATCTTTCAAAAATCTAAGTACACAATTTGTAATTCTTTTTCTTTGCCATGTTGTTTTAGAGAAAACTTGACGTTAACCTGATCTAATGTGGTGGCTGCTTTAATAATTATTATTATGCCATGTATAATTTATAGCAGTGAGTAAATGAGCTTATTGCTTCTACTTCATCCTATAAAATTCCTGACAAAACTTGATGTTATAGGCCGGCTCAAGTTTATGATGTGGATTTTTACTACTTTGGCTTATGTTTTATTCTCTCATACATTGACAAAAAGAACCTGCCCTCTGCCATCTCTTTCCATTGCCAAGAGATATTGCCAAATGTAAGATGAGCCTAAATTCTCATTCTACTGATATCATTCAAGAAAGTTTTCTTTTTTTAAAAAAGAAAGTTTTTAGATTTTGTTTACTACATAGATTCACACTTAGTCTTATCCTTTTTTTTCTTTTGTATAAGGCTGTCTGGCTGATGATTTATTTACTATGAAGTTTAACATATGTTTAATGTACTTTCCAACCTTTAATTAGAATTTATATTCAAATGGAAAATGTTGAGAGAAACTAGATTTGTCTTGCTATTGGCAAAACTGGCATGCTATCTTTAAAAAGATGGCATTAAAATATTTAATATTTTAAAAATACCTGAGAATTCAGGAAATCATTTTAGAAATAAGAGTTTAGGTTTAACCACATGATAAGCTCATAGTTACATGTAGTTTTCTGACTTAGTAGAATTTGTACTAAATATTGGAAATATCTAGCATTGAAGACCTTTGCAAATGATCAGTAAGCTACCTTTTCCCTGAATGTTTATAAAGATCAAGTTCGGGTATTTCAAATCAGTTTAGATTTTTTAAATTTAAATACTACATCATAATTATGTTTACTTAAGAGTTGAAAAGCATACTTTCTAGAACATTATAGTACCTGTATTTTTAGGTCTTGGCAGAATTATAGTGATTTGCACTTTTGCTATTGATTGGATATGTTTACTTATTTTGCATCCAAGCTTCTTCCTTATATTTGTATGTTTGAATCCAAATAAAGATAAATATACTTATGTATAAATAAATTCATGCTCCAAACAAGCAGGCATAGATGTCTTGGGAGGAGCTAAAAGTGGATTTTCTATCTTTGTTCACAGTCAACTTGTTCTGATGTAGTTCCAGGGGGAAAAACTACTGCAAATACATGTTACTAACAGTTATTTTTGACTAAGAAATCTACAAAAAAATGCCATTGTAATGCTGTTTAGGTTAGCATGTCTTCAAAATGCATGTAGATTTTCTCTACAGGCTCCACCTTACTAGTTTGATTAAATGTAGCCTAAGTCTTTTGGGGATCATTCTTGTAAGATGATCATTCTTCCTCCTGCACTTATCTAATAAATAAAATATGCACAGTAACATGACATGACTATTCTTGAGCAGAAGTTTTAAGAGTTATTGTTTGGATCTCTTCTGTCTCCTTTCCCTCTGTCATGAGATCAACTGACAGAGTTGATCTCTGTGACCATGGATCTTAGAATACAGGGCATCTCTAAAATAAATACAAGTCAAATCTACACCAATATTCCATTTCACACCAACCAGAGTGGCGTTCCTTAAGAAAATAAGCAAAATCAAATGTTAATGGGGATGCATGAGAATGGAATCCTAATACACTGTTGGTGGAACTCAGAATGGAGGCTCTTCCAAAAACTAAAAATTGATGTATTGTGAATCTTATCTACCACTCTTGGGCATTTATCTAAAGGAAATTAAATCAGTACACAAGAAAGTAAATTGACACATAAGATGCTTGCTTACTAAAGTGTATTGCATGCTCAATAGGAAGTGTACTCATTACCTTACTCATGTAACTGTAACCTCTGTATAGTATCTTTACAATAAAAAAATAAAGTGTATTGCAATAATCTTCATGGTAGAAACACACACACAAATACACACACACACAAACACACATACACATACACACAAACACACACACACACACCATGGAATATAAATACTATCTTCAGGAAAATGGGTAAATCTGGAGATCATTATTTTGAGCATATTAAGCCAAACTCAGAAATTCAAATATCACATGTTTGTTCTTGCTTATTTGATTATGGTAATAATAGTAGTACTATAATAGGACATGAATATAAAAGAGAGACTAAGATGGAATCAGTGAGAGTGGTAAAAGGAGGGATTCTAATTGATGAAAAGGTTCAAAGGCTATTATATTATATATAATATAATATTATATAATATATTATATAATATATATCTATAGATTATATTTGTATTCAGCATAGTGAAATCCATCACTGTTTAAAAAAGTGGGGAAAATAGAAGAGAATAAAGGGAATATGGTATAGAATTTGAATTTCTTCAAAGTGTAATATGTGCATGTGTGGAAATAAATACTATTTTAAGTATATATTAACTCAAAATAAAGTAAAAGTGATAATAAAATAATTAAGGGCACTTAAACCAACAACATGGATTGGACATTAGTGTCAGCAAAAAAACATCATTTCTTTTATCACTACTGATATCATAGACTGCTTAATTCTTTTTTGAGGCCTGAACCAACCTGTCACTGAAGGAATTTTAGTTGACCTCTACCTATCAGATATCATTCCCAACAGTTGTTATACTCCAGAATGTCTATTTATATTGTCAAATGTCCTATAGGAAGCAAAATCATCTCCAGCTAAAACTCAACAGCGCAACACCTCTCAAAGCAGGGCCCCAGAGCCAATAATACCTGGAAGTAAGTTAGAATTAGGCCTTCTCAGACCAACTAAATGAGCATTATGAGACTCTACCTGGAAAACTGTGCTTTAAAAAGTCATTTCCTTGGTTTGGAACTCTTCATTGCAAGAAGCAAAGTTTAAAGCAGTTGATACACCAACACTCTTGTATAAAGACATAATTACTGCTTTTATTATACATATATAAAATCAATTCTTTTACCATCTAAAGTGTGTTAGAGCTCCCTCTTGTGTGAATGTATAAGATTTTCAGGCACTTTATCATATTCCAGATAATATAAATGTAATGTATTTAAACAAGTTCAAGTTTTATAACTTAAAAGGTAATTTTCTCAAAGCCTTTAAGTGTCCTGGGACAGTAACTCAAAGTGAAATTTAAACATATCTTCTTTAGGAATCTGAAGGGGAGTAGCATTTGACCACTTAAAAATATTTCAACAAAATTGTTTTTAGAATCCATAATGGCTCACAATGTTCAGTTTCAATGTTTTTTTTTTCCATTTGTATTCACTTTATTTGAACATGTTGCATATGTAAACACATTTTTGTGGTTATGTGCCAGTACTGGGGCTTGAACTCAGGGCCCTGTTTTCTCATAGCTGATATTCTACCACTTGACCCATGCCTCCAATTCTAGCTTTTTGCTGCTTAATTAAATATAAAGAGTCTCTCAAATTTGTTTGCTGAGTCTGGCCTCAAACCTCAACTTCAGATCTCAGACTCTTAAGTAGCTAGGATTATAGGTATGAACCAGTGTCACCCAGCTTAAATACAATTTTTGAAGAATAAAAAATTGGGCGGGGAGCGGCAGGAGATGGGAAAGGATGATCAGGGGAAACAAAGGAGGAGGCAACAATGCTTGATAAGAAATGTACTCATTACCTTGCTCATGTAATTGTAACCCCTCTGTATGGTATTTTTACAATAAAAAAGAAAAAAATTGAGAATCAACATTCCACAATTCCTAAGTTTGTTTAGTGTGAAATGCTATTACAGTTGTCTGTTAACTTAATTTCTGTTTACATATTGGTAAATTAAGTGCAAATATGATCAACTTTGATGGGAGGCATAAGGAAAAATTAACTTGGTAAAAGCTGTTACAATATTTAAAGACATAAATATTGAGTATTTAATGCTAATTTATACCTTTAGGATCTTACTCATTTCTCATAGTTGAGATTAATAATAAAAGGTAGAAAAATCACAGTTTTACCACCTTAACTCTGAAGATTGATCAGAATTAAAATATCATCTTGAATGACTTGTATTTTTTAAAGTTTCTTATTTTCCTCTTTTAACAAAATATATTTGTGGACAGAAAATCCTAAACAGATTCTCTTTCATATTCTTTTTGCTTATCAGTAATACCCATAAAGGCTACTATATATATAATATATATATATAAAGTTTTTCTAAAATTTCTTTTTAGACATATACAAAACCAATATAAGAAATTTGTCTTATAGTAAATATAACATACTAAGTATTAAAAATGATGTTAATTGTGCTTTCATAGGTACATGGAATAGATTGGGGAAATGCTCAATATATTTTAAAAATCCCTAATGTACATTTTATGCTTTCTGTCACATTATTGTATTCTATACACTTGCCCATAAACTTTCAATCGTATGCTTGGAGACAAAATATTCAGGAAAAGACCTTCTGATTTACTTGTGCTACATTTTGTTACAGAAAAGAAGGAAGAAACCTTGATTTTTATTGTCACATTAGGATTTTAGAATAGCTTCACAATAAGGGGAGGGGGAAAGATCCTACAATCTGTCCTTTAAAATATGATGTGTAGTCTTTCCCTTTAAAGCACTATCTGTCAGCGAGTAGGGAGAGTCAAGCTCCATTTTTTTCTGGTCCTTTACACTATTAAATGTAATTTGTGCTTTCACAGCACAATCCCAACATTCAGAAGGCAGACCTGCCAGCTTTGGCTGCTTGCAGCTATAGAGAACGAGTCTGTCATTCTAGGCATTAGGGTGTGTGTGTGTGGTGTTGTGTGGTGTGTGTGTGTGTGTGTGTGTGTGTGTGTGTGTGGTGTGTGTGTGTGTGTGTGTGTGTGTGTGTGTGTGTGTGTGTGTGTGTGTCAGTGTATGAGACTGGGTGGCTGAGAGGCATTTAAACGTGCCGAGGGTTTATCGTGTACCATCCCTTTCTGGCTTGGTTCAGAAACCTGTGGCATTCTAGCTGGACAGCTGCTTCAGTGCCTCTGTTTTAATTTAGCAGGATGTTTGCTGCCATGGCAGCCAGCGGCTTCCACTGCAGCAGCAAGGAAGAGCCATAGATCTGAGAATGCAGGTGGAATACTAAAATGCGGGAGGCTTGTGCAGGGCTGGGCTTCCGTGCTTAATTTCTGCTCTTACTGGGCTCTGATGCGGAAGCTGTACTTGCTGCACTGTGTCAGCTCATTAGAGGAAAGGCTTGCGGACCTCGATCCGTTTAAGGGCTACTGGAGAGGCAAAGGAAGGTGCGAGGGGGGAGGGAAGACAGAGGCGTCGTTCATGCTTCGCTACCTTGCATTTGGAAACCCAGAAGCAATACAGAGAAATGTGGACCCACCATCCTGCAGACACACGCGATTGGATGAAGACAGGAAAACGTGGTTGGCTTGCCGGGCTACTTTTCAGCTGGAGCAGAGTCTTTGGTGAACTCTTCTGTGCTTCAGGTCTATTTAAGCAAAATATGTGTAAGTACTGCTGATCAGTGATGCGATGTGGCCAGCTCCTTTTGGTGGGCAGATCATTTTATCTTCCGTACCTATCTCCAGAGTCATCTGTGAGTGTTCGAGTCTGAGCCTTTGCTAAAGTGCATGCCTACGTTAAAACCGAAAGGGCTAGGTGCTATTGCAGTGTTTAAAAAGAAAAGGAAAGAAACAGAAAAGACAATATGAAATCGAATTGAAAGGAAGAACGCACTGGGAGAACCATGCAGCGGCGTGCTGAGCTGTCTGTGTTTCAGAGCAAAGAAGTAAGAAAGAAGGGAGCTTGCCTACAGAAACAGAAGTCACTTACTAACCTGGTCCTCACCAGTGAAGGAGAGAGAAGACCCACTGTGCGCATTTCTAACTGGTTTGGAAATGCTGCAAAGGCCAGCCAGAGAGAATCTCAGTATGCAGAGAGGCGCTCGCTGTCCAGGTTTCTCTCGAGGTCTGTGCAATCTCTGTACCATCAAACCAGCGGCTCTGGAGCCTGGAATCTTCTGCCTGCAGGAGGCAGCCAGTCTTGCAGTGAAGACTTAGAGGACTGGTCTGTCGGAAGAGGGTTGGAAGGTGAGAGTGATGAAGATAGCAGATCGGAAGATGAAAATGGATCTTCCAAGCTAAGCAGCATCAGCAGAAGTTGGGCGGAAGAGGAAGGGGAAAGCTGCCTGCGGGAAGGGACCGCTCATCTGGATCAAGATGTAATCCTTACCATGCTGGGCGATCTGGAACAAGCGCTTTACACCGACTTACTGGGTAAGTCCACTTTACTCCTAATTTTTTTAAGTTATATGGGATTTTTTAAAACATATTTCATAATATCCTAGGAAATTATTTGCATTATCTAATATCTCCTACCCTTTGAACTTTTTTTTAACTGTACTCACTTAAAAACAAAAACAAAATTCTTTTTCGTTTAAAATGATTTACTTTATAAAGATTAGCAAAGAGTGCCAGTTGTCAAGTTATTTGGAGAAAAGTAATACCAGCTATTTGCCCTGGCTAGTTCTGGCCTATTGTCCAATACCTTCTAGATAGCCAGAGGAAAATGTTAACATTTTAAAACTCCAAGCATGTTTTTTTTTTTAACTAAGTCACTAATGGGGCCAGTTTGCCCAGTTTCCCTCAAGGTGACCTTACCCACACATGGAATGGAGAATAATGAGCCTTCTTGGTCAGTTTTCTGAGTAGTTTAGGTTCTGACTCACAGTGTCCTGGGTAGAACCCTCCTTTTGTACCTTAGAGACAAGCACCTATATTCTCGTATCACTTCCAGAAATGCATAGGCCTTTGGTGCCTTTTACTAACATTTTTTTTGGAGGATGTAGTCCTGAATTGTACATTATAACTCCTTAGACGATGTGGATGACTATAAACTATTCGCATACTTTACAAATGAGGCCTTGTTAATGACAGGAGTTTTAGTAGTACTTTAATGACAGTCTTTAACTAGATATGAAGATAACAAGTGATTTTTCATTTTTGTGATTGTTAATGGTCAACTTTGCCACTTAGCAAAACAACTCAGATGGGTACATTTAAATTCTGCTTGATGAATTCCATGGTGTACCAAAATATATTGATACCCTATAGTCCCTTCTTTAAAAATCTCTAAGCATTGAACCACTGAGCATATCATAATTTATGTCAATGGGTGTTTTCAGAAGTGACTTAGAATAGGAATTCTAAGATTCAAGGAATTCAAAAGAATTAAACCTGGCCAGTTTCTGATTTCTTTGTTGTGATTCACGTGAATACAGATTTGTCTTTTTCTTTATGAAGATCCTTTGTGACAAGATGTTTTACAAGGCTGTCTGAAATGTTTTAGCAACCCATTTTAGGGGGGAAAAGCTCAGAGAGAGTGAGAGAGGGAGAGCAGAATCAAATATGGCTCGTTTTTCATGTCACTTTGGCTCCCAAAGAGTAATGTTTACAGTTGTCAGAATAATTATTTCTGAATCTGAATACACCAGGTTCTCAGACACCACAGAATTACCACTTCAGTATTGTATGGCTTCTGTGATGAACTGCTTCTCATAAAGCAGCTCTGTGAAGTACAAAGACTAGAGTCTTGATCCTTATGAATCTCTTTTTTTTCTGATCCCCTGGAACTATAGAATCAGATAATAGTCATCTTTGCCTTTTAAAATGCCGCCATTGATCTTGTTCTAAGTACCTCTTCTGTAAAGATTTTCATAGACATGAACAAAGTGCAGTCCCCTGGCAGTATTTGTAGGTTGCTCTGTTAAATTATAGCATGCAGTGGGTGGGTGTGTATATGAAAGCTTTCCTTTTGTGCATAAATAACTTGGATCATTACTGTCAGATGGCAGCCTCCTAGCAGAAGTCTATAAACCAAGGTTTATAAACAGATTATCTGCTTATTGTATTTATATGATAGTTCTCCTTAAGGGTTCCCCTGTACTTGTGCCAGTATTCAAAACACATAAGAGGCAAGAGGAAAGATTGTCCCAATAGCTCTGATGTGAATGGTCATTTATTCAGATAATGAAGTATTTCAATAATACTCTCTCCACATAATGAACTATTATATTGGTGAGTACATTTGAGCTCACAGCACACAGAGATTTGAGAATGTTTACCAAGTGCCTGAGAGATTCTCAAGATGGCTACTTCAAAGTTGGTTTTAGACAAAGTTTTTGGAGTTTAACTTTTTACTCTTGAATAACAATAAACTGGACAAACTAAGGTCTATGCCAACTGTATAGGAGATTATTTTAAAATGCAATTATATGGCTATTAACCATGTGCTGTTATTTTCCCTTGAAAGTGTTAGGATTACACGGATGAGTTTAAATGTTTTATTCCATTCATTGTTGGATTGTCCACAAATCTAAGGTTATTTCTTAAAAGAAGTCAAGTTGTTCATACATATATATATATATATATACATAAATATGTATATGTAAAATAGATGGTTTAGGAGCATGTAATTCTCTAAATCAGGTTCATTCATGTATAATTTGGTTTCCACTAAAAGATTGTAGTGCTGCCACTGTTAATTACAATGTGTATAATTAAAGCCTAAAATGTAAGGACAAAATAAATGGTCTGTTGCACTAAAAAAATAATCCAGAAGCACTGAATCTAGCCTGTTCTATAAGTAGTGAGAAAGCAGTTTCCACCAGTTTAACTCAAGTGGATTTCAAAGCAGAGCCTTCTAGAAAATGCTTGTCATTATGTCTGAAACATATGGAAGTCTCCTTCAGAAATAATAGTTGGCTGAAATTATACAAGTGAGAAGGAAATAGCATGTTTGTATTAAATTTCTCATGTGTGGTATTCTGTTAACTTTGATTTGGGGTACTGAATGTTTATTTCATTATATGTGCATTTTCATATGTGGCCCTTTTCACCCCACGTCGACCCCAAGCCTTTAAGCATCATTTGAATACAAATTCATAGGACATTTCAGACTATTCAGTCAACTCTTAGGGGCTGTGTAAGTGCACTTAGTTTTAATCTTGCCTTTCGCGGGTCATTGAAAACATTTGCTGTAATAAATTTTGCTTTGCTTATTAGCTCTCAGGACATGAAAAAAGTCAGCAATGATGGTCTGTTCAGTAAGTGATGGGGTACAACGTCTGTTTGTCTGATTGTTCTGAGTGGGGCAGTGTCATGAGTGGATGCCAGGATGAGAGAATCAGGGGAGGAAGGGGGGAGGGAGGGAAAAAGGAAGGAAGGGAAGGAAGGAGGAAGTGAGAAGATGGTTCTGAAATATGCGGGAAATAACATAAACAACCACTGACTGCAACAGGGAGAATTCCAGGATCTAAGAGATTCCTGTTAGATTGTAAAAAAGAAAAAAAAAGGAGATTTAAAATGAAACAGCTGAATAATATTTCATAGAAAGTCAAATGGCAATACTCTTGAAATTAATATTTAAAAGATATTTAAAAGATGTGGATGTCAGGTTTAATATTATGACAGTCAGCAAGTGGTTCAGATACAATGTTTAATCTTAGTGTTCTGTCAGAGGGAAGGGAGTCAGACATGGGACATGGCACATAATGGTATTCTTTATGAACTTGCCAAAGGTGAAAGATTTGCATTTACCATCCCTAAAATGAGAGTCATCTCAACACTTTTGTCCCTTTATGACTTATCATTTTTAACTATCACGTGGAACTTAAGGTTTATGTGCTGTGTAAGATGTTCTGGACTGATTTGGGTTTACTGAGTCACCTTCTTTTCCCCTTCTTCACTCTTCCTGACCCATTTGAATAAATCACTTTGTTGCCTCTGCCTTTCCTTTGACCACAGTGATATTCATGCCCTCCCCTTTAATTTTTTGCTTATAAAACCTTCTTTTTTCTTCAAAGAGGAACAAAATGGAACCAGGAATCTGATGGGACTTGTTTGGGAAAGGCAAAGAGGGAGGATGAGGACTGGTACAGGCATGATTATGATCAAGAATGGTTGCTTAACAAAATATAATTGTTAAAATGAAGCTCCCTTATGTAATTAATTGATGTCAAGTACAATATTTTTACTTCCATGAAGTGAGGGCATTCTCCCTTTGAAATGATACTAATGAGAAACATTTTAATTATTGAAATAAATTAAAGAGAACCTACGTAGAATGACAGCGGAGTGGTGCCTTTCTTGGAAAGAGTTGAGATGAGTGATAATGAGCTAACTAGCAATGTTTGGCACAAAAGATAAGAAGGAATTAGCATAGTTTCATATTTGAATGGCTGCCATGGTAAAGGTGGTGTACATTTGATCAGATCCACTGGAGCTCCTGGAAGGAAACTAAAGGGAAATGTTATTGTTCATTGTCCATAAATGTTCTCATAATTGCACCTAACATTGGAAGGAGAGGCAGAACTTACCAGTATTGAAGACAGAGGCAAGAGCCTATGTCCTACATGAAGCATAGATGAGTTTTACGCCTTCTAGGCAAAAATCTCTGAAATACCTACAATCCTTTGACTAGTAATACGGATGTTAAATTAACGTCTTTGAGATATATCTATATGTGTATATATATGGTCTAAACGCTAAGGAAGTCCATTAGCAGGTTAAATTGCACCTAGAAATTTAGAACAGATTGTTTATATGCATCTTGCCTTGTCTCTGTGACAATTTTCATAATGCAATTTAATATATGCTATTTTTCTGCTTCCAGTTTCTTTTTCTTCTCTGTTTTATCCCTTAAATCATTTCTTACATTATTTATTTACAGTTTGCTTCTAGACTCTTCTTCCCTCTCCTATCCTCTTCTCTCCTCTTAATGCATCTGTTCTAATCCCTCTCTCCCTCCGTCCTTCCCTCCCTTCCTTCCTTCCTTCCTTCCTTCTTGAAATTCTCCTCTCTTCTCTCCCTTCCTTTGTTCATGTATTTTTTAAACTTCTTTGTTCTTCTTCCCCCTTTTAAAAGATTCCTGTTCTCTGAGCTCAAATCGAATAGAATATAGACTATGTTTCCTCTACATTCTGATTTTCTTATTGTCTAGACCCATCAGCTTCAAATGGACACTGGCCTAAGGAGTACTATATAATAATAATGAACAAATGGTTTAATGGAACTTCTGCCTCCAAGTGATACTGTAAAGCTAACATGTACCACACTGGCAAAACTATTGGTTTCGTAATCAGTAGACATGACATTTGGGGTGAAAATTCCTAATGCATCACTTGAACATTAGTAACATTAGTATTGCAATTCAGGTTACCTGAAGAAAGTTGAGAAGTAATTAAAAGGGTCTATGAGTCATTAAAAGAAAAAAAGCTGTTATTTTGTAGTGATGGCCTCTCACTTATTCCCCAAAGTGTAAATATAAACATGCTAGGTAAGTTAGTTTAAACCACCTATTCCAAGTACACTTAGAAATTTTGCTGTGTGCTGGTGGCTCACATCAGGCATAATAGCCACTCAGGAGGCTGAAATCTGAGGATCACAGTTTGAAGCCAGACCCTGCAAGAAAGTCCATAAGACTCATATCTAATAAACTACTCAAAAAACTGGAAGTAGTAGCATGGCACAAGTGGTAGAGTGCATCTCCTTAAACAAAAGAAGCTCAGGGTCAGTAACTAGGCCCAGAATTCAAGCCCAGCACTGGCAAAAGGGGTATTTATTGAAATATTTAAATATTTAAAATAATATACAGTTTTTAAATTAAGCTGAGAAACACAGAGTACCGTATAGGGCATTTCCTAGTGAGTCTCATTTTGCAATGATTAGGGTCATAGACTGAAGTATTATAGTGTTTCTACCACTTCAGAGTTATTAATTATGATGTTACACCTGTTTTTATTCACATTTTATGTGATCTAAAGAAGAAATATACCTTTCTCAGAAGATAATAGTTATTTGGAATGTTTATCTCATTTCTTAGAAGAGAATTTTACAATCATCAAGTATAATATACAATTATATCAAGAACAAATGGAATTGAATAGCAGACTCATTGTCCTGTCCCATTTCCAGGTGAAGACCCTGAAACCAGAAGAATGAGAACAGTTAAGAACATAGCAGACCTAAGGCAGAACTTAGAAGAGACCATGTCCAGTCTTCGTGGGACCCAGATCAGCCACAGGTTGTTCCCCAAATTTTGTGTCTTTGGACCAATAAAGATAAAAAATAACCCCAACAGTCAAGTATTTAATGTCTCTTATAATGGAAGAGGAGAATATAAATTATCCTTCATTATTTCTCTACTTTAAATTTTCCAATAAATTATCACTAAAAGCATCACTAATGATCACAGTCAGTAATAATTCTAAACAAAACATTCAGGATTAAAAAAAAATCTCTTCTGGGGCTGAGAAGGTGGGTCAGTGGTAGAGTGCTTGCCTTGCATGCACAAGGACTGGGATTGATTCCTTAGCACCACATAAGCAGAAAAAGCTGGAAGTGGTGCTGTGACTCATGCGGTAGAGTGCTAGCCTTGAGCTGAAGAGCTGAGGGACAGCCCCAGGCCTAGACTTCAGGCCCCACAAAAAAAGAAAAAAAAATCTCTTCTCCATATAATTTCCTGATCTAACTAAATTCACTGCAGCAACTTTGACCCTTGCTACTAAGCAGGTGCATTCCTGCTCTGGAGCATGTGGGAGGGGTAACAGGAAGACATTCAAGAATGCATGGAGGTGTAGATAGCTCTTGCAGACAGTCTGAGAAGTTTACAGTAGGCTGTTGAAGGTATACTTTAAAAAAGAAGAAGTAAGGCCATATTTTGTTCTGTAATGGTGGAAACAAAGGACAGCTCTTCCCACGTTTTATCATCTGCAGAAGTGATTAGAATCAAAAAATAATGTATGCAATAATTTAGCAATCATGAATGCAATATGTAGTTAACGTATGCAATAATTTAGCAATCTTGAATGCAATATCTAGTTAAGCAACACCTGAACCTGTCCTTTCCTGCTTTTATGCACTAGAGTAGAATTATGTATCTGTTTTCGTTGACAGCACCCTGGAGACAACATTTGACAGCACGGTGACAACAGAAGTAAATGGCAGGACCATACCCAACCTGACAAGCCGCCCTACTCCCATGAGCTGGAGGCTGGGCCAGGCATGTCCCAGACTACAGGCAGGAGATGCTCCCTCCATGGGGGCTGGCTACTCTCGCAGTGGTACCAGTCGATTCATCCACACAGACCCCTCCAGGTTCATGTACACAACACCTCTCCGCAGAGCTGCCGTCTCCCGGCTGGGAAACATGTCACAGATTGACATGAGTGAAAAAGCAAGCAGTGATCTGGACATGTCTTCAGAAGTGGATGTTGGTGGATACATGAGTGATGGGGATATCCTTGGGAAGACTCTGAGGACAGATGACATCAACAGTGGGTAAGTGGTGCAGCCTGTAATGCCATTGGTGTAGGAAGAGAGAAGTATGTGAGCAGTGTGATGGGATCTGAGCTGTTTTGGGGCCTCCCCTCAGCTCATGCATGGAAAGTTATATACTCTATGTTTCTAGACGTTCTTTACATCATCAGGCATTAAACTGTCCTATTGTTTTTCAGAGTGATTTGCATATGCTCTTCAGTAACAGATTTTTGTAGAATTTTATAGAAAAAGAAGTGGGAGGGAATAGGAAGAGTCTGTTGAATTGCATTACTTTCTCTTTTGGCTCAGGTTGCCTAAAACTGCTTTAAGGAACATATTTTGTGGTCCCCTCCAATTGTATACTTAAGTATACAGTTGGAGGGAATATGATGTTAATGTTTAAAGTTGCAATGTATTTATTTTCTTTGGATGTAATTATTTTTTTTAAAAATCTTAGTCTTTGTTCTCCTTCTGTTTACAATTATATTTTTAAAATGTGACCATAATACTCCTAGAGTATTTTGACACTTGGTTCAATACTTGGTTCAATCAGGGTGTGAATTTTGATGGAGGAATAAGGGATGCGCTATTATAATTATCACAAATGAAAGATTCTACTAAAATTATTATTTGCCATTATAGTTATGCATATATATTTATATATGATGGAGTATAACAGACCAAAATAGAAAATATGAGAGAGATCTGTTCCTTGTATGAGAAAGCCAGAGATGTGCCAGGAAAGTTGAATTTGAAGGCATTTATTTATTTATTCATTTTTATTTTCATTGAAGTAGTTGTACAAAGGGGTTTCAAGTCAATGTCTAGATGTGTGCACAATGTATCTTCCTTCATCATTTTCCTCAATCTCTCCCAAACCCACCCATGTCCTCAATTTACCTGGTTCCATTTTCACATTCGTCATATTTTTACAATAGTCAATGTACTATTATTGTAAGTTAGAGAAAAGTAACTTGGAATGTCTATGCTACAACCTATTAAAAATTAATCACAGAGTTCACTTTCTCTTCTTAAATCTTCATTGTTTTCTTGATTAAAAGGACAGAAGGCTCAACAAACACAAAATTAATGATGATGTTTAAGAATTTTTTTCTCAATTGACTACAACAGATGTCATGAAGTCAATACCAATAGGAATGACTTTTTTCTTATGTACTCTAGGTGAAAGTCAGAAAGTTATTTAATCAGCATTCTGAGAATTCAGAATTCCTTGAAGCATGCAAAGACTTATCGTTTTCCTTCTCTTTTTAAAATACTTTCCACACTTGGGAATGTGAATCTGTCGGTAATTAAGACTTAGAGATAGGTTTCTCACTTATGAGGAGGGTAAAGAAGTATCTGTTTTTGATGCAGAAACAGAACACTGGAAGTGGGGGGACAGAGTTATATATTTCATTGTGTAGAAATTCAAGTTAATTAAACTTTTTTTTCTTGATGGATTTTTAATGTTTTTAATTGTAAAAAATACTGCTCAGAGTGGTTACAGTTAAGTGAGCCAGTGATAAATACTCAGACCAAGCTGTTGGCCTAGAATTAAATTTCCTAACATATGTAATCTAAGAATTCTAAGGGAAGGGTGAAATAATTAAAAATAAGGACAAGGATATATCTTAATTGTGCTCCTGCCTTGGTCCTCCCTCAAGTCTACTTTAATAAGCATCCAATAATCGAATATTCATAACAAGGAAAAGGCCAGAGTGCCTTAGTTGGATTAAAAATGTCTTTGTGAATTAAGGCAGATAGATTCCAAATCTTGATTCTTCCAATTGCACGGGCAAGATATGAGACACTTTTAGTGAATATAATTATTTCTTATGGCCTTACTTGGCGATACTAGCCAACATTTATTTGCTTACTCCAATCTAGCTAATGCTGTATGCTACCTGGAAGTATGCATAATATTATCATCTCTATTCTTCAGCTGACGTACTTGAGTTGTAGATGGTTTAAAAGACTTGCCTAAGTTCATCTAGCTAGTAAACAACATCATTGACTTCAATGAGTGCAGTCTGTTTTCAGTCTGCATCTTCATGATCATGATGTCTTCACACTATGAAATAATCTTCATGTTGTCATGCTTAGGTTTCTTTCCTAAGAGGTTAGTTTTATATCATCCATTTCACAAAAGTACTACAAGGCAGCTGTTCATTATGAGCATAGTTTTCTTCACTAACAGTCTAATCCAGGGGCATTTCTTCATGTTATCTGTGCTCCTCTAAAGAATGATGACGAACTGTAATTCTTTTGTGGCAGGAAGGAAAATAACTTTAAGTTTTCTTTGTGTATGAAAATTAGAAATTAGGGGCTGGGAAGGTGGCTCAGTGGTAGAGCGCTTGCCTTGCATGCATGAGGCCCTGGGTTCGATTCCTCAGCACCACATAAGCAAAAAGAAAAAAGCTGGAAGTGGTGCTGTGGCTCAAGTGGTAGAGCACTAGCCTTGAGCTGAAGAGCTGAGGGACAGCGCCCAGGCCCAGAGTTCAGGCCCCATGACCGGACCCCCCCCCCCAAAAAAAAAAGAAAATTAGAAATTAGGTAATTGTGATGTACAGCAGTTGACATATGAGGTTGTGACTATAAAAACAATTCTAGGAAGATGATGATTATGGTAGAAGTTTATATGAGATGGTTTGGTAGAAAGATAATTGTGTATAGGCTTTGAATCTTCCCAAATCCTCTGTAAAATAATCCATAAAACATATTTATATATGATTTTTAAATAATTATTTTTTAAAATGATGTCAATATATTATCTCCCACATATAACTAGTTGGAAGTAACCTACATGGAAACAATGGACCAGAATAAAATCAGTATCAATAGAGGAAGAAACAGATGCTAACACTGGGATATTTTTTTCTTTGTTCTCTTCTCTGGTTGCTATTTTTCTGGTACCAGGGATTGAACTTGTAGTCTTGTGCTTGTTAGGCAGGCTAACTTGTTCCATGCTTCTATCCCTTTTTCGCTTTACTTATTTTTTGGATAAGGTTTTGCAGTTATGTCCTGGCTGGCTAGAACCACTTACAGCCTCCAGCATAACTGGGTTCCAAGATGTGATTCCACCACAAATAGTTTGTTGAGATGGAGTTCACCTTAACTTTTTGGCAACAAATCTCAATTGCCACCACGCAAGTAGCTGAGAGTATACCTGTCTGACATCAGACCCATCTCCCAATGGGACATCTGATAACACTAAGCATAATTGAAAACTCCAAATAGCTTACCAATACTGACTAGAAAACACATATTAGCTAAAGGTGAGAGAGATTTTGACCACTTGACTAATCAGTGAGAGTTCAAAGGGCTTAGGGTCACATGTGTTTAGGACAGAGCATTTATTCCCAGTGATCTGTTTAAAAATCCCAGCCACCAGTCTCTTCAAGAACAAGGAGCCAACAGAGAAGGAAAGCTGTGGGAAGTAGAATAAAATTGACCAGGCTATGGAAATAAAGATATTTATAGACAAGGTTTTAATGATAGTGAGAAAAAATGGAATGTAAAGCACTCAAAAAGCAAGCTAGCCAATTTTTCAACTGGAATAAAATAACAGAAGATGTTGCTATATGAAATTAAAAAGCTATTTAAATCAACTTCTTTGTATTTATAAAAATTAATATAATAAGTGAACAAAGCAAAATAGTCAGTGTATCTGATATATACTTACATATATATGTGTATATCCAATAGATATACTGTATACGTATACAAAACTTGATAATGATTAATATCAGCGAAGAAATAATCAAAGGAAAGAATATAATAGCAAGTAGACAAATCACATTAATACAGATTTCACAGACAAAACACAAATAGCTAATAACAAAGCAAACGTGACTGATTTACTTGGTAAAAAGGAACATAAATTAAAACCAACATTAGAGGTCATTTCACATCCATTGGTTCACATAAATATGCCAAATATTGACTAACATTCTCAACAAATATTCCTTTGTATTTACATATAGAGTTTAAGATACAAAATAATTTTCAACACTATTTGCCATTGACTAGTAAAATTGAATATGGTCATGACTTTATGACTCAGAGATTTATCTCTTGAATACAGAACCTAGTAAACTCTTGCCTGCAAGCCCACTGCATCAAGTACATGAATGTTGGTGGAAGTATTATTTTAAACAAGAGGAAAGAATGCAACCAGCTCAAATGTTTATGATGGCCAAGTGAAGTAAGAAATTACAATACAGTTGTAAACTGGAGCTGTATCACACTAAATTAATAACACAGTGATACATATTAAGATAGATGAATTATAAAAATGCAAGTTTGAGTAAAAGATATATATCAAAAATGATTGCTTATCTTGGTGTTCAATTTTTATAAAGTGGAAAAAAATCATGTTATGCTAAACAATATATTGTAGTATGCATACCCATGTGGTAAAACCATAAAGAAGAGAAAAAGAATGATTAGCCCAAAATCCAAGATAGTAGATAGCTCTAAAGGAGTTTTGAGGCTATGATTGGGAATGTGGGGATACTGAAGATAGTAAGTTAATATTTTTTATGATTTAGTAAATACTCCTATAGATTGTATACTCTTACCTATCACATATTTCATTATAAACCTTTTGTAAATACATAATGCTGATATGATGCTACTATTGGTTGTCATTAAGATAACTCAATGGGATAGAGTGATTTTTTTTCTTTAAGAAGAATGTTTCCTAGTTTTAATGATTTTGAGAAATGAAGTATAGTGATTAAGCTGATTCCATCTTATAGTAGTTGGAGCCTGAGAATGAGGATAGAATGAGGATCAAGCCCTATGTAAACTGATGTCTGGGTAGATGGTGTTTTTTCCTTTGAATACATTAACACACAAAACAAGCAAACATTATGATCAAGACAAATTATATGCATGCATGAAATGTCATAATTAAATCCCCTACTATATACAATTTAATATATGCCAATAAAGATAAAAGGAAAGGGGTCCTCATTACATAAGGGGTACTCAACAATCAGTTTCATTATATCTGTAAGATGGTCATGGGAAATTCATGTATTGATGTATATAGGAAGTACTTCTGCTTCTTCTTCTTCTAAAGTATGTGGAGTGTCATTGCTTGGAAATATTAAATTCAAGGAAATACTGTGTTATCAGCAAAATACTTTGCTGACTAGCTTTTTTTTGAGGGGGAAAAACAAAATACCAAAAAACAAAACTGGATACCCATAACACCTGAGTTTTCATTATTAGCCACATGGAAAGATGATTAGCTATTTCTTCATCCTAATTTCTTAAGGGGGAAAACTTAGATGAATTCCATTTGAGATAAGAGATTGAACACCCTGATTGAGTTCCAATACCCAAGGAAGCAATGTGACCTAACAGGATTGTGTCTATCAGGATTGACTACTCATGTTACAGTGATGGCTGATTAATGGTGAGGAGTTTTCAAACAAGAGGCCAGCGTGGCCCTTTTGAACAGACAGTGTTGTATGGTGGCCACTTGCATGGCTTAGGGAACTCACTTTCTAGATTTCTTTCTTGGATCTCATTATTGACTTGAGTGACCACATGTACTTTAACCTTTTAGCATTTATTTTTCTTCATCTTTAGTATGGAGGTAATAATATTTTTACATGTAAGATAGTAGGTTCTGGCATCATGTTGAATAACTTAGTGCATTTTTGTTATTATCTGATAATTGTGTAGCGTAATTCTTACTTACAAAACTATTGTTAAGTTTACTAATGTCCTTCACTTTTTTCAAACATGACGCCTAGAAAATTAAATTGTCTTGCCCTCATTTACTAAAAGTTACATTTTTATCAGCTTGTTCAAATTTTTGATAGCAAAAGAAATAAAAAATTCTTTAGTAGGTAAGTACAATAAGGAATGTTGATTTCCAAATAACATTGAAAGACATTTGCTTCTTCCTCACAAGAATATTTGTAAAGAAAGTATCTTCACAAAATTTCCCGAGCAGTTGAAGAAAATTGTTTATTGAGGAAAATCATACTGATGAGGTAATTTGATTTTCAGTTGATTAATGAGGCATCTGTTTTCAGATACATGACAGATGGAGGGCTTAACCTGTATACAAGAAGTCTGAACCGATTACCAGACACCGCAACTTCTAGGGATGTCATTCAGAGAGGCGTGCATGATGTCACCGTGGATGCAGACAGGTAATTCTGTGATGGTGAGGAATACATACGGTAATTTCATAACCAAAAGAACTGAACAAAACTGAACAACAAGAGTTGGCTGTTGGTTTTGATATAATTCACTTTTTGAAATATTTTTTAAACTAGGGATTTCATTCATATGACAATTTTGCATATGCAATGCCAAAAAAAGCTGTTACATTATCGGAGCCCAGGTTCATGCCTGTAATCCTAGCTAACATGAAAGTAAGTCTAGGAGGATCATAATATTTAAAACTATCAATCATAAACCTGAGACCCTGTCTCAATTAAAAGAAATAGCTGTACAAGGTAGTAGGTGCACATCATGCTAGCTAGGTAGGAAGTATAAATAGGTACATTGCAGTCAAGGCTGGACTGGGCATACAGTTGAGACTCTATTCAAAAGCTAATGCACCCCAGGCAGAGATGGTTGACACCTATAATCTTAGCTACTCACGAGGCTGATATCTGAAGGCCACAATTCAAAGCTGGCCCATGCAGGAAAGTCTACCAAAAAGCTGGAAGAGATGCTAAGATTCAAGTGTTAGAGTGTCAGCCTTAAGCATAAAAGCCAAGGGATGATGGACAGGCTCTGAATTCAAGATCTAGTATTGGCACACATACACACACATGCATGCACACACACATGTGTGTACACGCGTGTGCACACACACACAGCCAAAATGAGATAAGGTATAGCTCAGCAGATAGAAAAAGAGTAGAACAGGTAGCATAACTCAGAGCATAAGGCTCGAGTTTAATCCCCAGCACCGCCAAAAAACTGGGTATCACTCAAAACAAGCTTGTAAGCTTGGAATAATTTTTCTTACTTGAATGAAGCTATTTTCAATTCATATTACCCTTAAATTTACCTGGAGGCTAATGATATAAAAATGAAAATATAATATAAACCATCAGATATAATAAACTGCATGTGTTTCTTCACCGTTTTATTGAAAATATAAAATTCTTACTTTATGGTATTTTCTACTCTATTCTCTCAAATTGCTTAAAGGTGTGTGTGCACGTGTGTGTGTGTGTGTGTGTGTGTGTGTGTACTACACGTATTTAATTATTACTTGGTGGAAATTATTCTGCTTATTTTATCAGAACCATCAATATTTGAGAATATTTTCTTTATGCATTAATGTTTTAAAGTATATTCTTAACATAATTTTGTTCCTTTTTCAGTCAGAATTCTCTTTCGAGAAACAAGGAATTATCTATTTCCTTACTATGAATTCATAGAAGAGGTGTTTCTGGAATAGATTAGACTATCTCTCTGCCTTCATGGTCTGCCTATGAGTGCCGAATGCTTATTGTATCCATCACATGCAGAAATGTTAGGGAAGTCGAGAGTTGGGAATGAACAAATGGATGAATATAGGCTAGCTGTTCATTACAGATACATACTTATTTAGGCTTGCAGAATGGACTAATTGGGAAACAAATAAAATGAGGTCAGGAATGAGCCCAAATACAGCAAGAACATTCCAAAGGAAAGGTAATAGGCTATTGGAAAAACAAGAAGCCGCACATCCAGAGGGAGAAACCCAAAGCTAGGCTACTTTTTGAAACTGATGACTTGTACATTGTTACATGACAGTGGAAACAGTGAACGGCAGGATATCTGCTTATCTTTGGTAAATGAGGCTGTGATGGCAGATCCTAGGAATCAGCCCAAAGAAGGCTTTAGTTGGGAAATAACTGGGATATCCTATGCTTCTTGTAAGGCTGGGGTCTGGAACCTCAAGCCAAAGTAATATGAACATTGGTTTGATTTCTTTTCATTTTTTGGAGAGAAAAGGGTAGTGTAGAAAGGGCTGGAGGAAAAGTGAACAAATGCAACCATGCAATTCAGCATACACTGTGTGGAAAATGAACTCTAAATTGTGGGGAGGGTTGGAAGTGGAAAACTGGGGAAAATTGTCCGAAAAGTAAATGTACTCATTATCTTACTTATGAAATGGTAACCTCCCTGCAAAACAACTTAATGATAACAATGCAATTATATTTTTAAAAAGAAATACAAATGAGCAATGAGCATTGAATAAGCTAGGTGCTACCAAAAAAGGGTTCTCCTTGTGTAGTACCTGAACTCATAGAAACACTTGAGATATATTAGGAATACAAGTTCTCAGGCCCGTCTAAAACTCACAGAATCAGAAATTCTGGTGTTGGAGTCCAGCTATCTAAGCTTTTGATCGGAATAATAATGTACATAATGATCAGATTCATATGTACAAGAAGCACCATCTGGAAATGACTAAATAAATGCCAAGCACACTAGAATCTAACAAAGAACATGTACATTGAAACATAAAAGATGATCATTTGAAGTTTGTATATACTTTATTAGCTATGTTTTATCATCTGATCTTCTCCTGGTGGCACTATCTGTAAATTAGGTCAAATCGTGGCTTGTTGGAACAGATCTTATAGCTAAATAGTAAAAACTGTTTGCCTGTAATGCTAGTGACACATCTGTTTTCATAGCTAGACAGAAGGCTTAGATCTGAGGATTGTGGCTCAAATCAGCCTAGTCAAGAAAGTCCATGAGTCTCTTATCTTCAATTAGCCATCAAGAAGCTGTAAGTGGTAGAGTACTAGCCTTGAGTAAGTGGCACACAAAAAAGATAAATAAATGCATAATAAAGAAAAACAGAAATAACATGAAACTAAGTAGTAATTTCTTCATTTTGGAAAATTTATAGAAAATCTCTCAGGTGAGAATGCTACCTATTTAGAGTAGAATGATATCAGCCAGGCAAGAGATATTGCCCAATGTTTGTAAGGTAGAGGAACCTGGGAACCACTTCTCTAAGCTTTTTATAATCCAGGAAAGCACAGATTTATAGTTAGTCTTCCAGACACAACATGCCTGGCTATAGCCTCGGGCTTGGCTGAGGTATATTTTTGGCAGCAACTAATTAAGTTGTGTTTAATCACTTTCTGAATTAATATGGGCCATACAAAACACACCCTGGGCATGAACCGTGGACAATGGACTGAGGAAATACAGCCACTTGAAGAATTGGGACAGAGAACACTGCTCTAAAATTGAGGCCCAAGGAGGGCTGAGTTTTGGGGAATGGAGAAATGTGGAGGTGGAGAACAATGTCAAATGCCACAGAAAAGTGAACGTTGGCAACTAGTTTCTGCTTAGTGTTTCAATGAAGTCGTGAAATGATGAAGAGAAAAATGGAAGCTTAACAGGTGGCAGCAAAGGAGGCAAGAGAGGTGATCTTCATGAAAGTAGCAGTAAAGGCAGGGCGAGAGGTCAGAGGAGTGAACACATGGGTAGAAAAATGGTTATTGCATTCAGATTTACCTCATTTTGTTTGGGGAAATAGAATTTTAGCAATCGTACAAAGTAAATTCCTAGAGAGATGGAGTAATGCTGGAGATAGAAACATCTATAGAGACTATGGGACTGCTGTATATTTCATATGTACACTAATCACTCATGTCACAAGTTGAAACCTCACTCCCACTGTGATAATCCTCGGTGGTTGGATTAGGGAGGTGATTATAAGAACATAACTCTTAGTAATGGATTTGGTAGCCATGAAGACACCTGCCCAGGGAGCACCTGAGCCCCTTCCACGTGTGAGGTTATAGAAGAATGATGGCAGCCAGAGAGATAAGACCTCAGCAGACACCCAATATACAGGTTGCTTAACTTATGACATCCTAGCCACCAGGTGTGAAGGGGGAAATATATGGGTATCCAAAAGCCACTCAGTTGATGGTGTTTGTAATGAAGGAAAGAAAGAAAATAGAAAGGGAGGGAGAAGGGAAAGAAGGAAAGGGGATAGATACAGAAAGGAAAAGAAAGAAGTGAAGGAAGGAAGGCAGGAAGGAAAAATGGATTAGAACAAGGACTAAGGTTACAAGCAAATATGATAGTTGGCTGAGAGAAGAGATAGTTCTTCCTGTGAAACATAAAGCATATTATCAACATTAGTGTGGAGTTTTGGGGGGAAATACTTAGGAGATATCATTTTACTTTCTTTGTAAAGTGGAGGTTAAATTATCACTGAGAATGAAAATGGTATGTGCTGGCTAGGCATTGAGAAGATTGTTAGGATTATCACTGAATGCTGATACAAGTTTTGAAGATAATATGGAAGTCTTGCAGAGATTATGGAAAATCTAATTAGATTAATAAAGGCTCAGTTGAAATCTAATTCCTATAACGAAAGTGACCTGCATTAAGAGTACAAAGCTGATTTCCAACGTATTCCCAGCATTGCCATAATCTAGTTTGTTTGTTTTTGTTGTTCGTGGAGCTTGAACTCTAGGCCTGTCCCTGAACTCTTCAGCTCAAGGCTAGCGCTCTACCACTTGAGCTACAATGCCACTTCTGGTTTTCTGGTGGTTTATTGGAGATCAGAGTCTCACCGTTTTCCTGCCCAGGCTGGCTTTGAACCATAATCCTCAGATCTCAGCCTCCTGAGTAGCTAGGATTACAGGCGTGAGCCACCAGCCCCTGGTTCACAACCAGTTTTATAGCATTCATTCAGGCCCAAGTAGAAGCCTCATGCCCATCTTCCTCCTGTCCCACCATTCCACTCAGCCGTGGCTACTACTTATGTACCTCATGGCATTAAGTGTTTTCCTTTTCCAGATATTTCATATGCATGGATGTAACTGTTTATTATTTTTAAATCTAATCTTTGCATGTTTACTCATGACTTTCAGAAATGTCACCATTTATCTCAGAGAAAGTACTGTACTTGAATTAAATTCCCTAGTGGACTATTTTGATCTGTGAGACTACAATTCAAAGACTGAAATTATGGCAGATGAAAAGGCTTAGAAAAATGCAGTGAGGGTTATTATGAGTTTACATGTAACTTAGATTATTAGTGGTTGTTACTCTTCATATGTGAAAAGAAGTCTGGGTCCATGCTTTTCAGAGCAAATACCCAAATCTACAGTTGTTAGCAATGTGCAGATAATTTTGTTGCCATTAAAAACAAACCATAGAAAATGCTGCTGAAACCATTTAGGGTGTCACCTATAGAGGTGGGAGACCTTTACTTTTCCCACGCCTATTCCAAACTGGAAAAAAAAAATCAAAGTCAGTAATTTCTCTTAAGATGGCAGACAACTTATCACAGAAGTCAGGTTCATTCTGCTTGTCACTAAACTGTGTACTCTGTAATATTTCATTGGTTTGTTGCAGCTTAATTATAGAATCAATCTCTTTCTGTATCATAAGTTATTTCCTTTATTAACTCACTAGTTTTCTATAAAAATTAAAAGCAAGCACAAAAAATGTTAATAGGATGAGATGGAAACAGGGAAGTTAAATATAATGCCGTGCCTTTTTTGCTTTCAGTTTTGTAAGTAGAAAGAATTCAGTTAAAAATATTAGGGAAAAAGGGGTTGGGAAGGTGGCTCAGTGGTAGAGCGCTTGCCTTGCATGCTCGAGGCCCTGGGTTCGATTCCTCAGCACCACATAAGCAAAAAGAAAAAAGCCAGAAGTGGCGCTGTGGCTCTCATGGTAGAGTGCTAGCCTTGAGCTGAAGAGCTGAGGGACAGCACCCAGACCTAGAGTTCAGGCCCCAGGACCGGTCCCCCCCAAAAAAAAAATATTAGGGAAAAAGCAATACTGTTTGCTCTCCATTCTGTTCCCAGCCAGCTCTGCTCACCATTGCAGGCTTTTGAGTGAACATTGAATTTCTCTCAAATTTTCAGAGCTACCTAACTTCCTGGTGAATCACCTTCTTCTACATTCCCTAGAATTTAGGAAATGGTCTGTTAGAATTAACTTATATAATACTGTCATACCTTATGTAATAATATAACATGCAGAGAACCAGACACCATTCTGCGCTCAATTCTGGGGACCTGTACTTAACTGTCTTACATTACCCAGGCCTTAGAACCTCAGAACTCTAAATATCATTGAGATTCACAGGATATTTGGTCACTGCAATGAGTCCAAGTTTTGTGTGTGTGTGTGTGTGTGTGTGTGTGTGTGTGTGTGTGTGTGTGTGTGTGTGTGTGTGTGTGTGTGTGAATTTTGGGGTGGTACACAGTGCAACCCATAACATTCTTATGCACTTCCACTCTGTGAAACTTAATTCCTACTAGAATGTCAAGTAAGAGGTATGAGAGTTCTATCTCATGTTTTGCATCCTGCTAATTAAAAGCCATGGTTTCTCTGTAGAAGCCCTGAAGCTAGATAACAGCCAAAATGGAAGAGCAAGGAGGAAATGGGAAGGTAAACCTTCTGAGACTTAGTGCCCCAATTCCACAAAACACCTAGAAGATAACGTGGTCCACAGTAAAGCAACTGAATACTTTCAGCCACTTTAGCCAAAGAGCAGCAGTATTTGGAAAAATCAAATTATAAGGAAAATATTAATTTGGAACTCTCTCGTGCCAGTTTGTAACAGTTTTAACTGCTTAATCCCATAAATAGATCAAGAAAATACTTATATATCACACCACCCTCCTGTGTCCAGGCATCACTCTTCATTGTCTGTAAAATAAAGCTGGTATTTGAAAGCCCCAGCTGTGAGCATTCTTTGGTGTTAGCAAGCTTCACAGTTTCCTTAGCCCAAATTGTCACAACCTGCAGAGCTGATGCGCCACCGAGTCTGATATTGAGTGCGGGGATGGGGCTAGCACAAGGATCCGAAAGTGATCTGTTCTATTTTTAAATGAAAGGACAGTGTGAAGTTTTCAGATGCAAAGACTTCAATTTCTACCTTAGCTCCCAGAAGCTGCCTTTGGAAAAATCAGGACATAGTCACCCACATTGAAAGAAATATACTTTAAAACAAAGCCTGAAGCTGCTGCCCCTCTCTGAAGGTTTTTAACAGACTATTATTGACTCATTATTTTCATGAGAGATACATTTTTTATCAGCAAAAACAAGCATTAATGCTTGACATTTGTTGTTTGACATGGAAGCTTCATATCCCAAATCTGCCTTAAATTGGACTACTATAAAGAGTCTGTGAGACTTGGGCTGGGGAATGGATTTCATTAGTAGAGAGCTTGCTTAGAATACTTAGGGTCCTGAATTCAATCCCCAACATATCTATCTCTCTGTCTCTCTCTCTCTGTCTGTCTGTTGTCTCTCTCTCTTGCACATTCATAAACTCAGAGAACATATAAAATAATGTACACAAAGTATATTATACAGTCCCAGGCACAATTCATTTCTTTTGTTTTTAAAGAAGTATTAGTTGGAAGTTATTTGTACAACAAAAACTTCATTGTAAATAAGAAAACAAATAAGCATGTAATATCTTTAGTTAGAGAGTAGGAGGAGCTTTTTACTGTACTTATATCTTGAGTAAAGCCATTGTCTATGAGAACACTGGAGAGAGGGTCAGGCAGCCTGGTGTTCCTTATTAATTCCCTGATTGAATAAAACCTACTCTTATTGCTTACGGCAGTAAAAAGGGGAAGGTGACTTTTATTTCTTTAACTATATAGCAGAGGCTAGGCCAAGTGCATTATGCTCCTAATGGAAGACATTTTATTCTGCATTTTTCAAATTAGGCAACTGAAGCATGGAGAATAAATGCATTTATCATGCTAAATGAGTTCTGTTCACATTTTATTTCCTTATGAACCTGCTCTCCTCCCCCATCCATTCCATTGACAATAGTTTCTCAAAATGTACCCATATGGAAATTATTGAATCTCATGTTTCAGACTAAAAATAGTTTAAGAAATGAGTTATTTAATAATTAGTTAACTCGAAAGTATCTTTCTGAGCTGTCATATGATGTATCTGTGTATCATTCCTGCAATCCTACCTATTTAGGAGATTAAGCTCCAAAGGACTGAGATTCAAAGCCAGCTACTGAAGAAAAGTTTATGAGACTCGTCTTCAGAGTAGCCAGTTAAAAGCTAGGTTGGAGATGTGGCTCAAGTGGTAGAATACCTGCCTGCCAAACACAAGGCTCTATGTTTAAACCCTCGCCCTGGCCAAAAAACAAGTATTTAAAAAATACAAATGACTGTTCTATCACCTTTGACAGGGAGCCACAGGAACAGAACGGGCATTTTCCCTTGTACTGATCCTCCCACAGATCCATATGAACACTTTTGGCAGAAGTTTTGTGTGTGTGTGTGTGTGTGTGTGTGTGTGTGTGTGTGTGTGTGTGTGTGTGTGTGTGTGTGTGTGTGTGTGTGTGTGTGTGTGTGTGAATTGTGGAACATGAGCCTTTAACTTTTGACTAATTTTTACCTTGAAATTCACTTTTGAATTTCACCTGCATAAATGTTCTCTGCTTTAGAGGCACAATTACCACACTTTGAAGGGCTTCTTTTCTTAACATTTTTCTTCCATTGTTATTGTAATGACAGCAAGTCATTAACCCAGTGGGTGTCAGTATTGATGACTTTCACATTGTACTTTTCCCCTTTATACTTTAGTTTCTATCTAGAATAGATCATAATTTTTGATTGGTTGCTATTTTGGAGTTTTCCAAAGGTATCAGACCAATTTCTCATGGTAAGGTAATAATGTTCAAATTGATATTTGTGATTACCAGAAGCCTGTACTCTTTTTTTCCTATCACAGTGCTCTGTTTTGCAGAATTCAATAGTATGTGTGGTCTTCAATGCAGAATTAATTATGAAAATTAAGACATTGCTGCAGGTATAATCAACACCATCTAATTGTCTCAAACTTGCTTGTTTTATGAGTTTATTTAGCTGAACTCATGTATCTAATAATAACAAATAGGCTCATTCAAAATTCTATCAACAAATTCAAAATTCTGTCTAGAAATCACAAATGGCACCTTGATGTGTTTTAGAAATTGTATTTCGATAACAAATTATCAGGTATGAAGAGATAAGTAGTAACATAGGATATGGAGAAGTCAGAATTTTGGTGTTTTTTGTTTTTTGGGTTTTTTTTGTCAGTCGTGGGCCTGAATTCTGGGCCTAGATGCTGTCCCTCAGTTCTTCAGCTCAAGCTAGCACTCTACCACTTGAGACTCAACTCTACTTCCGGCATTTTTCTGCTTATGTGGTGTTGAGGAATTGAACCGAAGGCCTCATGCATGTAAGACAAGCATTCTACCACTGAAACTCCTTTCCATGACATTTTTGCTTGTTTGTTTGTTTTTTGAGAGAAACATACTAGGCTATGACTCTCGTTTAGTGAATATGTAAAATATTCAATTACATATATTGTTATAACCCCTCTAAAACTCTTTGAACTGAATAACATTATACTGTAGTAGGAGAAGATAAAGTTTATTTTTTTCAGAGTCATCTATATATTCTTTTCTATACAGAGTTCTTTTTTTGCTTTAATTTTTGTATGTTTTTATTGTAAAAATACTGTACAGAGGGGTTACAGTTACAAGAGTAAGGTAATGAGTGCATTTCCTTCTACACAGAATTCTTACTGGTCAAAAGCAGCAGAGACTTTGATCATGCTTTGATCCTTCTTCCTGCAGAAGTACATCTCATGGGCCTGGCTGCTAAGCACTGCATGGCTCATGAGGGGAACAGGATTCATGTAGACCTTATGACACAAGAAGAGTAAAGGGCATGTTCTCAGCTTGAGACTCCTCTCAGCTGTCTATTTTCTTAATTGTCTCTGGTACACTGGCATTTATTTTTTAATCTATTTTAACAGATTTCTCTCTTAAAACTCTGGCATTGGCCTGTTTATTGCAAGGGCTAGGATTACAAGTGGGAGCCATTGTTGCCAGGACTCTAGCTACTTTTAAATATCTGTTTTCATGCCGTCCCCTCCTCCTCCCATCAATGGACATGTATTAAAGTCTCTAATTTCCATCTCTATCTGTCAGCTATCCATATTTATTATGGCCATTTTAAGAACTTGATGTCTAACTTCCTGAGGTATTCAACATTTAAGCTCTAATTTTGGGGTCACTTTTTAATGCTATTTTAATGCAATTCATTATGTTAATGGTATTCTCATAGCATAGCTTCACAGGATTGTGTTACCTCTTCCTCCAACTGAAACTGCCCAATATTCTACCTTGACCACACCCTGCCACTGTCATACCCTTGCTAATGAAAACTTCAGATGCTTCACCCAAACAGTTTGATTGTTGTTCTTTCTCTAAATATTACCTCTATTTTTCCAGTTTATTCCCTGTATTTCCACCATTATAAGAATAATGTCATCTGACAACTACCTACATTCCATTATCCCTTTCCAATTTGTCAGAAATGTGTACACATGTTATTTCCTCATTCCTCAGGTATAGCTCCTATGATTTATTCATAAAAATTAAAGATCCTTTCTTGGATATTTCTCTACTCGATTATCTTTCTCCCTTTGCTTACTTGATTACTAAAGTCTCACCTATGTTCCTATCTGACTGAACAGGACTAGTGATAACCCAGAAATCACTCAGACTCAGCTGATAAGGCAGCTTAGTGGTTCAGAACAAAGCCCTGAATATGACTCTGAAAAGAGAAAAACCACTAATACTGATATGTGGTAAGATCGTGACTATCAATGTCAAGTGGACAAGTAATATCCTCCATTTCCCTGCCACTAACTCTTTCATTATATTTATTACAAGTAGTTTACACCTTTCTTTTTCTCAAACTTCTAAACTCTCCAGTCCTTTTTCAGCATGCTTATTTTCCTGAGAAAATGGAAGCACTCTAAGTACATGTTTGATTACCCAAACTAACTCTCTGCAAACTCCCTCCTCATACTTCCTGCTACACACTGTGTATTTTCTGTGTCAGCTTGTATACCAGATGCCATCTCTCCTCAGTGTTCTGTGCTATAGCGTGAATTATTTCTAAATTGTCCCAGGGTTATTTTAATCTCCACTAGATTATTCCAATGAGCCCATGACCATCTTGCAGTTTCTCTTTTACTCTAAGCAAAGTAGGGAAGACAAAAGTCACCCCTAACTCTGTATCACGTTAAGGTACCACTCTCTTCCTCTGCTCACCTCTGCCCTAAAAGTTTCAAAACCAATTTTTGTTATTTTTCTCTTTACCACCAACAAATCTTCAGTTCCCATTCATCTTGAATGTAGTACATTTAATCTTTTACTTTATTACTCTTTTAGAATTGTTCTTATATAATAATCAATATCCTGGGAGATGGGCTTGAACTCAGGACCTCATACTTTGGCTTGGCATTTTCACTTATAGCTGGCACTATACTACTTGAGCCATGTTTCCAGGCTAGCACTTTTGCTGATTAATCAGAGAAAGAATCTCTAGGACTTCTCTGTCCGGGCCAGCTTCAAAGGGTGTTCTTCAGATCTCAACTTCCTGGGTACCTAGCTTCCTTACAAGCATGATTCACCATAAATGGCTACCATCAGTATCCTGACTTATTAAGTTAGTAATGGCTTTTACTTAATGTCAAAAAAAGTACATGTTAAATCTATTGGTAATTCTTGTTACTTTTCTCACTTGATCTTTTATATTCATGTAATTACATTCCTGTAATTTTATTGGGTGGGGGCTTATCTGCTACTGGCATCTAAATATATTGTATTTCAAATGTTAGGCAAACATTCTATTATTTGAACCATTTATTTTATTTCTTTTTTAAAAAATTTTACTTTTAAAGAACTTGAAAGCTTTTAACTCCCAGGATAAATGAGATTAGAAATATGTGCCACTATGCCAGATTTTGATTGCTAAATTTTCTGAGAACTTTTTCTTTTTATGTGTTTGAAACTTCTGCTTTTCCTTATTCCTATCTCCTTTTCTGCCCTTTTCAGAATCATTTATGGTACTTGAAAGGTAAAATGGTTAAATATTACTTAAGGAAAAGTCTTGATAATGCCAAAACTAGAGAAAATCATGGATTAGAAATAGTAATAACGAGTGGGTAATAGTCAATATAATTAGGGCCCTATAAACAAACCTGCATAAATATAGAAGATATTGCAACTGACTTGGTATCAGTGTAAGAATATCCAAAGAATCTATATTTACATTAACAACAAATATCTCATGCAAATGAGTAACCAGGACAAACGTGTATTTACAACACACAGCCTTGCTGTGAGTTTGCAACTGTGGCTCAACTGCTTGCAGTTGCATTCCTGGATCCAGATGGAAGGGGCTTGTCTATTTGGGATATCCCTTCTTGAGATAGAGGGCCAGAGCAAGAATCAGCAGAAACTGACACTGAGCCCTAGGATATGACACATATCATGGCTGCTTACATTTCATTAACCCTCAAAAAAGATTTATCACACAGCCAAAGTCAATGAGGTAGACATGTAAAAAGGAAGATAGTTGGAATATTTTGAATAACACCACAGTTCATATCAGTGACATATTGCACTGATCTCTATCCTCCTAAAGTAACTGAATAAGATGAGCAAAATCAGAAGCTCGAATGGGAATAACGGCTTGTGAGGAATAGTGACAGATTCAGTGGAGGCATATTGTTTGTGGGCTGAATATTCAGGAGGAGATATCAGGCAGACAGTTTGAAATGGAAAAAAAGCACTTAGGAGGTCAGGATTGACGATTTTTAATAAATCCAAGAAAAGATCATGTCAGAACACATTTTGGAGAAAAAAAAATGTGTAACTGCAGGAGTCGTTCAGAAGCTCAACTGTTGAGTAAAATGCAGATTGGCCACAATAATACTAAGTATTATGACTCATTCAGCAGTGAGTGCCAAGTTACAGAAATATCTAAAGAGCTGAGATGATATAGAAATGTAAACCTTAATCTCAGGATACAAGAACTGTATTTGCCTATTTTCTTGTTCATCCACCTTATGTAAATCTTAAGCTCAGGAATATAAGAACTGGATTTGCCTTTTTGTTCATCCACCTTTAACTGTTGGGAGAGATTGAGTAAGTTACTTCAAGTTTGCTTGTAAGCCTGTTTCTTTCTTCACAGAATAGTAGCAATAGAATGAGATATTATATGAAATTATGCCTGGAAAAATGTTCAGACTAATCCTGACTCATTTTGAAAACACTATTGTTATGATCAGTCTTCCATACAAGAAAACATGGATTCCGGCTTTGTTTACCTTGGCTGTAATTGCAGACTGCCATTAAAGCATATGATCTTTATTTACTAGTGGTTTAAAAAACAAAACCTTACTGATAGCAAGCGTATCTGGGATATATCTTAGTAGGCAGCTATATGAAAATGTTAAAATAATGCTAGTTTAAATTATAAACTATGTGAAGGACTCTGAGTACTAACTTATTTTAGGATTTATTATACCCAGATTCTCAGTTCTTACAAAACAATATGGCTGATGGCATACACATATATTGCTACCAGTATTTTTTTAGTCACAATGAAATTATGAACAAAAAGTTCATATTATGCTCATGTTCTTTACCTTAAACCTCTTCAGTGATTACATTCAAAGAGACATCAGATAGTAAATGAACATGGTTTATAAAGGGGATAATGGTTGCCGATGAACCACTCCATTTCACTTTGAAGTAATAAGTGAAAGAAACCTTGAAAGTTGGCTCTAGTTTAAGACTTGGAAATATGTATCTATTCCACTGCCAGCATCTCTGTAGCCCACTTGTGTCCCAGATTCAGTTGTATCTTATTCTGTCCTTTCTGCTATTTTTCACTTCTTCCCATTGAGATATGTCAGCATCTGTGGTGACATATCTAGTGGTTTTACTGGACATCCTTTCAAAACATTAAAAGAAAAAAAAACTACCACAAGTCTTTTTACTATTTTTGAATTAGGCTATAAAACCTTAGAAGCCATCAATAAAACAATATGCATTCTAAACCCTGTAAGCCCATACTGCTCTTTTATGTTATCTTGCGGTTTCCCTGTCAAATGATGTTTTGTGTTTATTTTCTATAAGCATCCCTTATCCATTTGTTAGGCTGCAGGGCTTATTAAAACCTAGACTTCCATACGAGGCTTACAGATGTTGTAGAATTAGAGAAAATTAGCTTCAGGTCTGGCAGTGATTTTCTAAAAATGGTTCTGTTGATCTCACTGAAATCGAGGATTTCTTTGCTAAGCTGCCAAGACACATAAATCTTCTCTGAGAGCCGATTTTGTAACAGACCTTCACATGTATAAGCTAATTCTAGAAATCAAACTTCTAGCTGAAAACCAACAGCCTCAGGGAGGATTAAAGATTATATTGGTGTCCATATGTGTGTTCTGCTTTGTAGAGAGCAGAAGAATTTGCAAGATAGTTGAATATTAGGAAGGAACCACAAAGCATCTGGATGATACCAAAGTAACAATCTAGTTTACTGCAATGCCAGGGAGAAATGAGAGGTAGTTTTAGCCTGTGGGAGATAACCTAAATGCATTTAACACTCAGTTTTATGTTTTTTAAAAAATATGACAGCAATGTTAGTAGTAGTAAAGTAATATAGCATTGGCAAGAGGGTTATTAATATAGTTTTTTCTAAAAATAATAGTTTCTAAACTTCTAGCACAAACCATTGGCATAATACCAATGAAGTATGGCAAGTCAAAGCATAAAGTTTGTTCAGTCATTGTCTTTCCAAATTTCTTTCTGTCAAAGAATAAAAATCCATTGTACCAGTAGATTTATTGCACTATTTACCAACCTTGCCCTGTGTGTCAGACAGACAGGCATCTTCTACTTTTTTTTCTCAGCTTTAAATGTGTATGTATTCAGTTAAATATTTCATAGATTGTATTTAAGCTCTTTCTGTTCTCTGTACCATCTGAGTTTCATTTCTTCTTTTGCTTTATTTTTATCAATTCATTTTTATCACAGTTTACAAAATTAGAATTGCTATTTACGTTTATCCTTTTGTTGTATCTATACCATGCCTGCATCAGCTGATGGATACTGATCTTTGCATGCAACCTCTTCTTCCGAAAAAGTTAATTAAATTGAGATAAACTTGAAAATGATCTATGACCATACTTCTTTGGCCCTAGTACTGCATATTAATGTGTATGGAATAATACTTAGAGATGGAAAATTAGAAGGTTGTAAGAAATATATCCAAGTCTTTAATCTTTAAGGTTGTTTGGATTTAAATTCTGCTACTAACAATGACCACATTGACTATAGGTGTCTATTAGCGCTTACAATAGGAATTTTACCACAAATTATTCCAACATTGTAGAGTTATACAAAATACCTAATGTATTCTCTGGACTGTTTCCCTGATGTTCATGGTACCATTAATGAAAGCTTTCTTGATACATTGTGAGTTATTTTACTGAGAGATTTCTGGGCACTTCTTTTATAGGTTACGCTTACAATTGTTGCCACATTTATTTTCAAAGTTTCTCTATAGCATATGTGGCTACGGTTGACACACCATTCTGCTGTCTTTATGACCTATCTTTGAAATGATATTTTTAAAAGCTACTGTAATAGTTGCTTTCATATTTCTAAAATTCACTGACTGCAAACATAAAAGTCGGAAAGATTTGAAGATCCCATAGTAGTCTTCCCAAGGATCTCTCCTTTCATCCTAAACTCTAATAATAAAGTGAATGATGGATGGCATTTCGCAATGTCAGAACTATTTTTGGTCATTGTGTGAATGTAGCTAAACAGTTTCAAATTTTAACTTTTTTTTTACTCAAGCAAGATATTAGGAAAAGATACAATTCCAAGGTGTGCAGTTTATATTTAAAAATCAATCACCTTTCTAAATACCACTATGACTAACATAGTGAAATAATAGAGATTCTGTTTGAAGTGTTCATGAATATAAAAAGGTAAAAACTCAATTGAATGAGTAATAGTCATAAGTTCATTTTTATAAATAGCCATAAGTTTGTTTTTATAAATCTAAACAGCTTTAGAACAAGATTATAAAAGATTTCTTGAAGGTGCATTATTGGCCCTATCTTGGTAATGTGTGAAGCTCTGCTTAATATGGACAGTTTTAAATGGTAGAAAATTAGATGTTCAGGAACTGATTTCCACATTACTTTATATGTTCAGCGCCCAAAACCTTAAATCAAAACACATATTGACTACAAGCAATATAATTCATCTGGGCATAATTCGTCTGCTAATGACAACATTTCTTGTCCAGGTTTTTAGTTTCTCCATTTTATTTAAAAATCTTGAAGGACTGCAGAGAATCATCCTCATGCTTAGTTATACTCAAAATAACATGTCTTCCAAATTATATTCATAGTAACTATAGAAAATTTCCATTTGTTTTTCTTAATGTTTTTACCTCACAGAATTTATTCTTCATTCATTGAGCAAAGCTTTCTAGGCAGCTGCTGTAGACAGCATGGAGGATCCAATTTGTACAAGACCAATCAGGACACAGACTTTTCCTACTTCTTTTGCATTGAGTTCTTTAGTTTATTGGGAAGGTTATACTTATTATAAGGGCTGTTTTAAGTTACATTGCAAATAGACAATGAGATGCACAAGACACTATTTTGAAAATGAACTTTACAACTTTGGGGGGAGGGAGGAATTGGGGAGGTGGAGAGGGAAGGGGATGATAGGGAAAAAACAAAGGAGGGGTAACAGTGCTCAATAGAAAATGTACTCATTACCTTACTCACGTAACTGTAACCCCTCTGTAAGGTATCTATACAATAAAAATGTATATTAAAAAAGATACCTGTGGAAACTGGCAGAAAGATGGAGTGGCAGGAATAGGGTGACTCCTTATTTCTGATCTCTAAGCCTGAGTTCTCACTTGGTTATGGGAATGCTTTTCTAAAGGAAAATAAGCCCCATTTCACTCTTATGTTGGTCTTTGAAAATCTTCACTATTTTCTAAGGCATTTTGCTCATAATCCCCTTGCATCTTAGGACAAATTCTAAGCTATTTTGGACCAGAAGGTGACAGATACTTTTTTTTTTCTCCATGTGGCAAAGCACAGCTCAAGATATTCACTTGGGTTTCACATAGTACTCATGAGCTATTTTCTTGATTAAATGCCCTGGAAAATTTAGCCAAGCCAAGTCTACTTTTTGAAATATTTTTTCATTGGTCAAATCCCAGATGACTGTATTTTTTTTTAAACCTTCACCAGTCCAGTAAGCACCTGCGCATCCCTGGAATATGAAAGCGGAGATGGAAGTAATTCTGAGTTCATCATAAAGAGTGAGGATGAGCCATTCAGCAACAATTTTACATAACAGACTAAATTTAAGATTTCCTTTTGTGGGAGCAAGCAAATTCAGGAAGAGTTCCTAGTTTATCTTGTTGCTTTTCTGGATTGTGAATTAAAGCAGATTCAAATTAAGCGTTGCTGTTACACACACTAAATCATCTGTCTTTTTATGCCTTCTATATGCATACAGAATAGAAAAATCTGACTTGAAGGTGCTTAACCAATCAGATATGGAGTGGAAGAAAAGATAACATTTTACATTTTGCAAAATAAGATCAGTTTGGTTAGGGAAGTGTTATGATGAGGATTCTATTTGAATTGGATGCTTACCATCATGAGAAGAATGGTCATTTCAGATACATGGGGGTTTAAAGGAGGTTTTTGAGAGGAGAGAAAACATAGCTAAAAACTAGAAACTGACCCAGGGAAAAAAAACTGTTTATAGAGAAATGTCATAAGGACTACATAAATTCATGAAATTGCAACATATACTAAAGACTCATGAAGCAGCTCCTTGTGACCCTATGCACTGAAGCAATGGGAAACTAAACAAGGTCAAAGGGGAAAAAAAGACTTGGGCGACTATTTGTACCATAAAAGGATTTTCCGAATTTATTCTGGCATTTTGACACAAGTGGAGATTGAACCCAGGGTCACACACTTGTTGGTAGCCATTCTACCATGTAAGCCAAATCTCCAGCACTTTTTCCATTGGTTATTTATAAGTAGGGACTTACTTTATGTCTGGCATAGTCTAGCTACACACCGGCTTCTCATGCTTTCTAACATAGTTCAATATGACACTCACATGCTACTGTCCCCAGTCACTGTGCTGCTCCTTTATCTGGGGTAACAGGTAACACACCCAGCCATTTTTTTAAATTTTATTTTATTTTATTTGAGAACATACTGTACAGAGGGGTTACAATTACATTGGCAGGATAATGCATACATTTCTTACCAAGCATTGCAGCCTCCTCTTTTGTTTACCCTTCACCTCCCTTCCCAGCCTCCCCCCTTTTTGTACTTGGACTTGCCTTTAATCACAGTCCCATGATCTCTGTCTCCCAAATAGCTAGGATTGCAGGCAAGAGCCACTGTGCTTAGTTTTGTTCTGGAAGTTTGAAGGATATATTGGGAAGTCAAATGAGACGCAATGATACCAATGAGATTATTGTAGCCCTAGTCTGCTGGGGAATGGTAAGATTGATAGCCATAAGAATGAAGAGATTCAGATGGAGAGAACACAGGTCTAATTGAGCATACTGACTGAATGTAAGTTGGAACTCTTCATGGCATTTTCTTTGTCAGGTGTTTTAGTAGTACTCAGAAGGAACAGATAGTGTACTTATGCAGATGTGTGTACAGCTGAATGTGTAGCTAGAGTCTTTCCAAGTCATATCCTCTCAACTGTCAGCATATTTTCTTATCTGTGAGGGATTGGCTGCAGGACCATGCAGCCCATGGATAACTTCAGTGGTTTAGTATTCACATATAGACCATGTGCACTATCCTGTATACTTTGCATCATCTCTATAATGTTTGTAGCACTTAACACAATGCAAATGCAACAAACACGATCTGAAACTATATTATTTAGGCAATAATGATAAGAAAAGTCTGTATATATTCAATATAATACAAGTGTCCCCAAATACTGCCAGTCCTTGGCTGAGATGACCCATTGCATACAAAGAAACTTGCTACACAGATTAGTGGTAACTCTAGAAGTAACCAAACATACAGAACTATAGGAAATGACATAGGTTTGGTGTAAATCCTAGTGATACAATTGATTTTCTGATTCACATATTTTTATTTATTTTTTGTCCTGTAAAGACCATTTGGTAACTCACATACTGAAGCTAAGACAGGATGGTTATTAGATTCAGTATTTGGTAAAGAGAGAATTCAGTCGTTAAGGTCAGCACCTAATAGTATATGTCCCATTCTACTCAACCAACTTTCCTTATGCTGTAAGCAAGCCTTGTTTTCCTGCATCATAATGCTTGTCATGAACTACTAAAAGAAGAACTAGTTTTCTCCAAGTAGTTACATCTTTCTTTCTGGCAAGCCTTTCTGAGAGTTGACTCTTCCTAAATCCAGAGAAATAGGTTTCTTCTGTAGTGATATAAAATCCTATATTTGAGAGGAAGGGATGCTCCGTTTGTCAAAGTCTTTTTGTGCTTACTGTTTCGTTATTGTTTATCTTGTCTCTTCTGTTTAGGTTCTGTGCTTCTTCCGCTCCTATTTATCCTCTATTCTCATTGCTGGCTGTGCTCAGACTCAGTGTCCCCTCTTGTTTGCATTCTTCTGCTTTCTTCTTTGTGTGCTCCAACTCTAGTGTGCTTGCCTAAAATGAGAGACTACAACAGTGATCTGTGAATAGGAATTCTCTCCTAATAGCAAGCCCAAATTAAATGGAAGTCACTAAACAGGATTCAGAAATAGGTGAACAGCTTTTCATGTGTTAGACCTGGTCATAAGTTAGGGAAAACATCAGTGCCAAGGATCTACCTGTCAAATGTCAGAAAATTAAAACAATAAAATCCAGAATCATGGTATCAGTTTAACCTTTTAGTTGAATCCTTATCCTCAATTAAGATGATCTGAGTGTTTTTTCTTGTATTTTTCCTTTCCTCCTATACATACAATATAGGGAGAGAGTATCTCATTGTTTTACTAGAAAATATAAATAGCCATGTTGAAATTGTGCCAAACATTCTGTGCTGCAAGATCTTATTGTTACTGATACCATCTGTGTTCTGAAACAGGGAGATAAAATTTTTGACAAGTATCTGTCTAATTCTGAACTATCTTTCACCTCCTCCTGAAGATATTCCTTCACTTGGATGGCTTTTTAAAGTAATATTCTTTACCATGGCAATATTCTGAATGTTTAAAATTGAAGTAGCTACAATGTGTATTATGACATATTTTATATATCTTGGTGAAAAATAAAAAATATTTTGTTCTTATTGCTTGAATGTATACTGTCTCTAGCATGATAAAATAAAAACAGACTTCTGTTTTCATCCTTGTTCACAGTAGGATTTGTAGCTAAGTTGGTGAGCTTTATATCAGTTCTTTTATTTCTATACAGTGTTTCTCTTTTCACTCAACCTTGAAATTACAGTAATTTGGGCATTTCCATTGTTCTGAAATAACAAACTAATGCCAAAAATATTTCAAATGGGAAAGAGAGGTTTTGAAAGAAGAGACAATTTAGCTGAGGCTTAATAACTATGATTGCTATTAAAAAGAATACCTCTTACTAAATGGACATTTGCCAGCAAAATAATCAGTGAATTCTTAAAAGTGAAAATGATGCTCATAAATTAATGTCAAAGTTATCCCTTTATAATGCTTTACTGATTTCAATATTCTCAGTTCTTTGACTAGGCTATTTATAAATGTTTGAAGTAGTAAATAAATGAAAGTATACATGGTCATCAGTGTTTAGAATAATTCATAATTTTTAAAAATAATTTTGAGGTATCTGATAAATGTTAATACTTAATTATATGTAATACATATATATATATATATCCATACACACACGTGTGTGTGTGTGTGTGTGTGTGTGTGTGTGTGTGTGTGTGTGTGTGTGTGTGAGCTCTTTTTTTTTTTTTGCCGGTCATGAGGCCTGAATGCTGGGCCTGGGCACTGTCCCTCAGCTCTTCAGCTCAAGGCTAGCGTTCTACCACTGGAGCCACAGTGCCACTTCCGGCTTTTTCTGTTTATGTGGTGCTGAGGAATCGAACCCAGGGCCTCATGCTTGCAAGGCTTGCACACTACCGCTGAGCTACCTTCTCAGCCCCCTGTGTGTGGTCTTGTACCAGTCCTGGGGCTTGAACTCAGGACCTAGCACTGTCCCTGAGGTTCTTTGCTCAAGTCTGGCACTCTATCACTTGAGCAACAGCGCCACTTCCTGCTTCTGTTTATTTGGTACTGAGGAATCAAACCCAGGGCTTCATACATGCTAAGCAAGTACTCTACCACTAAGCCCCATTCTCAGCCCCATGTGTACATATTTTAAAGTTGTAATCTGTCCTTAAAAAATCTTCTTCACATTAATAACATATTTTAGCAACATGGTATTGCCATAGAAATGAATAGATATCAGTGAATGGTCACCAAGAAATTCACTAGCAAAAACAGTTTTTACATTACTCTGAAAAGGATTATAAGAGCTGAAAGAAAAGGAAAGTGAGATTCATTTTCTAGGAGAAAGCTAAATGGAACATATCCTGGAAAAGTATTGAAAACATACTTAATATGTGAAAATATAGTAAACAGTTATTATTTAAACTCCACTGTAAAGTACAATAAAGTACATAGAAAACTGTGGGATGAACATAGGTCTGCCATAGATCACTCAGTCTCATAGTTTGAGAAATGTAACTTGATACTACAATTAGAAACTAATGTTAGTTTTCCAACTTACTGTAAGAAACCATTCCAACATAGTGTCTTGTGAGTATCATTGTTGCAGTCAGTCATCCTGTGTCCTTGTTTCAACATTTTCCTTCTACAAATTAGATAAGTGTATATACAAGATTCAGGGTACCAAAATCAATACAGTGACAACAGGGGATATGCCCTAGGGGGAAGATCATACAAAAGAAACAAAAAAAATCACATAGTACATTAAAAACAACAAAAGCAAAGGAGGTGGTAACAATGCTCATCAAGAAATGTACTCATTGCCTTACTCATAACTGTAACCCCTCTGTACAGCATCTTTACAAAAAAAAATAAAATTTAAAAAAAATTCATCCTTTTTTAAAAAAGAGAAGAAAACATTCTATTTGAAACTTCTCTAAGATTTCTAATATTGGAAGTATTATATGTACTTCAGGAGAATTAAAAAATGTGCTCTTGATTGGGAAGCTACATCTACTATATTTCAAGTATTCAAATCCTATGAAACTGAAATTCTTTTTCTTGGCATTTATCCTAAGAAAATTATCATAAAATTTATATATTAAGGCATGTGTGGTTGCAGTATTAATAACAGTTATAAAATTAAAGAAATGATAAAATATGTAACAATATGAATGTGGTGATTATATAGTTTAATGATTTAGAAAAACTTGTATTATTAATAATAGATGTTGTTATATTATGAAGTGAATGAAAATTCCATGTGCAGAAGTTATCATCCAGAAAGTCTCAACCAGGATAATTTGTGTGTTTGTGTTTGTGTGTGTGTGTGAGCACGTGTTTGTGTTGTGTGTGTGTGTGTGTGTGCGTGTGTGTATGCCTGTGTGTGTATGCATGTGCACATATGTGTTATATATCCAGGAAACCAGGAAATGACTGGTCAGACATTCATCATTAAATATTAATGATGCTTACTTGTAGGCAGGATTACAGATGATTTTACTTGTCCCTTTTCACCCTTCTGGACTGCCTACTTGTAGGCAGGATTACAGATGATTTTACTTGTCCCTTTTCACCCTTCTGGACTGCCTACTTTTCAAGAATGAAGAGATACTGGTGGTGAAGTCCATGAAAAATATAAAAGATAACAAAAGACCATGATAGAGGCTTGAAGTATACATTCAGGTGCCCTATGTTATATTTTCGGCTTAGCACAATAAAAAATCTCTTAAACTTGGCAAACTTCAGTATCATTACAGTGAGCATTGAGACATATTACCAAAACTATTATGAGCATTGTTCCAGTAATGTGTTCAAATGAAATTTTAATAACGTTGTTTTATTGCTCTTCTGATTTCAGGTTATATAGTTTTAAATGTATTTTTGCTTTGTCTTAGATGTCATTAAAATATGAAAACCTGCTTGACTGCATAAATCCCATTTTAAATGAACTCTTTTTTATTATATTTAACCAAGGTACCTGGGGGTTTCTCTTACAAAAAAACAAGAGCTTTACATTTAGTTGTTTATTTCTATTTAAATATCCTATAATTGAATACTTTAAGTTCATTAGTTTTCTAGAGAAAATAGAAGGAAATGCACAAAATCTATGATATATTAATGTAGTTTCCATTAATATTTCATAAACTTGGAGCACTAAGTGTGCACTAAAAATAATTAAATGGGAAAACTTTATAAGAATACAACTCTTGATAAACTAGCAATTCATATCAACTTGCAAAATCAGTGAGAAAATTCTCACAATCACCTACAAAGCTTTGCCTAGTGTCAGATTATCACATGGCTATATTATGACCTAGCAACTCAGACTTTTAAAAAAAAATTTCCAAAATTTATTTTTATTTTTATTTTTTGTGAAAATACTGTACATAGGAGTTACAATTACATGGGCAAGATAATGAGTACATTTCTTATCAAGCATTGTAGCCTCCTCCTTTGTTTCCCCTTCCCATCCCTTCCCATCCTTCCCCCTCCCCCCCCCAAAGTTGTAAAGTTCATTTTCCACATAACGACTCATTGTTGCAATGGATCCACCTGTATCCCCATTATCTCCATTTAACCACCAGAAAACCAGTGGTGGCTCAAGTGGTAGAGCATTTGCCTTGAGCTGAGGAGCTCAGAGACAGACCCAAGCCCAGAGTTCAAGCCCCACAGCCAACCAAAAAAAAATAAAAATGAAACATAAAAATGATGAAAATGAAACTATTTGATTTCTGTTGTAAGAAGCTCAAGTTTGTTTCAAGTTTGCCTATAAAATCTTGCAAGCGTTGGTGTTCCTGCTTGTCCTTTCAAACTCAAAATGAGCATGATCTGTCTTGCCCACGGCCACAGCACTAGTCCTCTCAATTACTTGGTTTTTGTTTTGGAACTTGCTGGACCACGTTTGTTAGTTGTTCTTCCCTCTGTATTGCTCGGGTATCTTGCCTCTACCTTTTACCTATCTATTTTTAATGATCATTGTGAAGAAACAGCTTTTTCATCCAAACTAAGTAGGGCCTCCTCACTCCTTTAATTTCCTGACATTTCCTGTATTTTTTTTTTTTTTACCATACTCACATTGACATGCATACTTGATTATCAGAACCACTAAGAAAATCACCAAGGATGGCTTGACTATGCGAGACTCAATCATTTATTGACTTTATCAGTAACCATTAGAAACTGCATTTGACAAAATCAAGGTAAATACTGAGAGAGAGAGAATAAATACCTTCCCATCATAGTCCTCTGACTGAGAGAAGATTAACCACTGGGATGGAAGCACACTACTAGTAAAAAGAGGTATCAGAAAGTCAGTGATTAAATAATCTACCAGATTGGACAGATAATAAGAAATAATAGGCTGAAAGACTGAGAATATCTACAATAAAAATCATAACACATTTTATAAGTTAAAAATATTTAACCTAGGGGCTGGGAAGTTGGCTCAGTGGTAGAGCATTTGCCTTGCATGCCTGAGGCCCTGGGTTCGATTCCTCAGCACCACATAAGCAATAAGAAAAAAGCTGGAAGTGGCGTTGTGGCTCAAGTGGTAGAGCGCTAGCCTTGAGCTGAAGAGCTGAGGGACAGCACCCAGGCCCAGTGTTCAGGCCCCACAACTGGACCCCCCCCAAAATATATTTAACCTAAAATTTTTGTCTATTAATATTGCCAGTTCAAAAATCTTCTTTCATAACTTTGTGTTTTTCTTCATGATAATAAAATATTTTTCCAGGGAAATACTGAATAAGTCTTCCTTGAAATCACATTCTCTTGCTTTCTATCAGTGACCCTGAAATAATACTAAATTTACACTTCAATGGTTGTTATGCTCAAGGTTGACAGGGAGTGTATTATGTTTGTTGTTAAAAGGAAAAGTATAATGAATCACTATGTGGGCTTCCATTCACTTAAATTTCAAGAGAAAAAGAATTAATTTAACATTTTTGCTACTGAAACTCAGTCTCCACATTTCCCCCACTGATGTTCAGTACTTTTATTTTTGTTGCACATGTTATATGTCTAAATTATATTTGAAAGACATACAGCTCTTATTATTTTAATGAGGGACATAAAGAAGAGAGAACACCCCTTAGAATGTGATGGGATTGTTTTAAATAATGCCTTCAGTTTATTGTATAGATATTACTCATTTTTCCTCTGCAGATAGTAACATAACTAGAAATTTGTATGGAATGATGTCATGGAAAACTGAAGTTTGATTTTTGCATCTGTACAATTTTAATTTTGTGCCAGGCTGCCAGTGTCTCATGTCTGTAATCCCTGCTACTCAAGAGACTGAAATCTGTGAATCACAGTTCAGAATCATCACAGGCAAAATTCTCCAATTAAACACTAAAAATAAGTTGGAAGAGGAGCGGTAGCTCACCTGGTAGAGTGCTACACTTTAGCATACTAGCTCAGGAAGAGCACCCAGGCCCTGAGTTCAAGACCCAGGACCAGCACACACACATACACACACACACACACACACACACACACACACACACACACACACACACACACACTAATAAATACTTGCAAATTAAATGAAATAATTGTATATTTCTGCTTTCATATAACCATATGACTGTTTCTAAATACATCAAGTATATCAGCCTATATATTTGGAAACTATTCCTAGGTCTTAAAGCCTGGTATTGATAATTTACTTGATTTCAAAATGTGTTTAAATCATATATGAAAGTGTTGAATATACTTTACCATTTTAAATCCAATTGAGGTGTTTAAAAATGAAACTAATATATACAGACTGCAATTTAGAACTCAAATGAGAATGGGTGTGGTAAGGAATTAGAGCCTTACTCCAGATCTGTCCCATGAACCAAAGTGCTGTCTAGAGAACTCAACCACAAGTTGAAATAAAATTTAGAAATCTAATGTACTGCATAATATCCTATTCATGATTGGCAATTCAGACTCCAATTAGGTGATTACTGTCAGGGATAAAGGTCCAGTGTGCAGGTGGCCATTACTGAATGGCTTATTAATCTGCTGTTGATTGAATACTTCTTGAGTTCAAGGATTTATGTTAGCTGCTAGAAATACAGTGGTAGGCATTTTAGCTTTCTCAAATGAGAGAAAATACACAATACTTGTCTGTGTGTGGGGGGGGCTAGCTTATTTAACTTAGTGTGGTGATCTCCGGTTCTACCCATTTTCCTCGACTGACATAATTTAATTCCTCTTAATTGTTAAGTAAATTTCCATTGCATATGTAGACTATGTTTTCTTTATCCATTCATCCAGTGAGGGGCCACTATGCTGATAATTTGACTATTAATGATGGTTCCATAACAATTATTACTACACAGTTATCTCTATTATACGCTGACCTTGATTCTTATGGACACATCTAGACGTAGCAGAATTAGGTCTATGGAAGTTCTATATTTAATTGTTTGAGGAACTACTCACAATTATTTGACCCCATCAAAATTATAAATGTCTTTTTTATGGGCTTGGGGGCTTGAATTCAGAGTCTCAGCACTGTCCCTGAGTTCTTTTGCTCAAGGATAATGCTCTACCACTTTGAACCACAGAGACATCTTGTTTTTAAGTTGTTAATTGGTGACAAGAGTCTCATAGGGATTTTTCTACGTGGACTGACTTTGAACCGTGATCCTCAGATCTCAGCCTCCTGAGTAGCTAGGATTACAAGTGTGAGGTATTGGTGCAAGGCTAACTGTCTTATTTTTTTTTTACAAGAAAAAAGAAGTATTGAAAAGTCTGTTGAGGAGACTGGAACTTTTATTTTTTGTTAAGAATGCAAAATTATATAGCAATTTTGGAAAAGAATTTGCACTTTCTTCTATCAGCCCCACATGACAACCCCCAGTTATACCCAGAGGCATTAATAAACGAAGAAATATCTCCACGTAAAAAAGCTTTATGTAAGAATTTTTAATAGCTTTATTCTAAATATAATCTAATGCAATGTAGAAATGCAAGCTACATGGATGAACATACTCATAAGTTATGGATATGTCATAGAACGCTAAGGAAAATTTAGCAGAATTAGGTCTGTAATTTGACTGAGTTCGAGTTATCCTTTGTGAAGAATATACTCAAGGATTCTTAGTTTATCTTAATGCAATTAAAAATGAAAGGATGTGAAGATTTTTTGATGAGACTTGAGACCTATTACTCAGAGCTAATTATGCTAAAAATTTTTCATTAAAAACTATTTTCTCTGAAGTTTTTTCAACTTAATTGAATATGCCATAATAAACAGGATTAATTGCATTTTAGTTATGAAGACTTCTGGAAGCCACAACATCAGAGATAAAAGTCACATGAGTTTAAAATTAGGAAGGCTGTGTCATCAATCAAAATTTGTTCCTTCAAGTTTTCTTAGCACAGAAATGTATTGAACAGGTTTACTCAAATCATATTTATTATTGCGTTTGATCTAACTTGTTTACTGAGAAGAATTAATATTTTCAAAAGCAAAGTTACCTTATTCACTTAAGATATACATTTCAATATTAACACCATGTAGCATATTATAACTATAAATATAAATGTCAAGCATTTCAAGTGATTCACACTGTAAGAAGATGTAAAATCAAAAGTAAATATTATAGGTAGAAATGTTTAATATAGTTCTAATATAGTCCTGTCTAATATAGTCCTTTATTTTAGAATCAGTGTTACGATAAACCTATCCTGAAGAAATTTGCAACTCTTCAAGGATATATTAACTCTATTCAGTGATACATTTTATATTCACTGCTATTAAAGTAGCACTTACTACTTTATATTTTAAATTGTTAAATTGTTGTCCTTTCCAGTAAAAGCTGATTTCTTCAGGAGAAAAACTAAGTTTATTTATCACACTGAATGAGACTGCATAGTTACTGATAGATAGAATTTATGGAATGATTATTAAGTGAGGAAAGTAGGAATGTGGAAGTGAAGGGTAGGGGGTCAGAGAAGCTAATAGGAACAAATAGTATAAATAATATAATCAAATATAGGAGTTAATAATATAAAGGAGCAAAAAAGCTCAAGGACAGTAGTCAGGTGCTGAATTCAAGTCCCAGCGCTGGTATTATATATAAAATAGGAAAACTTCGAAACCAGAGAAAGGAAAGTTAAATGAAAACACTCCTTTGAAATGTGAAGGATATAATTTTCATGTAAAATTGGATTTCCATGTAGCACAAAGAATTACCTGCCATTAAATAACTTAAACTTATTAGCATTCAGTCCTTATAATAGTATGTCTATAATTTGGTTGTGCCTCCCGAGGATTCAAATGCAGGGAGTAGGTTCCTCAGTGTGAGGGAGATTAGGTGGAAGAGTCAGAAAGCATTGCAGCAGCATAGAAGGTTCCTAGATTATTTGTGTGGAATTTAATTGGCAAAACTGTTATTAGAAATATTGGTGTCTACTTTGTCACTTCAATAGTTAATTCGTCACTTCAGAATTCCTCATTAGAATTTTTACCATCCAGTCTAAATTCACTATTTGAATATAGTATGTATTATTCTCTATTACTCTTTAGCTATTCCTTAAACCTTATTTAAGAACAAGCCATATCTTTTTCTAAATGCCAATAAAATCTAAGAATTTATTCAATATTAAACATACATTTCATTTAAAAATATTATACATTTCATTTCTAAGAAGTGACACAAGTGCTCTGACTTCAGGGAATAGATAGACTATTGGCCTACTTAGCTCCATTTTTATAGATTTATGGGATACTTGTGTTAAATGCAGTCTTAGAGGTAGATATGTAGTTTTATGGCAATGTGGTAGAGAGCTACCTAATTCTCCCTGAGAACAGAAAGTATAAAGAGTCTTTCTAGCAGATTAGATCCTAGAACAGGGACATACAGGTACTGAAGTTTAGTCACATATGCAGAAGGGATAACTGGATCTAAGAGAAAGGTTATTATACAAGGCAATGGTGATGGAAAGACCATAGTTGTAAGTCATAATGCATAAGGTGAGTCAGAAGATCTGGTGCATAATCTAAAGAAGGCTGAATCCAATCTAGAAAACCCTGCTTTTCTCTTCTTCTTCAAAAACAACAGCTGTATTTTATAAAGAATATTTGGATTTATAGGAGAATTAACCAACAAGATATTTCCAGTCACCCCTTATTCTAGACCCCAAACCACTCCTATAATAATACCTTACACTAGCATGGAACCTTTGTTTCAGTCATTAACTTTGTAGACGAATTCTGATTACTTATAGCTTCCAGTAGTGTTCTTTATTATACAGATAGCTATCTGCCACAACAGTCATGAGAATAGTTTAACTAGACTGCAGATTTAACTAGACTGCAGATTTTTTTTGTCCTTCACCTGTGCACACCAACCATTCCAAAAGCTGTCACCCAATGATTCTTTGTCTTTATGATTTGATTTTTTCCAGAATATTATAAGGTTGGAAACATAGAGCAGGTCAACTTTCTACATTCACTTCTTTCAGTTAGTAATATGCATTTATCAGGATCCTCGTTAATTATGATATAGCTCATCAACTCAAGCAAAATACCCAAATAATTATTTGGCTATTAATGCTACAGCAATAACTTCAGTTTTTCTTGATAATTGCTTTAGCAATTGGTTTCAGGTATGATCTGAAGACATCATGATTATTTTGGATTTAGAAAATAGCTAAAAATACCAACTCACTTGCCACTTCTTTCTACTATTTTCCTTATGGTTTTGTGATACATATTCTCAATCTATAGACTATTTGCAGAAAGTTTTTCATCTCCATGTTCAGTTCATGAAACTTGGCTTTTGTCCATAGATATTAACCATATCTATTGTGCATGGACTGATTTGACAAAGGTGAAAAATAGTTAATAAGTCATCATAGATGAGAACCAATCAGTGATCAAGAAGACTGTTGTAAAGCCTATGGCAGCACAGTAGAGTTCCTTTTCTCTGTTCTCTGCTAGTTTACCCTACGTATCTGCATTATTTCTGTATCCTTTAACACATTGACTAAATGAAGGTGTCCATGCTAGCCTGCACATGAATATTGATAAAGGCCGTTGTATTTATTCTTGTCTAGGTCAAGAACAAATATGTTCAGAAATTTAGATATTTGTTTTATACCATAAATGTATTTCCTTGTGCTTTCTGTGCGGCAAGTACACTTTATTTTCACATCTAAAGCTTTACATGAGAGGCTCAGTAGTATTATGGCCAGATGTGAATTTTTGATCTCTCAGCCAGATTTAGGAAGGGAATTTGCATTGAGTAGGAAAATACTAAAACAGGAAAACCAGATAAGAGACTAGTTTGTGTTATTCAGAATTGTGAGAGATGGTCTTAAGGACAGAGCCCCTTAATTAAGCCTCAATATTTTAGGCTGGGTGACTTATTGGAAGTAATTGCTAGGGTGGGAAAAAATAATGAATGACTTTCAGGTTCCTGATTAAAGCAAAGCTATTGCATTTTTTGGACCGGGGATGAATTCTTATATGCGTTAAGCCTTATATGCCTGTGATTTCAGGTTGCTTCTTTGGGGGAAAAAACAATCTCAAATGGCACATTACATTCTGCTTATACTCTACAATATTTTTCTCCGCGCTCTTATTCATTTCACACATGTTCCCCTGGAACCTTGATTGCTGTTCTTTCTGCATACAAAGTAACATTATTCATAGGTAGGCATGCAATTTCCGTAAATAAAGCTTTCCCAAAGTAGAAAGAGCATACATTTTCATCCTAGGATTAGGAAACAAATGAAAGAGAAAATATGGCTTCCTGATGCCTAACAATGTTGTGTGGACAGATAGGAGGCGTGCCTTGTACACCCTGAGTTTGTCTCATGGCTGTTGTATGTCTTGCGTTTAGCTGGGATGACAGCAGTTCAGTGAGCAGTGGTCTGAGTGACACCCTGGATAACATCAGTACTGATGACCTGAACACATCCTCTGTCAGCTCATACTCCAACATCACTGTCCCTTCCAGGAAGAACACACAGGTGATGACTATTCTCTTCCTTTTTTCCAGTGCTGCCACTAGTTTCTTCCCCTTGCTTATTTTATACTACCGTTGGACAGTTGTAATGCAGTCCCTTAATCTGAAATAATTGCTTAATCAGCTACAAGAATTTTCATATCAGTCCATTCTGTGTATAGAATATATATGGGGAGATAGAGATAGATAAATTAGATATAAATGTAGATATAGATTTCTACTTTATAATCTTACCAGAAAGGCCAAAGTTGCGATTCCTTTCCTTCTGATATTGATGCATTTGTTTAAAAATCAGACAATTATTATGGTTGCTCAGCCTTGAATAGTTGTCTTTTATTAATTTCACATTGAAATAGGTCTCATGTGAATGGCAAGTCAAGAATCGACATTAAATAATTACGTTTTATCATGTTTTAGTTTTTCTTGTACATGACAGAAAATTCATTTCTTTCTGTGGTGTTTAATTAGTATTTCTGCACATATTTATCCTGACATTCTCTAATATGTGCAAGTGAGAATTACATGTCTAAAATTAATGACATTTAAATGAAGATATAGATAAAAATAGAATTCTCTCTGGCACTCTTTGAAGTATAAATGCTGCTGTTTTGGTTTTTATTTTAACCAATTTTCTGCAAGTGCATTCCAGGGCATCATAAAGTTTTCTGAACTATCTTTCTGTGCAGTTAAAAACAGATACAGAGAAACGCACCACAGCAGATGAGCCATGGGATGGTCCTGAGGAGCTGAAGAAAACAGAAGGGGATTTTGAAAGCCATGGTGATGGAGCTGGCAAGTGGAAAGGAGGATCCTCAGTACTTTCTGAAGACCCTGAAAAGGCAGGACAGAAGGCTTCCCTGTCCATGTCACAGACAGGTTCCTGGAGAAGAGGCATGTCTGCTCAAGGAGGAGCACCAGCAAGGCAGAAAGCTGGTACAAGTGCGCTCAAGACTCCCGGTAGGCCTGTTGCTTGGTAGCTGTTCTGCAAAATACTCATTGTTGAAGATTTGTTTTCACAAATGACAGGACTCTCTCACTCTCCCTCAACCCCTCTCTCTTGATCCATTCCTAGGGCTTGAATTCAGATTGTAGGTGTTGGCCCTCAGCTTTTTATTTTAACTTTTTTTTTGTCAGTTGTAGGTCTTGAACTCTGGGCCTGGGTGCTGTCCCTGAGCTCTTCAGCTCATGGGAGTGCTCTACCACTTGAGTCACAGCGCCACTTCCATGGCCCTGAGCTTTTTTTTTTTTTTTTGGTTTAATGCTAGTACCCTACCACTTGAACCACAGCTCTACGCATAGCTTTTTTGGTGATTAATTGGTGAGAAGAGTGTCACAGACTTTCCTTCCCCAGTCTGGTTTTGAACCATAATCCTCACATCGCAACTTCCTGATTAGGCATGGTTAAAGACAGGGGTCACTGGCACCCAGTTAACAGCTCTCTTTTTAAATCAAACTCTTCTCCATATTTTACACTTGTATTTGTAGTACTACTGTTTATACTCAGGGCCTTGTGCTTGCCAGGCAGTTGCTTTATTTTGGTCATTCCCCAGCCCATTTTGTTTTGATTATTTTTCCAAATAGGGTCTCTCATTTATTCCCTGACTGGCCTGAACCATAATACTACTAACTATATTTCCCATATATACAAGGAATGATAGGTAATTGCCACTACACTCAGCTCTTTATTGATTAAGGTAGGATCTCTAAAATATTTTTACCTGAGGTGGCCTTAAACCATGATTAGTCTGATCTCCAGCTCCCAAGTAGCTAGGATTATAGATGCTAGCAGCCATACCTCACTAATTATAAAACAACTTTGTAATCTGAATTTCAAATACTTTATCCAGAATCCTACAAATCATTATAATCTAAGCATTCTTCAGGTCATATACTCCCACAAAATTGCAATTATCTAGGCATTCTTAAGATTCTACCCTTATATTTTGGGCCTAGTGGATTTCTTAGTAGGTGTTGGTCCTTTCAGGTCATGCTGAAATAAGATCAGATTGATGAATAAATAGTAAACCTTCATTTATTCTGACTTGTTTACAAAAGTTTGCAATATTTTTGTTGCCTCTGAAACTGAATTTCAGCAACACCTCTGAGTGGCAAAAGCAATCACACTAATTTAATGGGTTACATGCTGGGCATTTGAGATGCTATTTATGAATTAGACATTGTGATACAGAATATTGAAAGAAATCTAATAAATTGCAACCTCTTTAAGACTACAAAATGATTAAAGTGTCACCTGAAGTATGAGTGTCACAGAACATGTAAAGTATAATTACCCAACAAGTATTCAGAAGAATTTTTTTCTATTACTTAACTTGACAGGATTAAGTGGTAGTAGCCTTTAAAAAAAATTGTGCCACTCTTGGAGCTTGAAATTGGGGCCTGAAACTGAGCTTTTTTGCCCAGAACTAGTGTTCTTCCACTTTGAGCCACAGCTCTATATCTGGCATTTGGTGGTTCATTGGATATATGAGTCACACAGACTTTCCTGCCTGGGCTGGCTTTGAACCATCATCCTCAGATCTCAGCCTCCCAAGTTGTTAGGATTACAGGTGTGAGCCACTAGTGCCCAGGAGCCTTTTAAACAAGCAGTAGCCTTTTAAAGCAAGAGAGTTGCAACATAAGGCATCCACACACAACAGAATTACCTTGTTTTCATTTTATCTCCTTGATGCTCACATCCACTCTGCTCTGACAGTCAATTTTTTATAGCATTCACTTCATTCCCTAAATGGGTTTGAGTGTGTGCCTGTTTGGATAAAAATAAAATAATCACTTAAAGAAGCACTCACATGGATTTAGACACTGTTATTATGACATCAAAATATTCGGACGCACATATTTGTTTCTTTCTTCTTGATCAGGAAAGACAGATGATGCCAAAGCTTCGGAGAAAGGGAAAGCGCCCCTAAAAGCACCGTCCTTACAGAGGTCTCCCTCGGATGCAGGGAAAAGCAGTGGCGATGAGGGGAAAAAGCCCCCCTCGGGCATTGCAAGATCCACTGCCACCAGTTCTTTTGGATTTAAGAAAGCAAGTGGAGTCGGGTCATCTACGTTGATCACGAGCAGTGGAGCAACCATAACGAGCGGGTCGGCCACATTGGGTAAAATCCCCAAGTCTGCTGCTATTGGTGGGAAGTCAAATACTGGGAGGAAAACCAGCCTGGATGGCTCGCCGAACCAGGATGATGTGGGGATGCACGTGAGCTCCAAAACCACCCTCCAGTACCGAAGCCTTCCCCGCCCTTCCAAATCCAGCACCAGCGGCATCCCTGGAAGGGGGGGCCACAGGTCCAGTACCAGCAGTATCGACTCCAACGTCAGCAGCAAATCAGCGGGTGCCACCACTTCAAAACTGAGAGAACCCACGAAGATTGGCTCTGGACGCTCCAGTCCGGTCACTGTCAACCAAACTGACAAAGAGAAGGAAAAAGTTGCAGCCTCAGACTCAGACAGCGTATCTTTGTCAGGTTCCCCCAAATCCAGCCCCACCTCTGCCAGTGCCTGTGGTACCCCAGGACTCAGACAGCCAGGGTCCAAGTATCCAGATATTGCTTCCCCTACATTTCGAAGGTAAGGCTAGGTAAAATGATACTGGATAAATATGTGTATGTGTATACATACATAAATATATATATATATATTGTAAACATTATATAATGTCTTATATATGTATACTAAACACATTTTAATATATACTGAATATGTAGATTCTAAGCTGTATATATCTTAGGATGTGTAGATGTTGGCAGTTTTGTGGAGCTGATCATGGAGGTAGCTAGCAAAAGAGTATTGCTTTCATTGAGAAACCAACAAACACCACAATTGAGCTATTGCTGCAGCACTGGTGATACAAACGGCATGTGTAAGAGACTAAACTTCAGGTGGAGATCCCCAGGAGTAGTGATGACATGAAATAATAGCTCACACATTTTTAACCCATCTCCACCCATCCCTCCCATAACTAAAATCTCAAACAATTAAAGTCTGTATGACTGTTGGCATTCATTTCCCATGTTCATCATCCTACTGACTCTTAATGGGTTGAAGGTGATGAATAGAGGTGATGGTTTTCCTCATAAGACCTTCCATTGGACAGATGTCTACCGCACCGTGTCTTGACATAGTAAAGAACATCAAAGTCTGATCTGATTGACGGAATTTGAAAGCATGCAAATGTTTGATACAAGGTAAAAACTATGGTCTACGTTTTCCAACTTTTCATCAGTGTTTTTCAACATAACTCTGATAAGCAGCAGGGGGTTTCTGTACCCAGATTGTTTTTGGTATGAAATATGGGTTGCTCTGCTCAGAGATAGCACTGTTTTTAAATATGCGAAGTTGTAAGAAAATGAATATAGTTCGACTTGGCTCAAATAGGTAAATTACTCTAAGTCTGGTTTCTCATCTGTAAAATGATAAGGGTATGATTTATGATTTATTACTTGTCAAACATTTTTAGAGTTTCTTTTAGACTGCCAACTGAATCAAGAATTTTGAGCTTTTGGAAATACAGTGTTGAAACATTTACTCTTACATTCAAGCAAGCTTAGATACATAATTTTTAGAACATAAGTATGAGGTTTGATTCTTCATGAGAGATGTTACTAAAGAAGAACTTTCTACTTGAAACATGGATTCTCACTGAAATGGATAAATTATGCCTGTAGCGAGTGTAAATATTTGCATTGTTGAAGAAAAAGCCAAGAGTGCCCTCCTGTGGCCCATTACCTATGAAACAATTTCTCATATTCACCATAAAATATGTCACTTTGGAAAATACGCATATCATCACAACTTAATTAGTAATCATTATGCCATTACTTCATACCACTTTATTTCCATATTTACATAAATTTGATTATATCATCTGCTTCATTTACAAAACTAAAATGTTTTCTGAACTAGACTCTGATATCTAATTTAGCACTTAAGTGTTTCAAATCACTATTGCAAATATAAATTTGAAGAGCACTGGCAACCTCTATAAAAAGCCTTTGGCCTTTGAAGAGGAAAAAATACAGACAAATTCACATTACCATGAATCCAGTATGTCAAACAGCTTATGCTCTGTCATGCAGGCCTTCAGGGACTCAGCTTGCTTTCCTAAACCTTGCCTTAAATGTTCCTTTCAGAATTTGAGTAAAACATTTTTTAATATAAAAGCCAAAACAGAAATACCCATGCACGTGGTTTATATTGAATGAGTAGAAGTTGTTTCATTATAATGGTTCTGTAGATAGACAGTCACTAGAATGGTCAGACTATGGGAGTGAAATCTTTTTTAGTCATTTAAACTGTGAAAGCCAGGACTTTGCATCTTTGACTTTTGCCCACATCTCCCACCCCAGGTAGCTACCCAGTACTGACTTACTCTTCTGATGATGGAAGAGAGTTTCAGTGCTTGATTAATTAAACAGTCTAAGCTTATCAAGTTCACGAACACAAAGGCAGGCAGTGCTTGGAAGCTCCTTACACCAAAGCACTCTTGGCTCTGTGCGATGAAACCCTAAGGATGAAGTGTGGATATTAGTTTCTTGGAACAACTGAAGTTGTTATTTGTTTTTCTTTTAGGTTGTTTGGTGCCAAGGCGGGTGGCAAGTCTGCCCCTGCACCTAATACGGAGGGAGTGAAATCCTCCTCAGTAGTGCTCAGCCCTAGTACCACATTAGCGCGGCAAGGCAGTCTGGAGTCACCATCGTCTGGTACGGGCAGCATGGGCAGTGCTGGTGGGCTGAGTGGCAGCAGCAGCCCTCTCTTCAATAAACCCTCAGACTTAACTACAGATGTTATAAGCTTAAGTCACTCCTTGGCTTCCAGCCCAGCGTCGGTTCACTCTTTCACATCAGGTGGTCTTGTGTGGGCTGCCAATCTGAGCAGTTCCTCTGCTGGCAGCAAGGACACTCCAAGCTACCAGTCCATGACTAGCCTCCATACGAGCTCTGAGTCCATTGACCTGCCCCTCAGCCATCATGGCTCCCTGTCTGGACTGACCACAGGCACTCACGAGGTTCAGAGCCTGCTCATGAGAACGGGTAGTGTGAGATCTACTCTCTCAGAAAGGTGAGATTTCCTGGAGGCCTTCATGAAGAAGCCCTCAGCCCTTCCCTGCTCTGTGCTCAACCCTTCCCTCCATTAAATTCCCGTGACTTCACTGTGAGTGACAGAAGAATGAAAGGATTTAAGATTGAGGAAACCTAGCCTTTTATTTAATCTTATTACACAATTTGTGGAGGAATAAAATACCTAAGGTCAGGGTGATTAGATAATTAAGGCTCTGACGATGAATGTGTACACTTAACAGCCAGTAGACAATTTTTTAAATATGTCAAGATTGTATTTATATACCGAATGAGGTCTTCTTGAGACATTTTAGTGATGCGACTTAAGCCCCATAGTAACACTATCTCTTTCTGATAATTAGAACATTTTTAAAGACAAAATTTAAATGGATTCTATAATAATGCCCTGAGCATTATGTTAAAATAATGATAATGTATTTCTCTGAAAAAAAAAGCCGAAAGATCACTGGGGAAATTCTAGTTGAATTGGAGAATATGTCAGCTGTCAGCAGTGCATCCGGTTTTCTTTTTTTTTTTTATTAAAAAATCTTTATGAAACAGAAGGGTGACAGTTACATAAGTCAGGCAAAATGCCATTCCCTTTTGTACAGTGTCACCCCTTCCCTTGCTGTCTCCCAGTAGCAATGTATCCTTCCAGTAAAGGATTCACCAGCACCATTTTTAAAACAGGTCTCCTGAATATTGATCATATTACAAGATGTTTCCATATTTTACTTTTCCATATATTACTTTTCAAACTTAAAATGGAGAATATGGAGACATTTTCTACCTGATACAGTGATTAGAGTATGTCACTCTCAAATCTCTAGATTCCCACCTTCCCTCCCCAGCAGAAAAAGCATCCTTTCTAAAATATTTGGTACTGACCATTAATCTCAAGAAATGCTGCCATTTTTTCCCTTACTCATAATATGTATAACAGTAATAATGATAAAATAGTATGCATATAATAATAATAGTATGCAATAGTATTATTATCTTGAAACACAAAACTTTCAGAAATCGCCTTAGTATTGCGACTTTTATTCTTCAGAAAAAAAAAAAAAAAAAACACCAAATACCTGGCCCCTTCCTCTAAACATTCACTCAGTTATTGATGCAGATCTATCTCCTCTTTTCCAGACCTTCATCCTTACTTCTGAAGTAATTTTTAAAAGTACCAATTAACATCCTTACCTAGCCAGGTACCAGTTGTTCATGCTTATAATCTGAAAGGTGAGATCTAAGGATCACTGTTCAAAGCAACCTGGGCAGAAATGTCTGTGAGACTCTTGTCTCCACTTTATCACCATAAATACCAGAAGTGGAACTGTGACTCAGGTGATAGAGTCCTAACCTCAAGTACAAAAGCTCAGGACAGATCTGAAGCCATGAATTTAAGCTCTATTATTAGCACAAAACTAAAATCTTTATCTAGACATTCTCTATAGTGTCCATTAATCTAAAACTCACTGCTCTATTCAACCTGTGTGTGTGTGTATATATGTATGTGTGTGTGTTTATATGTGTGTGCTAGTCATAAAGCTTGAACTCAAGGCCTGGGTGCTGTCCCTAAGATTTTCTTATCACTTGAGCCACAGCTCCACTTCTAGCTTTTTAGTCTTTCATTGGTGATAAGACTCTTACAGACTTTCCTGCCCAGGCTGGCTTTGAACTATAATGCTCAGATCTCAACTTCCTAAATAGCTGGAATTATAGACATGAATCAGGCTTATGTTTGTTCTTTCTTTCTTTCATTTCTTTTTCTTTCTTTCTTTCTTCCCTTCTTCCTTCCTTCCTTCCTTTCTCTCTCTTTCTTTCTTTCTCTCTCTCTTTCTTTCTTTCTTTCTCTTTTTCTTTTCCTCTCTTCCTCTCTTCCTCTCTTCCTCTCTTCCTCTCTTCCTCTCTCTCTCTCTCTCTTCCTCTCTCTCTCTCTCTCTCTCTCTCTCTCTCTCTCTCTCTCTCTCTCTCTCTCTCTCCCTCCCTCCCTCCCTCCCTCCTCTCCCTCCCTCCTTCTCCCTCCCTCCCTCCCTCTCTCTCTCTCTCTCTCCCTCTCTCTCCCTCTCTCTCCCTCTCTCTCTCTCTCTCTCCCTCTCTCTCTCTCTCTCTCTCTCTCTTTCTCTCTCTCTGTCTCTCTCTCTCTCTCCTCTCTCTCTCTCTCTCTCTCTCTCTCTCTCTCTCTCTCTCTCTCCTTTCTTGCTTTGAAACCCAGAGTATAACAAACCCTCTTGGCATTCATTTCTCTAATCAGGAGTCAAGGACAATCATGCAGGTGTAACTTCCTCTCATAAAAGAATTTTTCAGCTAATTGAAATATTGGTGCTCCACATTTGCTAAGATGGGCTACTAATTGTAGAATGCTTTTCCCACATGAAACAAAATCATAAGGCAGATGACTAGATGATAGAAACTAAACAGGATTCACACCTCTTGTCATTTTACTGATATACTGCATACATTAAAAACAATATTTGATCTTTTGCCAAAGAAGTTAAGCTTCTTAATAACATTTTAGATTCTAGTTTCAACATTTTAAATGGACATTGATGTTTTATTTAAACTTTGAACAAGTAAATGAAATTTAATAAAATGTATAAAATAACCTATGTTAATGAGCATATCCTCAATTATATACTCAGATGTGGGAAATTCAAATGGCAAATTGATAATAAAATCAACCATACCACACTTATTAGTCAGAACCACCCTCCAAAATACAAATTATTTGTACCACAATAACTATACTAAGATGACCATTTAGCCATCAACCTACTTCTTAGTCAGATAATCAACTATAGTCCTTTGTATCCAGATAACTCTCAGGTCAAAACCAGGTAAGCCACATGTTAAAACTGATCTTATAGCCTGGCACCAGTGGCTCATACCTCTAATCCTAGCTACTAAGGGGGCTGAGATCTGAGGATCATGGTTCAAAGCCAACCTGGGCAGGAGAGTTCATGAGACTCTTTTTTAAAGGTGTGTGATAATTTATTTATAGAAATTGACCATTGTCAATTCACTAAATACAGAGATGGGAGGAGAGATTGGGAGAGAATGAATTAACAAAGGACATATGTGAAAGGAAATGTACTTATTACTATCTATGTATGTATGCTGTATATCACCTCTAAAACCTTAAAGTAAATTAGAAAAAATAAAGGCAGACCAAAAAAGGAATTGACTATTGTCAACTATTTTAGAGGACTCTTTTTCTAGGTACTCGGAGATTTCATCTGGGAATTGGCTTACAAGTCGCTCAGCATGGTATCACTGAGAACCAAATGTGTGCTAAGCATACCAATGCTGGGTGGTGAGTAATGACATAAAAGTGTATTTTTCTGGAAACATCTAAAGGAAAAGAACATAACTTGAAATTTCCTTGGCTTCTCTGTGGCTTCTCATATTGGAAATATGACAAACCACCAGAAAACTGGAATGGCGCGTGGCTCAAGTGGTAGAGCACTCACCTTGAGCTGAAGAGCTGAGAGACAGCGCCCAGACCTAGAGTTCAAGCCCCATGACCGCAAAAAAAAATGATGTTACAGCTTTAATGGAATGCAATTTTATATTTCACTCTTTTAGTTGAAGTCATTATTAATTTTAAAATTAATTAATTTAAAATTATTTTAAAAATACTCTTTTCAAATACATAGTTGCTTATTGTTTTAAGGAAATGTTTCCTATGATAACTCAATTTGGGAAATAGGCTAATTTTTACAAATGGTAATACCTTGCTATTAAAATAATCTCAATAAGACTATATAAAATATAATTGAAACATTTTAAATAAGAATGTTTGGCTTTAATAAAATATATTAGTGAATATTAAGCCATGTAGTGAATTTTTTCATAGGTATAGTGCCTAAGAAAGGCATTCCTTCTAGGAAATTACTGGGTTGAAATAGTGGTGTGTGTGTGTGTGTGTGTGTGTGTGTGTGTGTGTGTGTGTGTGTGTGTGTGTGTGTGTGTGTGTGTGTGTGTGTGTGTGTGTGTGTGTGTGTGTGTGTGTGTGTGTGTATGTGTGTGTGTGGTGTGTGTGGTGTGTGTGTGTGTGTGTGTGTGTGTGTGTGTGTGTGTGTTTGAAAGCTTGAACTCAGGGCCAATGCACTGCCCTTTAGCAGCATAGTGCTCTACCACTTGAATAAAAGCTCTACTTCATGCTTTTTTTTGTTGTGGTAGTAGTGGTTGATTAGAGATAAAAGTCTTTCTCTCCTTCTTTCCTGTCCAAGCTGGCTTTGAACTGTATCCTCAGATCTTCACCTTCTGAGTAGGTAGGATTCCAGTCATGAAGTACTGGTACCCAGCCTTGGATTGAAATATTTTTTTTATTCAAAACAGTATACACTTACTCTTCTGTTTTTCACTTTCTCTGCTTGATAACAAAATTTTAAACAACAGCAGATTATTGAAATACTTACTAGTACATAGAAGGATACCTTCATGTATTGTAGAGAAACTAGATGTAATTAATTGGTAGTCTTGGCTTAATCAGACTTAATTGGTCAGTAGATTGTTGGGAATGTTAAAGAAGCTACAGAACCATGTATAAGTGAAAGTTTTAAAATCTAAATATTTAAAATTAATGAATTAGAGATATGTAGTGGAATAAAAATTTATGAACTACTTTAGGAGACTTTTTAAAATATATATATTGTATTGTAAAGATACTGTACAAAGGGGTTGCAGTTACATGAGTAAGGTAATGAGTACATTTCCTATCGAGCATTTTATTCTTAGCTTAGAAATATTAAATCAGTGAGGTTTTATTCTCATTTAACTTTCCTTTAAATTCCTACTCACTAAAATTAATAAAAATAAATGAGTATAGAGAAAGAAAGAGAAAAGATAGAATGTATTTTTAAAAATCTTTCCATATGGACTCTGTATCATTGGTGGACCTTGAATGATAACTAGTATACATTTTTATCTTTTGTTTTATCTTCATAAACTTAACCAAAAATTTAGAATAATTTTAAGTAATAACCAACTTTACTAATTCCTGGTTTGTCATTAATGTTAAATCTGAGAAGCTTGCTTTTATCTTTCTGCATTAAAACTATTGTCTTGAGACCCAATTCCTGTACCAAAATCCTCAAGTGTCATTGTTATGACCATTGTGGTCCCTGCTAACAATATGAGTTGGCAACTTTTAGAGGTTTACAGAAAGACTTGCATAATAACACACTAAAATCTAGAGTCCAATAGATAAATTGTGAATTTAAATGTAATTTTTCCTTAATTGTTTTCAGTAAGTGACATACAAACATGCAATTCTTATGTGTCCACTATCATTGGCAATTTTCTTTGTAACATTAAATTTGACTTGAGCCATGAAAATCCTCAGTGTGTCTATGGCCACATGAATACTTTTGCATATTTTTGTCATTACTGAGAGATTTCTCCATATTCTTTCAGTGTGATTGTTTTTTGTTTGTTTATCTAAACAATTAAGAAGACTTCTATAGTTAGGCTACATGCTGGATCAGGCCTCTATGTAATAGTGTTGTTTTTTTTCTGTAGGAATTCCCAGTGAACAAATTTGTATAAAGCCTTTAGCTGTTAGCTCTTACAGTGCTAACTAATGGAGTACAGATGAAGAAAACATTTTAGCTTTGATTTTGAGTGCCAAAACATTAAATCAATGTGTTCATATTCATGATATCATCCCCATTATTCATACACTGTGTGTTTAATTCTGATCACTTGAAGTTCTAAAGGAAGAGAGCAATATATCTGCATATTTACATTAATATTACTTTGGTTATCCATATGTCAGAATCCTCAGGCTTGTCTCAGTTTGTAGTTGACACCCTTAACTTCTTTTTTCAGAAGTCATTTCTCATTTATTATAGATAAATCTTCTCTTTCCTACCAATGACAAATTGAGAATTCTTTAAAATGGAAAGGATATAATTAATAACCTTTTAAACATCTAATCAGTTTCTAAATGATGGTATAGCTTAACATCCTTGAAGTATTTAAATAAATATCAGAAACATTGTTTTAAGAATATGCTCATTATATGCTATTTCTCCTCTTAAATTACTTAAATTGAAATATACCTTTATTAACAATAACTTCGAGATAAAATAATAGGTATTAAATAGTGATGCTTTGAGTCCTGTATAATCACTGGAACTCATCAATGTAACTTAGAGAATCTCTGTGTTTCTCCTGAAAGTGAAGTTAAAGCAAAAGTCTAGTCAGCTGCACAGAGAACAGAAAATGATTATAGCTTGAGGTAAATATAGTCTAGAGAACAATTATGTTAACAGAGGATTTCACCAATCTTTTAGTAATTCTGATCATGTGTTATAGCAACTTTAGCTGGCCTTTACCAATGACCTAAGCATTTATATATGTATTACCAAAATGTGATTTTGTGTAGTTCAAGGAATCATTTTTGTTGGATGTTTATTTTGGAGGTTTTGTTTACATTATGTCCTTAGGGGTTTTCTTTGTTTTAACAGCATGCAGCTTGACAGAAATACACTACCCAAAAAGGGACTCAGGTATATATTTCTCTCAGCACAATTGTTGCTTTTTTTCTATTGTCACATAAACTTTGTGTGCTGTGTCTCCTCCTCTTTCTTTCTTTGTTGGCAATGTAGTACTTGGCATTGAAGATGAAATCACTTTTAATCTTAATGCTTTCTCTGGCTTTAAATGTTGGTGAATTGTTTAGGTTTAGGAAGAGATAAAAGTAGACAACCAAGATGGTGACTCAAATTAATCCTTATACCTCTATCATTATTTGGAAGTAATAAGATTTATTGAAGAACTTGTCCCAGGCTTTGTTCTTGGAGGTACCAATAAATTTTGGTAGAATGCAAAATTTACTTCTCCAAATTGAGATAAAAATCACTTCCCTAGATTGCATCTTGAAGACATATGTCTGTAAAACCTCAATACCCACATAGTCTACAGATGTGGCTAGTAATGATGAAAGGTTAAAGGATAGTATAATTTGAATAAAAGAAAACATGTTTTCATCATCTCAGGATGAATACTGTAATTAATTCTGTAATTAAGGAGTTTTACCAACTCAGTTTTTTAGGGCTGCTGGTATTTATTAGATCAGTTTTAAACTTGAATAAATATGATATCATTTAATATCAAACTAATCATCCCATTAATAGTAACCAAAGTTTAATTCATGTCCATAACTCATTCCTGCATACTTTATCTGAGGAGGAGCGATAGAAGCTACTAAGAGAGATTTGACACTAGGAATGTGATGGCCACTCTTTAAGGTATGACTTCTGTAACTTCTATGGTGTAGGTACCTAAGAGAAGTACATATGAGAACAGAGGCCATGTAGAGCATTTGCATTTTTCACAGTGACTGCATCTTAAGGTTAACCTTTTAGGTGCTTAATAAATATGTTCGGAAAAAATGGAATACAGAGAATTTATTCCGGAAACACAGTGAGTAATGGCCGAATGAGAACTTTCCCTATTTACTCCTTTTTTCTTTCCAAATTTAGAGCATAATCAGATGACAGTTCCCTTCACTTCAATATTTTGTTCTAAAATTTTATTTTCCAATAACATGAACACGTTTTGTTTTTTTTTCCCCCATCCTTATTTTAAAAAATCTAGAAATGTCAATAAGAGCATTGTAGTCAGTGTGTGTTCCATTTCCGGTGCCTTTCTGTGACCTTCATTACACTTCCATTGGCTTCTGGCCTGCCACTGTCATGGTTGTTTGTCTACGTTCTCATCCTCCTCACATCCTTCCATGCACTGTGTTTTTGGGGCTTTCTCGGCTAATTTGGCTGACTGCTCATTGCTTATGATTTCCAACACCATATCTTACAGAAGCATAATTTTTCTTCTTAAATGCCTTTTCTTTTTCCTATGGGATTTAACAGATGGTATCAAATCATCTGCAAGAACTGAGCAATTCTAATTAGATCTAATCTGTTTGAATTGTTGTTCAGTGGGGATAGTGAGCTCCTTTCAATTGCTTTCCTGCACTGCCATTTCCTTGCCCTGGTAGATGGGTTTAAGCGTCTCAGCTGTGCTCTTTTGCAGATATACACCATCATCTCGGCAGGCCAACCAAGAAGAAGGCAAAGAATGGTTGCGTTCTCACTCCACTGGAGGGCTGCAGGACACCGGCAGCCAGTCACCTCTGGCCTCCCCTTCTGCCATGTCATCTTCTGCCACAGGAAAATACCACTTTTCCAACTTGGGTAAAATATTCTACACTATAGATTCCACCTTGTTCATTTCAGCAACCACTCTTAGAGGAACCCCTGGTTTCCCCGCAAATATATATATATTATATCGTGTATTTATGTAATGGTTTCCTGTTGACAAAATAACTTTTAAACCTTATATTGTTACTGTCCATGACCAATGATTAATAATAATACTGTTAGCCAGGGGCTTAGCTCATGCCTGTAATGCTAGCTACTCAGGAGGCTGAGATCTGAAGATCGCAGTTTAAAGCCAGCCTGGCCAGGAAAGTCCATGAGACTCTTAACTCCAATAAATCACCAGAAAACTGGAAGTGGCACTGTAGCTCAAGTAGTAGAGTGCTCACCTTGAGGTGGGGAGCTGAGGGACAGTGTCCAGGCCCGGAGTTCAAGCCCCATGATCAAGAAAAAGACAATAATAATGATGATGATGATAATGATGCTGTTAATTTGCCATCCAAACTCCAGGTTTATTTGACTTGAAAAAGTGTCACCCATTATTATGTAGAGAAGCATGGATCTGTCCCAGAACTTCTGAACTCAAGGGCAAAAAAATTTTCATTCTAATTCAAAATCCTCCTTAAAAGTATTATAAAGTCTTTTTTTTGCTTTCAATTTTAAGGCTTTCTGAAGCAAAAATTATAATCTTCCTGTAGAGAAATAGAAAATAAAAATAATTAGATAGAAAACAATATGCTATTTTATGATGCAGTATAACATCTTTAATATTATTAAAATTAAAGTTGTCCTTCATATGCATATAATTGTTCTTATGAGTATAAATGAACATTTTAGACAAACACTGAGAAATCATTTGGTATCTTAAGTTACTGGGTTACATTATTCCGACTGTCATTTTAGGTAATACAGTCAAAAATTAATGAGATAATCTTAAATATGCTAATTATTAATAAAGTACAGTGACTCATGCCTATAGTCTTAGCTGCTTAGGAGAAAGAGATTGGAAGGATACAGGAGGTACAAGCTCATCTCAACAAAAAACACTTAACGTCTAGTGACATCTACCCATTGTTTCAGTTTCAGCGGGAACATTTAGTAGGATAATCCAAGGCTGGGCTAGCCTGGACAGAAAGGGAGACTCTATCTCAACAAACAACCCAAGCAGGAACAGCTAGTTTTGTCACTCATTTAGTAGAGTGTTTGCCTAATCCCATGTATTAGATAAGTAATATATACATACATACATGCATATATATATATATTAGTTATCACTCAGTAGATTCAATGACTTTTAAAATAAAGTTACCTTCCACTTGTGAAATGGCCTTCCGTTTCTCTTTTTACTTGAGAAAAATTCTAATTATGACCTAATAGATAGGCCACATTTTTTTCAGGAATTTGGACTTTTCAAATGAACTCAACAGGCACAATCTAGGCTATTTCTTATATTTCATAGTTCTTTTCACTATACCAAGTAGGACTTTTGGCAATTGAAAAGAACTATTTTGTTCATGGTGCTATATGGTCTAATGGACAATTCCTCTTCCCCTTCCTCTACTCTCTTCCCTCCTCTCTTCTTCTTACTTCCTTCTTCTTTACTCCTTTCCTCCCCCTCCCCTGTCCTTCCTCTTCTTCAGGGATGTTAGTACCAGGATTTCAACTCGTAGTTATTGGGCAGACACTCTACTAGTCATGGGCCCAGTATTCAGAAAGTATATTCTTACAAATGTCAAGATTATAGTTCTAAATCTACACAGTGATGAGATTTCTTTGTCCCATAATGTCAAAAGAAGTATTGGTTTTATTTATCTGTAGTCATAATTATAAAATACAACAAAAAGGTTAATTCTTTAACTTCAAAAAATGAACTGAAATGTTTTTGTAAGGTCATAAGAATTGGAAAAAATCTGAAATAGACTATCTGAAATAGAATTTAAATAACCCCCAAATACTCTAGGATGATACATGGTTCCTATCAGTTATTTTTTCATCAGTTGACACTAACACTTGATAATTTGATTCCTTATGTCATTTTTCTTGACCATTGTTATACTGATAAAATCCATTTATTCCATTATTCTTTGGAGGTAAATAAAACACTCCCACATTTACTATGTTTGACCTTAGTAATGTCATTAACTCTCAATGTTCTTATCTGTTGAATAAATATATACTGTCTAGGTCATGTCACAAAGAATGACTGATTAAATGTGGACAAGAGTATAAGTCTTGATAGACTCAAAATCTCTTTCATTGGAGAACAATACACTATAAAATATTTTACACTGCTCAGGTACTTTTGAATTTAGAATTTAACTGAGTGTAAGACAGTGACAGCACACTTCACTATAATGGAAAATCATGTCTTACATTTTAGAAACACTCACATTTTAGAAAGAGCCATACAAAGCTATCACATTTGAATCAAGGTTTCATTTACCAAAGCTTCATTTACACAGTGGTTTGTTCCATGCCTAAAATAACTTGAAGTTCACATGTCAGCTGAAATCAACATGTCCTTGGCTACAAATGTGTTCCAAAACAACATATAACACTTGAGAATTCATTTTCTGACATAATGTTCAAGCATGAGGCATAATATGGAAACATCAGTGCTTCTTTTTCTGATAACAAACCTCTGTAGAACTTCAATGATGTCCTAATAGATTTAATTTAAAAACTTAATGATCAGATATATTGTAGTACTTCCATGTCCAAATTTCATCTTCCTTTTAGTCTGCCACTTCTACATATTAAAATTGTGTTACCTGATAAGTTTTAAGAAATACTGTGAAATTCAAATGTTAGAACACTGTAAAATTATCTCACTGTTAGTAGATTGCTGTAAGCTACAGTCAAGTCTGACTATGTGTAGTTTCCGTAGACAAGTAATAAACAGGAGCCATTCCCACTCAGGAAAGAATATTTGAGTATAATTTGTGTAAACAAGTCCTTGTAAGAAACTTTGTTTTATGTTAATTATAATGAGATTAATCAATAATTGTGAGGCTTCTTGTAATATGATGCGTCACTGTTATATCCCCATTAATGACAACCATTGATAAGATTCACTTTCTCCTTCCCTAAAGGTTACCATGCTAACTCATTCATGCAGCTATTACTTCCCAGTTCTCTCTATTTGATAACTCTTTTGCATACAGAATAATGGTTAAAACACTTTTATTCTGTTGTTGAGAAACAGTTTCTTTCCTTTTCTTCATAGGCTTTCCTCCCTGGATTAGCTTTGAACCGTGTTCCTCAGATCTCAGTCTCATGTGTGGCTAGGATTACAAGTGTGGGCCACCAGCACTTGGCTTCTTTTACTTTTAAGTATTCTTTTACCATGAATACTTCTAGTTCACTCCTGTCCATAAACCTATTCAGAATGAACTCTTGTTTTCTATACTCATGGAAGCATAGAATCTCACATTTGGAAGAGAGCAATCACCCATATATTGTGTAAATTTATGGCATATTTAGTTTCCCCATAAGTCACCAATAACAAACTATTTAAATCTAGAAATAACACATGAAGATCTTTCTTTCATTTTATTCATTTCCTGAATACTCAAGTATGGTCTTACATATCTACCAGGATCCCCAAAAGTTAAATTTACATTCTATATGACCATTCTCTTGTTACTTAAAAGTTATTTAAACTCAACGTCTAGTTAGAGAAAAAAAGATATGAAGGCATTTAAAACTGCAGTTCACCCCCTCTGTACAGTATTTTCACAATAAAAAAATAAAACTAATCTTAACAAAAAGAAAACATAGTGACAAAATTAAAAAAATAAATAAATAAAACTGCAGTTCACTATAATCTCAGTTTCTCTTCTCTTCAAATCACCAGAAACACAGTCTTTATTAAAAGAATAGCTTTAATATGCATATTTAATTTATGATATCAGTAGCTCTCTTTTCCCTAGTAGACTCCTATCTCTATTACTTTCTCCTGCTTTGAAAATTTCTAGAATATTTCCTAGCTTTGAATGAATCTTAAGGATCATTTATTCTGCCTGGACACAGTCCTTGAGAATTTGTGCTCAAAGCTAGCACCTCCTTCCATATCTAGCTTCTTGTTGTTTAATGGCAGATTAGAATTTTATGGACTTTCCCACATGGGTTAGCTTTGATCTTCCTATCTCAGCCTCTTGAGCAGCTAGAACTACAAATGTGAATCACTGGCTTTGCCATTATTTTTGTTTATTTATTTTTTATTTGTCAAGAAACTGAAGAGCAGAGATTTAGATATTTGACTGAAGCAGATAGAAAGCTAAACTACTACAAAAATTATCTTTGTGTTTTTTTGCCTTTTGTTAGGTTACTTCTCTTGTAATATTATACATATTGAATTTCTACCACTTAGGAGCCTCCCTTCTTTTGTGGTTATTCTTGAAGTAAGATACTGTGTCATATTTATCTTGCCAGACCTCTCATAGATATTAATTTAACTGGGTTTTCTTACTAGTCTGGGTATATCATAAAAACTGTCAAAATAAATGTATTAATTGTTTTGCATAATTATTATTAAATAATGAAACTCATTATAAATATAACATCTCGAAATCTACTATTGATCTCATTAACATTTCACTTTGAATAGGTAACTATTATGTTTATAAATTATAGGAAAACATTTCACTTGGCAATCTCTCAAATTATTTTGGTTAAAGTTTTACAAATTCAAACAGTAAACAATATGTTCTAATTTCCAGCTACATATAATAGATAATGCACTTAAAAGTATGTGGAAAGCTTCATTTATTTTACAAGAATTAATTCATATTATAGATCTACAATGGAATGATATACCTGAAACCAAGTACCTTAAACAACAACAACAAAAAATGGGTCCTGATTGTTCTATAATGTACCTACTGTGTTATTAATAAGCATAGTAAGACTAATGGTTACTACTGCTTAACAGACTCTTCTCTACCTGGTCTTTCTTTTCATTTTGCCTTTGTTTACTTATCTTCATTTTCTCCTTTCAATGAACTATGTAGTTTGCAAATTTATAGTTTCTTCACTCTTTGTTGTATTTCTGATGTAATATGTGGTTTTGCACACAAAGATCTGGTTTTTAGAAAATGCAGGAGTACTTTCTTTTAATCTAACCCATTACAGGTTTAATCAGAGAGTTGTACTGTACAGCAATTTAAGTAATAACTGTAAAATATACAACACATACCTAGAAAATAGGACATGCTATCCTTTTTTTTTTTTTTTTTTTTGTCAGTCGTGGGGCTTGAACTCTGGGCCTGGGCGCTGTCCCTCAGCTCTTCAGCTCAAGGCGAGTGCTCTACCACTTGAGCTACAGCGCCACTTCCGGTTTACTGGTGGTTTATTGGCGATAGGAGTCTCACGGTCTCTCCTGCCCGGGCTGGCTTTGAACCGCGATCCTCAGATCTCAGCCTCTTGAGTAGCTAGGATTACAGGCGTGAGCCACCAGCGCCCGGCTGACATGCTATCCTTTTATATTAGGGGTTACCCTTCTTACTCTACCTTATTGTGAAAGTTATAGTTTTCTTAAGAAGAAATGAAGTGTCTATATAAGAGGAAAAACATGGCAGATTTTTTAAAAAAAAATCATATAAATGCTAAGCCAGTGGTATATCTTTAGAGTTTTGAAGTTACTCCGTTTATTTTATAGCTCAAGAAGTTGCAGTTGTCATATTTTCTCATATGCCAATAACAAATGTGATGTCCATAAATGTGAAAGATTTAAACAAGATTGTGATAAATGTTTATCGATTATCCTGTTTAATTTGATTCCAAAATTTAAAACTACAGGGCAATTGCATAACCCATCTTATTTTCTAAAGAATTAATGATTATCATTTGGCCTGAGAAACTAAATGATATAAAAACTATATGGCAATAGGTAACCAGACAAATTCTTATTTCAAATTGCATGTTTACAGAACTCTTTTTGAAAAACAAAATGTTTGTGACTTTTGATAGTCTCATTCTAATATTCTTATCTTAGGCCTAGTAAAGTCTAATAATTTTCTCTACTTACTACAGGACAGTATCTACCTACTTTGTACATTCTATTATATTCCATTTAAAGAAAAAGCTTGTTATTACTTAAGCTGATTATTACTTGGATAATAATTATATAATTTTCCATGAACTTAAATAAATGGTTAATTCAAAAATGATTGCAAGTTTTTGCAGGTAAGGACCAAAAGTTCTCCCTGAGAAAAGTAGATATTTGTATGCTTTTCTTTCTTTTTAGTTTGAAACTTAAAAACTCTAATAAGTCAATATTTTCTTCATACAAGCTAGCTGAAAAACACCAAGTTGCTATGAAAATTGTTTTCATTATGGCTTTAGAAATTAGTGTACAGTTATTTTATCATGAAATTCCACAGGGGTGGGGGGACTCAAGGGTACCTCTTACTGATGTTTCCAAGCAAAATACTGACCTACCTAAAGTAGAGATACCCTGGAAATTCACATGTCAGTAAGAATTGGGACCAGTTCTCATTGTCCTTCAACTTACTGTTGTCATTGCTTAAGCCCCAAGATAACAGGCTGTGTGCTTTGTTTTTCAGTGAGTCCCACCAATCTGTCTCAATTTAACCTTCCTGGACCCAGCATGATGCGCTCAAACAGCATCCCAGCCCAAGACTCTTCCTTTGATCTCTATGATGACTCCCAGCTCTGTGGGAGTGCCACTTCTCTGGAGGAAAGGCCACGTGCCATCAGTCACTCAGGCTCATTCAGAGATAGCATGGAAGAAGGTAAGCAGGGGGCATGGGAGAATGAAGTTACTTTATTTAATTCTGAAAGAAAATCTGTGCCATTATTCATAGCACAAAGATTCCTGAAGAGGAAATAAATGAGCAAGCATAATTCTCATTTGTGGTCCCCTGAAGCTTGAAGATGTTTTATTCTGCTTTACCTTCTGTTTCGTTATGCTTTTGGAAAAATGCCAGACCTTTTTTTTTAGGTTATTTGGCTCTAGAGCAATTTGGAATAAATCTAATGTTCTCGTATAGAAATATGCATAGTCTTAGAGACCTTTATCCAGATGAGTTAAGTATTACAGCAAATGTTTTGTTAATGCCTCAATTAAAAAAATAAGGATAGGTAAACAGTGAAAATTACTCTATGAAGCTATTGTATCTTGCTGATTTTACTTTTACAAATGCAAATTGGTATCAGTGTTTTGATCATAGAAGTTTAGAATTCATATTATATCTATATAAGGCATATTTTTGTATCCAATGGCAATTCAGCCTACATCTGACCTACAAAATACTTTTTTTTTTTTGGTTGGTCATGTGTCTTGAATTCTGGACCAGGGCGCTGTCCCTGAGCTCTTTAGCTCAAGGCAAATGCTCTAACTTGAGCCACAGCAATATTTCTGATTTTCTGATGGTTAATTGGAGATGACTCATGGACTTTCCTGCCTGGGCTGGCTTTGAACTATGATGCTCATATCTCAGCCTCCTGAGTAGGTATGATTACGGGGGTGTGTCACTGGCGCCTGGCTTAGAAAATACCTTTTATTTGTATGTTACTACTTTAAATAGGTCTATTCAAACAGCTCAGAAAGTTTAATAAGTGTTCAAATGGGCATATTTTTCCAATGTATGTATTATATCAAGCTTGCCAATAATAATTTCAGAGACTTTGAAATTTAATTAATGAAATAAATTACCCATAGAAGAAGACTGTGCCTTACATATTATAAAGCATGTCAGGTAAGGATAATATAGAACTCATTATAGAAATTCAAAGCAGCTTGAATGAAATCAAACATGAAATCTGCCATACTAGTTTAGTTCTTAAGAGCTATGCATAAAAGAAAAGACCCAAATCTTGTCGCATTCCAAAGGTTAAGCCTCTGACTTTTCATGTATTGGTAGTAAAACCTAGTGTACATTTTTCTAAACCTATGAACCCTAATTTTCTTAACTTTATAGTTTAATCACAAGGGTGAAATGAGAATCAAGAATAGCTTTGTCCTCTCTCTTTTTCTCTTCTGCTGATTTAAAATAGTCAGCTAGGAGAATGAACTCATAGTTTTCAGATTTGATGTATTGACACTAAATTGGTTGACCACTTTTTCTGTTCTTTTTGAAATATTAACCAAACCACTCAGCTTATTACAGTTATAACAGTTAATGAATGATATACCCTTGGCATGTGTTGATTGTTGCAGTGTGGCAGACAAACTAATCTGAAATATAAAATCATTGTTTTCTGAAAAGATTCTGTCATGTTCTGTACACGGGCCTCCTATAGTACTTCTAAACAAATTTGCTAACCATAACGATGGTTTTCTCAAGGGCCTTGTTTACAAATAAATGATGGTTTCATGATGGTAAATTCTGACCTTCCGTATACTAGGGTTAAATCATTTGAATTGCTGAAAATCAGCCTGAGTGGGAGAGATGGCTTTTTGATGCTCATTCATAAAATACTGAATTATTGTTCCTCTTCAATTTGTGATCTAGAATTAAGGGGTGATTGAAACAGACCTAGGAGATTTTTATTGGTAGCTTGCTCAATGCTCATATGGATAAATGAAGACACTAAGCCTCAAACTATAATCACATAGACCTACCTATAAATAATAAATCGAAGAAAATGATAAAAATGAGATTTCCTGATTCACAAGACTAACAGGCTTCACATTTCTTCCACCTTAGATTTATTACAGGTCAAAAATAGGCCTTCTGAAAAAAATTGATTTGAAGATACACATCTAATCGAGCAGTAGGGTAGTAGTTGCTGAAATTGGAAATCTTCTGTTTACCAAAATTTATGTACTAATGTTTTTTTTTTGTACTAGTCTTGGGGCTTGAACTCAGGGCCTTGGTGCTTTTCCTGAACTATTTATGCCTAAGGCTAGCACTCTACCACTTGAGCCAGCTCCACTTCTGTCATTTTTGGTAATTGATTGGAGAAAAGAATTTCACCAATTTTCCTGTATAGGCTGGCTTCAAACCACCATTCTCAAATCTCAGCCTCCTCAGTAGCTAGGATTACAGACATGTGCCACCAGAGCTATGCTTGTTTAATAACCATTTTTAAAAAGGTATTTTTGAGTATTTCTCAAATCAGCACTTGATCATCTGTACTGTAGTAATCCCAGAGAAGTTTTCCTAGCCTCTGCCAGACCAACTTCAGTGCCTCTTGTGTGCACCTTTAGTAACCAATGCATTCATCTCAACTGCCTCTATATGACTGTTGGCAATTGTCTCTTTACTTTTATCTACCACTTCTGTGAGCACCGAAAATATATCTTAGTTAGTTGATATTGATCTAGCAGAGGCTTCCTACATTGCACTGTGTGCTCAGTTTGTTTAAGGGATGAAATTGAAGAAAAAAATGTTCCATAAGAACAATGGAAAGAGATTTTCTACAAATAAAGTTGAACAGAATTGATCCATTGGTTACATTTAACACATTTGTAGTTCAGAAGCAGGCTTTCAATTTGCTGATAACAAAATCTGTATTTTTTGTGCTGTATCTAAAAAGCAATCTGCAATTTCCCTTTTAATTTTTGTGAGACACCATCTTGAAAGTATTTTTACCTTACTAGAATTTCTAAAGAAACAATCATTCTGAATTTAAAAGGACATGATCAGTTTATCATAAACAAACTTGGAATTTGCATACAACCATTTCCTGAAAAATCTGCAAATGATTTTTGTTGTCTAAGAATTAACTTAAACATGTAATGATTTTTAAGTTTAAAAAGTTCATGACAACTTTTCTTTAGTTTGGGTTGCCCTGATTTTCTCCTTGCTGTACAATAAATTTTTGTTTGCTTGTTTGAAACCAGGATTCAAACTCAATACTGACACTTTTGTTCACTCGCTAGTTCTCTACCGACTTGGCCCACATGTGCAATCCAAATCAGAATTTTCTATAGCTTGCATTCTATGAAAAACATATTTCTGGTGCTCATGTTTATCAAATACTTTCAGTCATTTGGTGAAGTTACTACTTTATGGTTGGTGTTTGGGGTCTTTCCTCATCCTAATATCTTGGTTTCCAAAATTTTATAGCAGAATTGGTCCCAGAATCTAAAAACTAACAGCTATTATTTCATTTTTCTAGTAACTTTTTCTGTGCTTTTTCAGGAAAGGCCTAGAATTTATGAGTGGAGTTTATTAATTCTACTGTCCTTGGTTTTGTTTTGTTTTTTAGTTCAAGGAAAGCCTAGAATTTATGAGTGGAGTTTATTAATTCTACTGCCCTTGGTTTTGTTTTGTTTTTTAGTTCATGGCTCTTCATTATCACTGGTCTCCAGTACTTCCTCTCTTTACTCAACGGTAAGTGTTGGCTGTTGAGAAAAAGCTGCTTCCTATGTCCTGCTCACAGATGACAATAGATTGGCATTTGTACAGAAGTTGAGTAGCACATTACAGTATGCGTAGATCGGTATATTTTCACCACTGTATGCCCAAATCTTCCTGAAGCCCACTTGTAACTGCTTTCATAGGACTTTTCTACCTTCATTATAATCAGATAAATGAATTCAAAACTGAATTTCAAAAAGGTACTAGAATATTGTGCTCTTCCCGAATTTTATAATGTTGACATATTTTCCTGCTTTGAGTCTCTGACCCATGGCTTTTAATCATTCTGCTGTGTAAAATTACAGTTCATTTTGGCAAAATGAATTTTTCTTCAAATGAATATAATTTCATCTTTTTATAAGCTACTCTAGAGGAAGTTATGATTTGTGAGAAGTTTCGGTAAAGTAGCTTAAAAACAGTTTACTGAGTCTGGAAGTATCTTGATTACGATGTAGTCCTTAATCCTGTATGGAAAGTCTCATAAAAAGGTTTCAGCCTTCAGCTGTCATTGAACAATGAAGCATGAGTAACAATACTTATTTCCACTCATTTTTCATTAGGCTTCAATGTTACAGCCTTTGGTTTTTAAGTTAATCTTATATATCTGTTGTCATTCAAGATTAGATTATTGTTGCAAATCTGATGTTCTTCCTGTTTCTCTTTTTAATGATTACAGTTGCCATTAGGTTTTGTAAATGAAGACATTACTTACTATTACTGTCCAGCTACCATTTTAGCTTAATGGATAAAGAAGTAAGGACTATTAAAATGTTTGGAAGTAACACATAGCAGAAAATGGTTAAAGTTCAGTGTTCTTTCCTGTTGGGTCACTGCTGTCTGCCCCTTGTGAAGTTGTTGAGATGATATGATCAGAAGATGTAGCATCAGAAGTAAAGGTGTGGTTCAAGTGATAAAGTACTAGGCTTGATTGAAAAAAGCCCAAGAGTAAAAGGCCCTGAGTTCGAGCCACAGTATGGTGAGGGAGGGAGGGCAAGAAAAGAAGATGCAGCATCAGTCTGGTCATGTTTTAAAGAAATAATAATAAGAATATTTGGATAAAACTTTATGAAGCCTAAGACTCAAGAAGTGAAAAAACACACACACATGGCTTTAAGGAAAAATAAATGATTAACTTGATTAGTTACTCTATATCAAGGTCTAATTGATCTTTTGGTAGTAGTAAAATATTTCATATTTGCACTAATCCAGTGAACACTAACCTCATGTTACTATTGATTATTTGAAAAATGTCTGTTGTAAAGAGGACCTGATAGGTTTTTATCTTAACGGACCATTTTTAAAGAATACATATTGCTAGAGATTAGTAGATTGCACAGTACAGATTCATAGGGAGCTAATAGTATTTAAAAACCTGGAGCAGGATAGAGTAAGGGAAGTTAGATTTGATAAGTGAACACTATGTTTTGCAATACCCCATTGAATTCCAACAACAATATATACTTAATACATGTTAATTAAAAATACAGAGTAATGGAATAAAATATTTTTAATCAGAGACAGGATCAAAATATCTCCACAGTAAAACTAATTAGAAAGCCTAACTACAAAGTACTACATTGAGGGTATATGAATGTCATTAGATTAAAATAAAGAGAATTTATATGCATAGGCCAACATGTAGAACTAGACTAGACATTTGTGCTGTGGAAAACAATGTGTTAAATGATGAAGCTCTATGAGAAAGCAATATTACTAAGTGACCAATAATTAAGTTAACTAAATTTGTATTAAATTAAAATGGTATTAAAATGATGAAAATTAAAATACATTAGGAGTGGATATGACATACTTTATTCACAAATAATCTGTATTAAAGCAATTCAAATGAATAAATATTTAGAGACTAAAGAAAGAAGAAAATCAAAAATTAGAAACTGTCATTCTGTCCCCAATCCCCATAATTATACATTAAAATTAATCTGGCATGAAGAAGATATCTGTGCAAATGCTTTTTAAACTATGAAGAAGAAAGCAATTTAGTGATATTATATATTCTGTAAGATTCTTTTTTTCTTCCAGAATGAGGTTGCTCCCCAGATATAATGATGCACACAAGTCATTTTCTGGCATTTTGTAACACAGCATGGGGATAGGGGGAGAAGAGCTTGGAGTTTTCTCTAAGTGAGGCAAAAGCCATCCTATGAGTTTCTATGGAAACCTTATCTTCAGAAGCTGCAAAGCAAAGCCATTGAGCAGACACTTTTATCACTGCATTCACACTGAAGTGTTGGTGTTTTGCTGACTTGAAACCATTACACTTGAATAGTAGTTACTAAAGAAAATAAATTAGGAGCTATTCACCTCTAGTTTCTGTGGTTCTTTTTTATTTTCTAAGCATTTTTATGGTTGTATCAGAGGTTGCAATTTAACACGTCCAATATTATATCTAGAGCTTCCGCTATAGCAGTCAACTGCTTCCATCATTCTCTACCCAGTCCCATCTGTTCCTTTCCCCAGAGTCATTTTGCATTTATCACTTGTGGGTACAAGTATTCTGGCTACATGTGCCCCCTCTTCCTTTTTTATTCATCCCCTTTCACTAGGCTCCCTTCTGTCATTTTTCATAGAGGTCAATTCTTCCCCTAGTTTTAGGTGGAATTATGTTTTGGGTAAAGATATCCACAATTTCTTGGGGGTACATTTTCTGTATCTATATGTCATATCATGTTATAGTGATTTGGTGGGGTTTTTCAGTTGTTTGTTTTGGTGTGGTTTGGTTACTGTGTAAATCTTAATGTGTTTTAATTCTATCCCTTCTTTTAAAATATATTTGTACCTATAACTATCTTATGCTTTAAATGTGATGTTCATTTGAATTGTATGGTATTTTGGTTTTACAATATTAAATTAATAATCATGTATCTTTCTCTGTTCTTACATTAGATGATAAAAACATTTTAATATACCTAACAGTTATCTTATGCATTCATATATGTTTCATGAATTGATACTGTTCTTTTAGTTAAGATTCTTTTTCTTTTTACCTTTTACAGGCAGAAGAAAAGGCTCATTCAGAGGTAAAGGCCTGTAACATGTTTATGTTTGCTTATTTTAATTTCCACTTCTGGTGAGTGTTGGTACCACTAGAGGGCTCTGTCATACAATCGCATAACTGCCCAAAACAGAAGTAGCCTAGTGAGTCTGTAAATAACCTTAGATACTACCACTAAAGCATAAATACAGTGAAGTTTTAACAGCAAGCTCTCCTCTCACATTATATATTTAGTCTTAGCTCAACACCTAACAAATTGTCTGTAGTTGTAGGAAATCATTAAATCATTGTGGAATGAATAATGTGTGAATAGGAAGAACATAGGACCTATAATAGATCCCTTTTGGAAAAAGCACTTACTTTATTGTATTTGACTAATTTTATATATGTGTACGTGTATGCATGTATGTCTACGTATACATGTATATGTATAGCACAAGCTGCATGGAACTTATTATTTAGCCCAGCCTGACTTTGAACTCAATCCTCCTGCCTCCTGCCTCAGCCCCCTGAGTTCTAGGATTACAAAGTATCCATCACCACACCCATCTTTTTGTGGATTGTAGAAACTCAATTTGGAAAAGCCTTTTAAGGTTTGTAAGAAGAAAATAGCCTTGAGTAAAAAAGCTAAGAGATATCTCACTAGCTTTGAATTCAATCCTCAGCACTAGCATCCACACACCAAAACAATTCACAACAAAATAGCTAGGTAAGCAAACAAGAGGATTTTTGAGTAATTATTTTATAGTTTGAGCTAATAAATATAACTTTAAATTTGTATCCAACAACAAAAAAGAATATATTAGATGTTCTGCTTAAGGCAACTATTTGCAATCATCATTACATTCAGATTTTAGTTGGCAATACTCAGTTCAAAATATAGAGCTGGAATGGAGTCATATTTGGATATATATATATATATATATATATATATATATATATATATATATATATATACCTATCTTTGCTTCCAGCTAAGAGTTTTCTTCTTCTCAGAGTCTCTCAACATTGACCTCCATTTCTTTTCAACAAATGTATTGTGAAGAGTGTAAAAAGAAAGTTAATGAGCTATGTCTAGAATGTTCTTTCAAACCAAGACATTTCAATAGTCCAATTCAAACAATAGAACACTTGTTGTTTTTGAAGAAATACAAAAAGAAGCAAAACAAAAAACATCAAATTAAAGTGCTGGGTTTCTTAATTGAATTTTCTTGACCCAGAAATACAATTGTAGAATGTGTTTCTATATGTGTGTAAAAGTTTTACCTTACTTAATTATTATTTACATTTCCTTGCAACATAAAAAGTCTTAAATTTAAAAAAATATTGTTTGTGCCAATTGCTTAATCTCAGCACATGGACACGTGAGATTTTGTTGCTCAAGCGGAGTGCTCCATCACTTAAACCACAGCTCCACTTCCAAATTTTTGTGGGTTAATTGGACATAAGAGTCTTAAGGATCTGGGTTGGCACTGAACAGTGATCCTCAGATCTCAGCTTCCTGAGTGGCTAGGGTTACAGGTGTGAGCCACTGGAACCTGGTCTATGTAAAACTTTTAAATGTGGTATGCCCCTTTCTTTAGTATTTAGCTTTTTTTTGGGGGGGGGGTCCGGTCGTGGGGTCTGAACTCTGGGCCTGGGCACTGTCCCTCAGCTCTTCAGCTCAAGGATAGCGCTCTACCACTTGAGCCACAACGCCACTTCTGGCTTTTTTCTTTTTGCTTATGTGATGCTGAGGAATCAAATCCAGGGCCTCATGCATGCAAGGCAAGCACTCTACCACTGAGCCACCTTCCCAGCCCCTAGTATTTAGCTTTTTTAAGATGTGAATTTAACTAAAAAGAAAAACACTTTAGAATATTTATTTTGTTGGTTTAACTAGTTAGTTGCACAATAATAGTGATGTTTCTGTCTTATCTTTAAATTGTGGGTATCTACAAAGCATTCCTGATGAGAGGTAGTAGCAACTCAATGAATAAAGGAATTCTAATAAGTATTTGGAAATCTTCTCTGGTTATCATTAGAATTCTATCATATAAATTTATTTTCTATATGATACAGTAACATATACCTGTAATCTCAGCCCTCAAGAGACATGAGTTCAAGGACAGCCTAGTGTATATAGGGAAATGTGAAAACAAAAATAATTTTCAAATATGGACTTACTAAATTTTGAATGATACTCAACCTTCAAGTACTATAGGATATATTCTACAGTTGCCAGAGGATAGACAATGAAAATATATACAGTGAAAATGTCTGAGAATTTTAGGAAAATAACATGGAGTACCTTTGGCTAAAAAAGAGCATAAAAACATGCAGATAATGTATGTAGAGTTTACAAAAAAATTTCCTACCTGAATTCTAACCACAATTTTCCAGGAAAAAAAAGAAAATGAATCCACAGAAAAAGTAAATCAGTAGCGACTTATGTCATACCGTGGGGGCTAACAAATTATATTCCTTAGATTTGCAGCTTTGAGTTCTGAGGTTGAGTGTAGAGACTAGTCTTTTTCCTTGGATGTGAGACAAGGTTAAAAAGCAGCTTTTGGTCACATCCCTTATTTTTAGGTATTAGAACCAGGAAGGAAATTGCAAGCAGAGGTTAAACACATTATTTGCTTTCTTACCAGAGTTCTCACTTTTAAATAATAATTTATTGGCTTTCATTTTGTTTTGTTATAACTGCCTACAGCAAATCCATAAGCTAAGGAGAGAGCTGGTTGCATCACAAGAGAAAGTTGCTACTCTTACATCTCAACTTTCAGCAAATGTAAGTCACTTTTAATTTTTTAATAAATCATTTTATATAATGAAGAAAGCATTTTATGTGAGGAAATGGAATCATTTTATTACCATCTTGCCGAGTTTAACTGTCTGAAACGATATAGGTAGAAGTGAACAGTGGGTCTCCTATGAGGTTAATGCTTTCTGTTGACTCAGTGATAAAATGATGATCCAAGTTCATGTGGGTCACAATGTATTTAAAATGTCTTTTTGTTCCTTGTAAGATTGAAACAACAGTAAAGGTTACAATGAGTTTTCTTCTCTTATTAAAAAAAAATTTGTCACTCTTATACGTGTTTCTCATCACATCTATTGGAAGATAAAAGGTTCATGCACCATGCCTCCTCCAGCTATATGTAAGGAGCAATTAGTGAAGCATGTCATTAATTCTTTAAAAAAAATAAACCTTAACTTAAATAAGGATGGTGAAGCTACATGATAGATGAGAAGGTTTTCTACAAAAACTATGGCAGGCTCCAAGAACAGTTTAAAAGAAGACACTTTTGCTGGCACCAAAACAGCTTAGAATAGAAAAATAATGACAATAAAAACCATCAATTATATTAACAGGCATTTAAATACATCCTGCCAGAGAGTACTCAGAGTAGAGGCAGAATAATAAAGGAAAGCATGTGGCATTGAGCCCAGACCTAAGGAACAGAAGAGTTGGAAGCATTGGGGGAGTGGGGGAAGGGGTGGGCTCCTGCTATTTTTCCATATGCGCTTAAGCTCTAGCTCAACACTGATTTGCTCTCTTCTGCTGTGAAGCTTTGGACTCTTCTCTGCCCTTACTATCACAACCTGTGCTTCTCCATGGAGATTGACTGTCTTAGAGACAAAACATGATATACCAAAAGTGCGCAGTAACAAAATGAATGTATATGCTTTTAATGAGAGACATTTGTAAAGCAAAAATATTTTGTAAATTAAGTTCTGAAGGAAATGTTATCTGACCAGGTGTTCATTTTTACCACTAGATTTGAATTTTTTAATATTGAGGTAACTACGTGAATTACAGATTATGTCACTTTTTCAGATATTGTTAAAATAAGGGTATTTTTAAAATTAGGGTCAAAATATGAATGGGATATGGACCTAGGGTCATTTGTAAGGTTTCTGAGAGGGAGGTGATAATATTCTTTGTCAGTGAAAAAATTTTCAACTATACAATCATGTATTTTTAGAGTATTATTTTCTCAAAACTGTTAGCACATACGAATGTAGAATTCTCAGGGTTTTATGCATATGTATGGTGGCATGGGGCTGTGACTGACCAAAAAGTAAGAAAGAGGAGAGAAAAAGGAAAGTAGGGAGAGAGGGAGAGAGGAAGAAGAGAGAGAAAGAAAGAGAAAGAGAATAATGTGATAGCAAGAGGCCCAGAGCAAAGAAGAGAAGAGAGAAGGTAAGACATATCAGAGAAGGCAGTAGGGCACGTAAATAAAGAACGGTCTGACATTGGAATTTAGTAGACATAGCCTCTTACAAATTAATTTTTTCTCCTTATATAGTATTAAGTAAAGAAAATCATCCCAGAATGAGTTTGAGTTCAGAGCTAGGAACAAAGACACCTTTAAATCATTATGTTCATTGAAGGAACTTACATATTCTGTTACCAATAGTGGAATAAATTTCCAGAGCCCTGAGTCCTAGGCCTGTATTCTATTTAATAGAAGGATACCCCAGCTTTCCAGCTCTGTTACCACTTACGAAGATACATGTTCTACTTGTGCCCTTCCGCTCAGGTTTATCAAATTTGGCCCATGTAAATAGTCGATTATAGATTTAGGCTGGAACATAGTCAATGTTTAGATCCACCTAAGGTCGCAATGAAATTATATTTTTTGAGGTAATGTATGAAACTATAATTGTGCTTCCAACCCTGGTGAAAGACCAAGGCATCTCCTTGATATTCAGTGTTCAAGCTGTCCCAGAATGGCATGTGAACAGAACCAGCCTATTTTCGAGCTGAATTAAGTCACACCAGTTATAGTTGTATGTTGTGATGTGCATAATTTTTCTGAAATTTAAAATACCCCCTCCCAAATGCACAAATGCTTAATGTTAAATAAAATATGACTAAATAATTATCTCTCTGACTGGCCTACCTTGAGTTTCTTAGTGAAGGAAATAAAGAGCAGGAGGCAAAACCCTTTTATGAAAGAGAATGGAAAGTGAAGACAAATCTCAATTCAGTTCTTTGTAAGTAGAAAAAAAGGAAAGTTAGCATTATAGCTGTCAGCAGATGTCTGGCACTTGAAGAGAGAATATCATTATAATGGGAGAGCTAACAATATCTTCAAAGGTCATCCTAGAAGTCTAAAAATGAGCAACATTTGTCCATGGACTACTTCCGTGACCTCCTTTTGGGCTTTCTTGCTAAAAATGAGGCAGCTCAGAACTTTATTCAGTATTTTGGTGTCAAATGCCTGTCTGATGTGCAAGTCAGAAGGTGTTATTATTTTCAAAATACCATCCCCTTTTGGGGGGATGAAATCACATTAAATGTCAAGAGATGCAAACACTGATCTTTAAGAACCCAAAGTTTAGAAGATTTTTGTTAAAGGAAAGTCACGGTAGAGAGCTAACACCAGGATGGCCCTGGTACTTTCAGAGTTAGCACACCTGAACTTCAGCATTTTGCAAAGTAAAGGGATTTCATCTGTCCAGATGAATGCCTGACATTTTAAATGTGTTTCTTCCATTTTCTTCACAGGCTCACCTCGTGGCAGCTTTTGAAAAGAGTTTAGGGAATATGACTGGCCGATTGCAGAGTCTAACCATGACAGCAGAACAAAAGGTATGATATCGCCAGTGAGGCTTGAAAGGAAACAGCTCCTCTCATAGCATGATTACATAATACCTAAGACATAGAGTCTTGAAAACCATCCTATCTTATCTATTTGGTGCTGAATTAGAGCCATAGGGTAATGCCTTTACTTTTCAGATTTTCATTTAAAGACATGATCTGATTAACCTAAACGGGAGTGCACGTGTGTGTGCACATGCACACATGCACGCGCGCGCACACACACACACACACACACACACACACACACACACAAAACAAACATATACAATATGCTTGTGTGTCAGTACTGGTATTTGAACCTAGGATCCTTTAGCTTTTTCACTCAATGCTGGTGTTCCATTTCTGGCTGATTGATGGTTAATTGGAGATATGAGTCTCACAGACATTCCTTTCTTGGCTGGCTTCAAACCAAGATCCTCAGATCTCAGCCTCCTGATTAACTTAGAATTGCAAGCACTTACCACTATTTCTCAGCCCTCCACATGGATTTTATGACACTCATATATATATATGTGTGCCTCATATACATACATGTGTATATATAGCTATATATGCATATGTATATAGATACATGTGCATATTTACACATATGTATATATACATATACATGTGGAAAATGATTGTAAAATATATTTTTTTCTTGGGTCTGGTTATGGGGTCTGAACTCTGGGCCTGGGCGCTGTCCCTCAGCTCTTCAGCTCAAGGCTAGTGCTCTACCACTTGAGCCACAGCGCCTGTAAAATATATTTTAAACATAGGACCTTGATGTTGTAAACACTACTCAATACTGTGTACGTATATATATATATATATATATATATATATATATATATATATATATATATAAAACTATATATGCATATACATTTACACACATATACACATATTCACACACAAAATGATGAATAAAATATGTTTTAAAAATACGTATTCAGCATATAGAATATATTTTAGAATATATGGCACTCTTGGCAAGTATAATAGGAAGCTAACTCATGAAGAAATAATACTGAAGGTGACTGCATGGTTTTCTGATATGCCATGAAAAGGATTAACTAAGCTGTAACTCAGATCCTGAACTCCTGGCTTTGCCCTTCAGCAATCACATGGCATTACTAGGATGAAGTGGCATCAAGATTTTAATTTGATTTTTTTACATCAAAATGACTCCCTCCAATGGGATCCTAACATTTTTTCTTATTTCCAAATGCCAAGAACCATTGATTCTCTTTCCAAAATATCACTTTCCTATGCTTAGCTCCCAGGAAGAAAGCAAAGACATATATGAATAACTCAAAAGTCAGGAAATGATTATACCATTGGAAGCACGCAATACCATGAGCAGGCGCAGAGAAGATCCACCCATCTCCATGGCAGATTCCAAGGGAAGATAGCTAGAGGATAATCTCATCTTTGGGAGGGTGGAGAGGATTAATTCAGGTGATATGTACAAATGTACTTCACAGAGGCAGAATCAGCCTGTTCATGAGCAACAGGGGACAATTATGTTAGACATCATTCAAGGAATTGGTCAGAATTTGCTCACAAAGTGCCAGTTGAGAAAGGTTATGATAAAATCACTACAATAGAAAAAAACTGACAAATATATTTTTCTTCATTCAATCTTTACAAAACCACTGCTAAACCATTGTGTTCAGATTTTCTGATGTTCTTTTCACTAATATTGAGGAATTGAAAATTGAGAGCATTCAAATTGATTCCCTCTAGCTGCCATTCCAGGGACATTAAATGAACATATATGTTAAGATTCCCTAGATTATTATTGATGAAAAGATTAGTGTAGGACAGAGAAATATCTTCTTGTGAAAGAAATGGAGTTCAGGTATGTTAAGCCTCCTCATTTTTCACCCTGTGAAATACCTTTGTCAGTAAATAGTTGTACATGAACTTAAACTTTACAAAAGAGGACAGGCTGGGTGCTGGTGGCTCATCTCTGCAATCATAGCTACTCAGAAGGCTGAGATCTGAGGATTGCAGTTCAAAGCCAGCCCAAGCAGGAAAGTCCATGAGACTCTTATCCCCAATGGACCACTAGAAAACTGGAAGTGGTGCCTTGGCTCAAACAGTAGAGTGTTTGCCTTGAGCTGAAGAGTTGAGGGACAGCGCCCAAGCCCAGAGTTCAAGCCCCAGGACCGACCAAAAAAACAAAACAAAAAAAAAAAAAAGAGGACAATCAAAGCCAAATCTTTGAAAGTAGAAAATGCTGAAGCTAAGAATTGAGTCAAGTTTGGTCTTTATATTATCTTTTCTCATTTATCATCTACAAAAGTTTTGAAAATACAACTCAAGAGAAATAGTCTGAGAACATAGGTAACTAGCAGGAAATGATGATGATGGAATTTGAATGTTATCAAAATACATTGTTTAAATCTATGAAAATAGAACAACAAAACCTGAGGGAATTGTTTTGGGAAGGAGACAGGGAAAATGATAGGGAGGATGAGATTAATTTGGATATAATATCAAGGTGTGTGGAAATGTGACAATGCAAGCCCCTCCCCGATAACTGATGTAAGCTAATAAGAACTACATCTGTATCATCAACTGACATATCTATTAATCTCTAGGGCATAAGATAATATGAACCTGGGATTTGGTAGTAAATTAGCAAGATTTCAAGGCAAATGCAAAGAAGATGGAGGAAAGGAATGTGTTCAAGGAAGCCACAGCAAGTTAATGCAGAATTAGCTGGATGTTAATGGGAAGTAGAGAGAACTCATTTAAATGGAGAGTCTTGAAAGCCCTGCCTAGAAGCTCAGGTTGTTTGATGGGATTTGTTGACAAGCTTGTTGGTTGGTTTCTTAGTGAAGCCTTGAAAGTGAAAAATCTGTAGAGAGCCCAGGTATAATTGGAAGATGACATTGGAAATAACATCAAGAAAAGCTAAGATTGTGACACAGATTTGATTCTTTTATTTTAAAGCCTTCATACTGATCTTTAGAATGTTTTTTGGCCTCAGACACATGTCTGAAACTGCTCAGAGAAATAGTGATCACCTCTAAACATTCTGTATTAAAATTCAGCAGGGTTTAGGGTCTCATGTCATGATTAAGTTTTACTAAAGGAAGTGAGAAGAATCAGCAAAGTAAGATCTGATCAGTGCTCCTAAGACCCTTTCAGCATTAGTCATTTTCTGTCTTTCCTTTTGTGTCTAATGATGAGAGTAGGAAATTGGATACCACTGAATTAAGGAGTAGCCTGTCTTTAAATCTACAGCCTAATGGCATATACATTTCCTGGTGTGTGGGTGGGGGGGGGGGGAGGTGAGAAAACTGTGGGGAAATTATTTTTTCACCTCAGTCATCTATATACTTAAAATGTTTTATGTTCATGTCTATAATTCTGTTCAGAAAAGCAAACTTCATTGCTATTCAAAAGTGATCATTGTACTTTCATATCCATACAAAACAATGCTCAAAAGGAAATATACTCATTACCTTGCTCATGTAACTGTAGCCTCTCTGTACAGCATTTTTACAATAAACATACAAAAATTATATTTATAATAAGGAATAGATTTTGATATTTTTAAATACCTTTCTCTAAGTGATGAGAGACTCTCTTATAAAGAAGAAAAGTTATACATAATAACATTGAAGATTAATATTATTCTTTGAAAGGGAAATGCATCTTTTGGACCCGTGAGCAACACCATCCTCACATTTGCTGAGATCAAAAATCACTTGAAAAGATCTATTTCTCAAACAACTGAATAAATATTTGAATGCACTAAATTGGAGGCACACACAATAGTCTTCCTATTTGTTTATGATGAGATGTAAGAGAGAAGTATTTAAAGCAAGGGGGGAAGTCACATGAAAAAACTCAGAAAGAAGAGATGGTGGGTAGTAGCTAGAATGACAAGGAATGAACATCTCATTAACAGACCTAAGATAGTAGGCGGGAATTTTTCTAGATAAGGGAAGATATGAAGAGCAGATTCAAACAGATTATGTCAATCAGTAGAGTTTAGCTATCTTTCATTAAACACTGTGGAATATACTAAGGTTTTTGCTTATACTTCTAAAGTACTTTTAAAGAGCAATGATGGAACTAATTCAGCTGGACTAATTTTTTCACAGATGTTATCTTTCCCTAGACATACAGTAAAGGTATTTCTTACCTAGCTAATTTTCCTGTGGGATTACTGAGGCATACCATGTTAAAAACAGCCTGTTAATATCTGTTGTTTGAGAAAAGAACTTTTAATGGTCCTTCCTCTAGGTCATATCAAGTACAGTATTGTAAATGGCAACATTTCCTGAACATTCTATTTTTAGTCATTTATTTGAAGTTTCTAGAAAAGATGTAAGTGAAGTAAGCCAGGCCCAAAGAAACATAGGTCCCATGGTTTCCCTTATTTGCAATAACTAGTATATGTCTGAGACAAGCAGAAACAGTCGGATAAGTTGATGTTAAGCGAAATGAACCCCAAGATAAGGATTCAAATGTTTTTTCTTTCTGGCTATTGTTTCTAACATATTTATAAGATATTTCTTTGTTGCTTTGTATGTCCCTCCCCCACAGTATAACCCCTGTTTTCACTGTATTTGATGTAGGTATAATTTGTGGAGCGGAAGGGAAAAAACAAATGGTTTAAATAGGGATATAGGTGGACCCATTGCAACAATGAGATGTACAAGTCCTTATGTTGAAAATGAACTTTACAACTTTGGCGCCGGGTGGGGGGAGATGGGAAGGGATGGGAAGAGGAAACAAAGGAGGAGGCAACAGTGCTGGATAAGAAATGCACTCATTACCTTGCCCATGTAATTGTAACCCCTCTCTACATTATTTTCACAATAAAAGAAAGAAAGAAAAGATTTTTCCAGATGAGAGTAAAATTTTGACATAGAAATGAGTAAGCTTGCTCAAAATCAAGCTCAGCTTTTATATATTTGTATAAGATCTCATTCACATTGTTGTTCATTAAAAATATAGCCAAATATTTTAGCAGGCTTTTAATCCACAGTATAAGCATCATTGATTTCAAATTAAAGGATGAAAATCAGACTTTAATTAAAAGTTAACATGCATCCTAGTGTTTGCTTCAGAAAATTAATATTTATATTATCAGATTCACTAATTCTTATGAAAGCCGATTTTATTTATAGTTGACATTATCTCATACAGGGTTATTTTAAATGGCAAATAAAGATAGATAATTTACTTTGGCTATCTTGCTTTTTGAATTTAGGTTAGTATTGTCATTAGACATTCCCATATATGAATCAGGTTTTTTGTGAAGAAAATCTTTAGCATTTGTCCTATATTCTGGGGAACATTTAGTATGGATAAACTATTTACCATGAGGTGAAGAGCTCAAGGCTGATTATTTAGTTTTCTGAAAAAACAACTAGAGAAAGTGATGAATGACAAATATGTTCCCAAGGAATTCTACTTCTAAGAAGCAGGCAGGGATGTAATTTTTTAAGAATGCATCACCTTCATGAAAAGTAACCTTCTGGGCACATAGTGCAATCCTGTAATCCCAGCACTATTGCTTTGAGAGTTGTAAGTGCAAGTTCAAGGTACATTAAGTGCTGGGAAGGTGGCTCAGTGGTAGAGTGCTTGCCTGTTATGCATGAGGCCCTGGGTTCAGTTCCTCAGCACCACATAAGCAGAAAAAGCTGGAAGTGGTATTGTGGTTCAAGTGGTACAGTGCTAGCCTTGAGCTGAAAAGCTGAGTGACAGTGCTCAGGCCCAGAGTTCAGGATACCCCTCCCCCCAAAAAAGATCCTATCTTGATAAAATAAAAAATAGATTAAAAATATCTATCACTCATCATCTGATGAAAATATTGTGTATAGTGAAACAGCACTCTGTTATTTTCCTTTTTTATGCTTTATTTCGGCTCTTTTCTACTTAAATATCTGTGAAAGACTAGATTTATAGAATAGTTTGTATTAGGACATATCACTAAGTTCAGCAAAAACTTACATTTTATAAAAATTGAATTTCTAAGTTGATTTTCTTGCAAATGTAGCTATTTTCTGAGGACTGTATATTGCGTGTTTCAATTTGATTATTTGAATTTTGAATTAGCATACATTACACATATAAGAGGTGTTTCATTGTCATAATACCATCTATGTGTGTGGCATGAACCGAGTTTGGGGCACAGTCACTTCCCTATGTATTCCTGTGTTGTTTCAGCTGGAGAAGCCTCGATCTCCACACTAGGAATCGTAGTAGATGAAAAACATCAGAAACTATCAGGACCCTTGTTCTGCTGGCAGAATTCTATATGATGGCACTTCACAGGAGTTGAGTTAGTAATATATATCAGGCTTTACATTGGAATACATAAAATGAGGTACCAAACAGTGTATAGTACTTTAGACAAAATCTAAAATCACCTATTAGACAAAAACTCAACATTTCTAGTTGACAGTAATTACAGTTCAATGCAATAGTAAAATATTGAAATTTATGTATCTGATGTCAACAGGTAATGTTAACAAGTTTTGGTACCTACACTGAGCCACTCTGTGAAAGAATTAAAGACTATTTGTTTGTACTGAGGCTTGAACTCAACATTTCATGCCTACCATACAGGTGCTTTACCATTTGAGCCACACATCTAGCTCTAGTTTTCTTATATTTTGGGTGTAGGATTTTATCTTTTTTTTCCAGGCCATACTTTCATCTGTAAATCTCTTAGGTATTCCTTCTGGGATGGGATTTAGGCATTATATGTGATTATAGATATGTACCTTTATCCCCAGCTATTTAGAACACCTTTATAAGACAATGACTAAGAACATTTAAAAAGTTCTTTTACTTTAGCCCCAAAAGTGGTGAATACAATTTAACAGGATCATCTAAGCATCCAAACCGTCTGCATGTGGGTACCAACCCACCCAATGGTCAAGTACAAACAAGCACGTTTTATTTTTTCCTCTCGATATTAAAGCTTCCAAACTTTGTTTATTCCATAGGAATCTGAGCTTATAGAACTACGAGAAACTATTGAAATGCTGAAGGCCCAGAACTCTGCTGCTCAGGCAGCCATCCAGGGAGCACTGAATGGTCCCGACCACCCTCCCAAAGGTATTGATTTAATTTGTTTAGTTAGAACAAAGCTGCATTTACAAAGAGGCAGAGCCTTTATAATGTGTAAAGTAGAATGCATGCGTTCAGAATTCCAAAGTTTCTAAATGGTAGCTTTCATTATCAAATAATGTTTAAGTCGACCCTAATGTATTCAACTCTGTGAATATGAGCATGTGCATGTATGTGTGTGTGTGCATGTACACAGACACACACAGGCACACACAGGCACACACAGGCACAGGCACAGGCACACACACACACACACACACACACCCACACCCACACCCCCCCCCACACACACACCTTTCTCTCAACCTGATCTGGGTAGAGGACAATGGGATGATTGTTAGAGCATATATATTGGACATATTTTATTGCATAATAAGCCCAGTCAGATCCATATAGAAAAATGAAATCATTAATCAGCTATTAAGTGGGATCAGTAAGAAGGTATATTTCCTACAGGTAATTTCAAATAATAAAACAATTAAAAATTGGCCCACTGGATTATTACCATGCTTCTGTGATTCTACACAATAAAAATGAAAATAGTGCTCCTTGTTACCATTCTTGCCCACTAAAGAAGTGCTCATTTTTTGTCATGTCATTGTTTCTTTACATACATCCTATTATGTACTCAGGCCCTCACTCTGAGCAAATAGTCTCTATTCTCTCCCAATTTGAAATGAGTTTCCTAAATCTTGCATTCTTACTGTCTCTCTCTTCCCATTTCCAGATTAATTCTGGGGGAAAAAATTGAAGCTTGCTGCTGATGGCTCACTCCTATAACCCTAGCTACTTAGGAGGCTGAGATGTGAGGGCCATGATTCAAAGCTAAAATCCACATTTGAAAGTAGGGGTGTGTCTCAAGTGTTTTTTTTTTTTTTTTTTTTTTTTTTGCTTTTAGCAAAAAAGCCATATGATAGCCTATGGCCCTGAGTTGAAGCTCCAGTACTGGTGAAATAATAATAGTAGTAGTAGTAGTGGTAGTAGTAGTAGTAGTATAAATAAAATTGAGTTGCTAATGGCCATGGTGAGCCCACAGCTTGTGTTCTCACCACTTCCTCAAACTATTCTTCCCAGCAGTCATTAATCAGATGATGCCATCTGTTAAAGGGTTTAAAGTGCTTGTGACAGACAGTAAAACAACTATTATACATACCCCATGTCCTTTGACAACTTTACCTCTGCTGTCATTCTTATTGCACCTCACTCCTTTCTAAATGAGTTTTAATAGATTTCATTAGACTGTATTCATGCATTCATGTCAAACACTTTGAGTATATTCACTACCATCTTTCCTTACCTGTCCTTTCTTCCTCTCCCTGGTCCCTCTAGTTTCCTCCCAAAAGACAATCCTTATTTAACAATTCAGGTGATTCTTTTTTTCTTTGCTTTTATGGTTTAGATGCCACATATGAGAGAGGACAAGCTGTATTTGTCTTTCTCATTCTGACTCATGTTGGTTAACATCATGATCTTTAATTCTATCCATTTTCTTGCAAATGATATCATTTCTTCTTCTTTGTGGTTGAGTAATAATCTGTTCTTCGTCCATTCTTTGATTAGGTGGCATCCAAACTGGTTTGGGTACATTTTTTGATATCCACTCACTCTTTTGTATCTATTTGTAGTTGGCAATCTTTTAAGCTCTCTTCTACTAATTCTGTACCTTACAAGTCTATATATCCTACCTAAAATGTAACAAAAGGTCATCTGATACTCTAGCTATAATGGGCACTGGTATGTTGATAACTGTCTAATCTGTGTCTCTAGACTCCATTGTACTCCTGAGAAACAGATTCTTCTTTCCAACTAACAGGACAAATCACTTGGACATCTTTGTTTGTCTCCTTGGCATTTCTATGCAAAAGAGAACCACTCTTGAAATGGGCATTTTTTTTTCTTCTCTCATATCGAATTCCCCATCAGTTCTCCTTACCTTGTAAATGACACAACCATCCTTCCATGTAGCCAGAAATCTAGATGTCAGTCATAACTACTTACATCTGATTGAATAAATCAACAAATTCTGTTGTTTACCCTTTGACTAGATCTGAATTTGTCACTTTTTCTCTAATCCTTTTGTCATCATCCCTCATTGTCCACTGACCATGAACACAGCTTCCATATAGTCTTTCTGTCTTTAATCTTTTCCTAGTTTGCCTCATTATTCACAGTCAGAGCAACAATCCAATACCAGTATTCGTATGGGTCTTCTGGGGCCTTGTATTAGAAAGGTAATTTCTCAACAGGCGATATGCATGTTTGCCAGCTCTATTCATTCAATAAATACTTAGTGAGTGATAATTATGAACCAAATGCTGGTATGGTTTTTGTTTTTTGTTTTTTTTACTTTACTTGCATTTCTTTCAGTTCACCCTAAGTTCTTAGTGCAATGTGTTTATTCCACTCAGAACATTCCATCCTGTGTTTAATTTAAAGACTTTCTGGAAAACTGTAGGACTTAATCTGAATAGGCCTTCATGAACCCCAAAGTGGATGATGTCCCTTGTAATATGCTTTTGGAAGCAGCTGTAAAACTTTGATTAAAAATAATATAAATGCATGATAATGTAAATCTGTGGTAGGACATTAAAAGGTGTGTGTGTGTGTGTGTGTGTGTGTGTGTGTGTGTGTGTGTGTGTGTGTGTGTGTGTGTATGTGTGTGTGTGTGTGTGTGTGCGTGCGCGCGTGCCTGTGCATGTGCTACTTCTGGGGCTTGAATGCCACAGCAATACTTTGGGCTTTTTGTTGCTTAATTGGCAATAACATTCTCACAGGCTTTCCTGCCTGGGCTGCTTTTGAACCACAATTCTCAGATCTCAGCTTCCTGAGTAGCTAGGATTACTGGTGTGAGCCACCAATGCCCAGCTTTAGGTCTTATTTTCATATCCCAGTGCAAGTGATGATCCATTTATCATCACTCTATAACAAGTTTGCCTGCGTTTTATAGAAACAATAACCTATCAAAAATATATACTTGAGCTTAAATTTTAGGGAAAAATATATAAAGTGAGCTATATTAAAGTTGAAAGTCAAAGTAGTTTTCTGTGGGCTCCTTCTGTTAAGAATTTAGCAACTTTCCATGTGGGGAAGTTAATTTATATGCGACATGGAAATTACTGCATATTTAAAGCTTATCTTAGAGCTATAATAAAGCAGCTTATGTTCTAAATCTTCATGTAGTAAATAGGTCCAGAAGGGATTTAGAAAGGCTTAATCCTTTCTTTAATACAGCACAAGCCACTGAAGTGAAACTTTCTAAAAGGATTCCTTTTATCTTAGGCAACAGGTAGCTTAGTATATCTACTGGAATTTTGAAAAAAGGAATTCCTTCACAAAATAATAATTTATACCTAGTCTGCCAATACTAAAAATATTGAAAATTTCCACCTTTTACATCTAGCAAAATACCTAGTTGTAAAGGGTTGACTGTATATAGTATACATAGACCATGTTTTTGAAATACTAAAATTACATAAATTTTAATAAAAATAAAATTCCATATATCATAGTGGCCACTAATATTACTTGGAGAACCAGACTAATTCATTATCTTTTTTATGGGTTATTTGGGTAATTAGGTAGCCTGAAATCATATTGATATTAGTTTTTGATACCTTTGACGTATTTATGTTAAATAAATTTTTGACATACAGTCTGAAATGATTCAAGCAATACTTATAATCAGGCCAAAGATGACAAACCATATACCAATTTATTATTTATTAATTTCCATCTATTTTATCTAAGTTATATGTTACTAACATCTGATTTATGACAAAAGTTTATAATGAAATAATGTCTTCACTTTCAGACATATTTCAACATCTGATACACACTTTGAGCTCTATCATATCTTAAATATCAAGTTAAAAACAAATGTTTCCAAGTGGCTCACAATTTATTATAGTAAAGGCAAAATACATGTTTACATATGTATTTATTTACACATCTATTTTAAACAACTATGACAAAGGTAATTGTTATGAGGCTTAAAGTTGAAGCTATGTAGATTCTTTTCTCCAAATAAAATACTGGATTTTTAAGTCATTACTTCTCTTTAGACACAAAAGAGTTTTGGATTTTTTTTTGAAAAGTACCAAGGGGGATAGGTCTGTGATTTCAGCCACAATGAAGGCACAGATAGGAGGATCATAGTCTAGGTTGGCCGCAGACACAAAGTACAAAAAGACCTTAGAAAATATAAAATAAAATATAAAAGGCATTGAAAATATTTACTTAAAAACAGGCCATGAACAATGTGGCTTAATTGGTAGAATACCTGTCAAAAATGTATGAGGTCCTGAGTAACACACACACACACACACACACACACACACACACACACACACACACTCACACACACACACAAATACAGTTCAACTATACATGTACATATATATGTAATTGCCATTATACTAATTTTAGCATTTGTAAGTGAACACAATTTTATTGAATGAACATCTAGAATAAATGTACTTCTGTCTGGGAATGTGGCTTAGTGGTAGAGTGCTTGCCTAGCATGCATGAAGTCCTGGATCTGATTCCTCAGCACCACATAAGCAGAAAAAGCCAGAAGTTGTGCTGTGGCTCAAGTGGTATGGTACTAGCCTTAAGGAAAAGCAGCTCTGGGACAGTGCCCTAAGACTAAAAAAAAAATGTATTTAATACCTATATCATTCACATACTGAATGTACGCCTTGGATAAAAGCAGTAAGAGTAAACAAAACAAACATCGAAAAGCTCTTTGTCCATCTAACTTTCCATCTAACGGGAGAGGAATGACTCTTGACTAAGATGGAAAGGAACAGGGCACCATAATAAAGACAGTACCAGGAAACCTGCTGGAGGTTGCATGGTGATTTAGAAACACTTCCATTTTAGCAATACTTAAGGGAAGTTTCAAAGAGTAATTATGAGGTCATACCGTAAGTGCTACAGGAAGAGCTTTCCAGGAGGGCCTCAAAGCACAGAGGAGATAGGTGTCATTGGCAAACTGATCTAAAGAGAAAAGTGAGCAATGGTGAAATAAGCAGAACATAGTTGAACAGATATGTACTGGGCAAATTACTGAGGAATTTGGACCATTGGTTTTTCACAATTGGATTTTTCTATGCTTATTAAAATTAGAATCCATTAAAAAGTTTTAAGAAAAGGAGTGATGGTGATTTCTTTTTCCTTCTGAAAAGATTTCCCTAGCTCCTGTTTATAAAAACAGTTGGAAGATGAGTAATTTAGATCGCGTTGCTCGCTACATGTAATGTTCTTTGACTGGAGCTGGGGGATCAGGGATGCAGAGGAGAGGAGATAGAAAATGAATGAGTGAGCAAATACATATCTGAAAATTACACTTTTCTAGCAGGTATCTCATTATTCAAATGGTTGATATTCATTTGTAATCATTATTTACTTGGTCTATAATGCCCCAGTACTCAAGTCCTTATTAGCAGTAGAAAAGTATTGTAAGGGGAAGGTAAAATGCATCTCCTTTGTTCCATAATATTATTAAAACTATTATGCTCCTAGTCTTTCCTGGCAAATGAAGTTATAGTTAAAGGTAACTCAGGCCTCCAAAGTACACTTTTGACTATAATTATGATAATTTACCTGGCTTTTAAGTTCTGTGCCTTTAATAAAATGTCAAATATAATTTATTAACTGTACATATCATAAAATCTCCAGAACTCTTACAGTTTATACATTTGTCCTATTGGTGAAAAATAGGAAGGAAAAGCCATCAGTTGCTCTAGTAAGTTTAGAAAAATTACAAGCACTGTAGGAGCGATTAAAACATGAATTAAAACTTATATTCTTACATTATTTATTCATATGACATATACATATATATATATATATATTAGAAAATTAAGGGATAGGAGCCTCCTTTATTGTGTAATCTAAACAGTAAACATCAATACCTTGATTGAGGGTTTTGGAGATTGGTTATCTTTCTTGCACATAAAACCAATAAATGTTCTCATTATTTTTAAAAAATTAGTTTAAGAAATAAAACTGCATATTCTGAAATTTACTGTTCTTTATGAAGTATATTGGAATGACCATTAATGGAAAAATTAAGTTATGGGTATATGAGTGTGAGAACAAATATATATGTATATATTTATCTCCACTTATATATATATATATCATGTGTTTTATACATACATACATATTACATAGTCACATATAAACTAATATAAAGTAACCACTTATAGTTATTTTTCTAAATTGGTCAACTCAAAGGCTTGTGTTCATACTATTATTTCTGTGGAAATCTTAAGAAATATGTATACTAATCTTTTGACATCTTACAAGTTTCCCTGAGATTTGTTTTGGGGAGGAAGGCTTGGCTAATTCTCAAACATACCAATCAAACATATTAATTGGAATATCTTAAAAGCAAATTTGGCCTTATAAATGTTCTTAGTATCTTACTAATAGTTATCAGTTTAATTTTAATAGATATAGCTTATGAATTACTTATATAGAAAAATGAATGCCTTTAAAATTCATTCAATATAAAATGCTACAATTTTTCAAGTATTCCCTGTATCTTAAGAAACAATGTATGGGGCTGGGAAGGTGGTTCAGTGGTAGAGCGCTTGCCTTGCATGCATGAGGCCCTGGCTTCGATTCCCCAGCACCACATAAGCAAAAAGAAAAAAACAAGCCGGAAGTGGCACTGTGGCTCAAGTGGTAGAGTGCTAGCGTTGAGCTGAAGAGCTGAAGGACAGCGCCCAGGCTCAGAGTTCAGGCCCCACAACTGGACGCCCCCCCCCAAAAGAAACAATGTATGCTGTTTAGCAGCATAACACAGCTGTATTATATGGTAGTACAATAGATATTAGAACTGGTTGGCCTCTGAGGTTGGTTTCATATTTTCAACTATGTAGCCTGTGAAAAGTGTTTTAGAAGCTAAACTCATTCGTCTGATTTAATTTAAGAGTAAAATCAGGTACTGTAGAGGCATACTAAGCATTATTATTGTTGTTCCTAGCCTAAGTCAAGGACAGGGAGTGAGGCATGTTAGAAGAATTACACTTCATTAAATTTATTCTCTGTTTAATTTACAAAGAGCCTACCTCAGCTCTCTTGAGCATCCGCCCTCGCCACTTCTTTGACCTTGGTCAAATTACATAACTTCTTTATACTTCAGTGTCCTCTGCTCTGACATGATATGAGTTTCATAATTTGTATTGGCTACAAGGTGGTACAATTCACTGAAATGGAAAGTTATATATTTGGCTTTGATAACTCATCAAAGCACAAATATTAAAAGGACAGAATTAACTTACATTCTATTATATTTTCCCATGGAACTAATCATTCAGAATAAATCATTTTGGAAGTACATTTTGGCCCAGGTATTCAGTAGAAAGCACCAGCATAACATTTCATTCTTGGATAAAATTCAGAACTCATTAAGCCTCCAGTGTTAGGCATTCATATGAGATTCCCATTGAATCTTATCATAGAAAACTGCTCACTAAAGCAAATGTGGTCGTACTGTATTAAACTCGTAAGATGGAAACTATCCCAAATAATCTTATAAAGTCTTGTTGAACTTTATTGGAGAACTTCCTCTCCGAAAGCATCAAAGACATGTTTGTCCAGATTGCAACTCACAGAATGTGACCCTCTCTATTATTATTGCCAGATCTCCGCATCAGAAGACAACATTCCTCAGAAAGTGTGTCTAGTATCAACAGTGCCACAAGCCATTCCAGCATTGGCAGTGGTAATGATGCCGATTCCAAGAAAAAGAAAAAGAAAAATTGGGTAAGCCTTTATTACTTATCTAATTCAGTGCTTCATTACGGTGTGATGACTTAGATATTGTTCTTGTTCTTGAGACTTCAGAGATCTATAGTGGTTTACAAAGTGTATTCAAAGAACTGGTGTGCTTATCACCAAGATTAGGCTCTCATAGTGCTGAAAAGCATACATGTTGGAGTTGTTAGGATGGAGACAAAGAAGTATAGGATTATGAAGATGGTGGTGGTGGTGGTGATGATGGTTTTGTGGTAATGATGTATGGTAGTGGTGCCGGTGGTGGCAGTGGTGATGATGATGATGATGATGATGATGGTGATGGTGATGGTGATGATGGTGATGGTGATGAGAGTGGTAGCGGTGGTGATAATGGTGATGGTTGTGGTTGTAATAATGATGGTGGTAGTGGTGATGTGGAGGAATGGAGTATTGGATTGGATAAAAGTACACAGGAGTTCTTGGAAGTCATTCGTCACCATGGAGTCCACCGGACTCCAAGTTCCATCCCATACAAAATCATCTACATTAGTGTTTCTATGTTATTTTTCACTTAAGAGAACCCAATAGAAATACAGAAAAGAATTGCCACAGAATTGCACCTTAAGTTTGCAAGGCATGTGTTTTGGCATAACTTATGGTATTATTAAACAATTACTTAGAACAATTGAAGAGAACAAGCTGACACTGCAGAAAGTTTAAGCACGTTGAAGTAAAGGATTTCCTTTGTTTCTACCACAAAAAGGTAGATGTGTAGTGAATGCAATTCTTGAAATCTAAAGCAAAACTATCAGGATTTACCTGGAGTACTTTCTGTAAATAATGAAAAATATATATCTTTTTTGTTTTGAAAAAATGTTTATGCAGGTTTTATTTTAAAATACTGATCCGCCTTCATTCCCTTGATTTGTAATTCCACACTCTTTCATGTTTCTGCAAGGTGAACTGTAGAGGAAGTGAGGTGAATATAACCGGTGGACAATTTGGCATGCATCTATACAAAAATCCCTCCCTTGGCATGAATGCTATTCATTTTGGCAGTAGGCTTTTATACCTCTTAAAAACAGATTACCTTGTATGTCTTTTCTTTGTGTCTTTTCCATTTTAATCTCAAATTTTAAAGGAAAGCAAAACCTCTTTCTGAATAGAGCTGTAGGGGACACCAATTCTGGTTTTCAATAGTCTGGGATTTGAAAATTTGAATAGAAAGCCACAATTAATGAAGTGGTAGGTGAATTTGATTCATTTTGCTTTTTAAGTTTGTACTGTCAGCAGGATATGACTTGATTGTAGCACTAAAGTGGCCATTTAAAACAAATTGCCTTGAAGAGAGAAAGCACTGGGAGTGGAGATCTCTTCAAGGTACTTAGTTTTAAATGAGTGCTCTGACAGCCGTGCCCTTGACCTTGCACTATTTTAAATCCTTCCATGTTTGCGCTGAGCTGGATTAATACAAAGATAAAGGGAAAACACTGAATGCAGTATCATTTGATTATTTTTTTTAGAGATACTGTGCTGCATTTGTTAATACTCTGCTTATTTATACTGACCCCAGGCAGTGGCTAGGATGGCACCTGCTAACTAACGCCCCTAAGCCAAAGTCCTCCAAGGACAAATAGACAAGGAAGGTAATTTCTGTCCTTCTTTCAGCTGAGAAGCTCTTTCAAACAAGCTTTCGGAAAGAAAAAGTCCACCAAGCCTCCTTCCTCTCACTCGGACATCGAAGAGCTTACTGATTCCTCCCTTCCAGCCTCCCCAAAACTGACCCATAATGTTGGAGACTGTGGCTCAGGATCCATGAAGCCATCTCAGTCTGCCTCTGCGTAAGTGTCTTTCTGAAGGCTGTCCACCTGTTTATGAAACACAACCTCAGGCCAAGCCCCATGTATATATTCAAAAAGGGACCAAGTGCCACCTGCCTGACTGCAGTCTCAGATCTGAACATCTCCAGAGTTTTCTGGGAATGGTAGAGAAAATTTACTTCATGCTTTGTTTTTTTTTTTGAACATTAAAATACAAATGCTTCTTGATCCTACTCTTCACTTCTCTAATTATTGTACTGCTTTTTTTCACTGGAATTATCCATCTATCTGTCTGACTGTGCACACATGCAGGTCATCCCTTGTCTGGCCACCAAAGAAAAGGCAAAATGGCCCTGTCATCTACAAGCATAGATCTCGGTAACATGGTTTGATGCATACGAGAGCTGTCAAGATTGGAATGCTAACCTAGGAGTATTTGCTTCTGTTTTCTCTAAAACCACATGCATGCATTCCACCCACAAATACCTCTCTCTGTGTTTTCAATTAAAACTTAGTTTCTTAAAAAAAATCAATCTGCAATCTGTTTGTCTTTCATTGTATTGGATATTGGATAATCTAACATAGTATTTCCATATTAGCTCACTTTGTGTTGGTGTGTGTGTGTGTTTACCTGTGCATGTATGTGTGCCTGCTGATACTAGGGCTTGAACTCAGGGCTTAGGCCCTGCCCCTTAGCTTTTTCTCTTTTTTGCTCAAGGCTGGTGCTCTAACATTTGTGCCATCTTGGGCCATGATGAGAAGATTCTGTTTTATTCACTATTTAAACTCTGATTTTCTTATGCACCCAAGACAATGACAGCTATAGAATATGGATTCAACAGGACCTTTATGCTGTGGCTACTGAATTTTACATCTTCCATAATTATGAGAGAAGAGTGTGTCATGGCATATTATAATCAACAATCTGAGTCCAAATACTATTTTAAATGATAATAATGTAAAATTAATATAAACAGATTCCTTTGCCTGATTTTCTACAAAGCTGTACACAAAATACAAGTGTATGACGTATATGACCTTCACACAGCTCTCCGCTAGCCTGCCTGTGGGGGCAGCTAAGGCATAGACTTTAGTCTGTGCTTTAGCTTCACGTGTTGTGATCTCCTAAATCTGCTGAGCCCATGGGAAGATTATATAACACTCATCCATTATTTAAATGTTTCAAGCTAATCTCTTTAATTTATTTTTGACAATAGTTATGTTGGATTTTCATTACTAAATGTTAGTGTGAGGCAAATAAGGTTATGGTATGTACACTTTTTTATCAACATTGTGAGATACAATAACTTGGCTTTTTAAAAGGAAAAATTTGCTGGGCACTTGTAGCTCATGCCTGTAATCCTACCTATTCAAGAGGCTGAGAGCTAAGGATTATGGTTCAAAGCCAGCTCAGACAGGAAAATCCAGGTAACTCAATTAACCACCAAAAAATACCCAGAAATGAGGCTATGGCTCAAGTGGTAGAGCACCAACCTTCAGCAACAAAGCTGAAGGACAGCACCTACATCCTTAATTCAAGCTTCATAATTGTACAATAAGAGGGGAGGTGGGGTAGGGAGAGGGAATATTTCACAAGTTGCCAAGAATATAGAATGAAATACAGTTATACTATGACTCCTCTGTTCTGTATGTAATCACAGCAATCACAGAATTTTAAGGATCACTTAGCATTGCGTAACAGTACATTGTTTTGTAAACTTCAGAAAATAAGAAGAAAAGATCAAAAAGGACATTTAGTCTGCAGTTTTGGACTTGTCTTTGCATTACTATTGCTGGAACTCGCTCCTTTTTCTAGGTCTTGCCAACAGCCTGTGATTTTTGGATGCTATTACAGTTCAGCCCTTAAAAGAGGGATTTCTTTTACTAATCTTTTGACTCTCCCCCTTCTCCCACCACCGACACCACTGACTTTTGTGTTGTTGTTTTTTTCCTTTAGGATCTGTGAATGCACAGAGGCTGAGGCAGAGATAATTCTGCAGCTTAAGAGCGAGCTCAGAGAAAAAGAATTAAAACTAACAGATATTCGGCTGGAGGCCCTCAGCTCTGCCCACCATCTTGATCAGATCCGGGAAGCCATGAACAGGATGCAGGTCTGTGCTGAATTCAGCATGTTTTGAGAAGGAAATGGAAAAATTATAATTCTGGAGGGTGATTTTTTTCCTTCCTCTTGTCTGGCTTTCCCTACAATCAAGTTCACTCTTAAAGCCATTGTGGAATTGTCCTCTGTGTCTACAGTTTTTACAACTCAGTTTTTAGTACTAAATGGAGAATTTTCTGAATTCTAGTTTGGCAGTGAGAAAGCAAACTAGGCAGTTCTATTCAAGGATCATTAAGGATACTTGTACTAGTGATTAGATTCTGGCTGAAAGCCATGTTTTACAGAAATGACTACAATTTTTGATTCTTCACTCTTCTATAAGTTACCTTTATATTAGCATTGTTCTAGAAAGTTATTCTTTTGAAATCTGACTTTCAAAAATACCTTTACCTACTTTACATTGAAAAACAAAAATAATGAGGGGACTACATGCTTCAAAAGAAGCATTCTGAATATAAAAGTAAAAGTGATTTAGAAGGCCAACTGTAAAAGTAAAGCTTCTGTATCTTTTGGATGCATCTCAAAGCTAAATTCAGAAGTAGTGAGTGCTTAGAGTAAATTCTTATTTTATTATTGTAAATCAATAATCCCCACTACCACAGACAATAGAAATAAGAAAATACTCATTTGCTGAGCAGATTCATCTGCTACTGTATAGATTCACAAATAGGCTTATGTTGTTTTTATGAGCTTAGTACTTTATTTTTAAAAAAAAAAGCCCTTTTTCCATTTATTAGCTAGTATGCTGAAATAACTATAAATCACCTTGTTTGTATTATTTCTATTTCTCTATTTTTCTGGTCTCCCTGAATTCAGGGAAGTAAGGTAGCATTATTTGCCTACAAGATTCTAATACCACTTTTAAAATAAGTGTGAGGAACTATCAAATTATATTATTCTTTCGGTGTTTTATTTGTTTCTGTGCCAATGATTTCAGCCTCACAGTCACACTTGGCTTTTTCAGTTAAGGCCAGCACTGTACCCTAGAGCCACACCTCCACTTCCAGCTTTTGAATGGTTGATGGGAGACAAGTCTCTTAGACTGTCCTGCCCAAACTGGCTTTGAACTGTGATCCTCAAATCTTGGCCTTCTGAATAGCTAGAATTACAGATGTGAGCCACCAGGACCTGGCTATATTATTGTCAATTCAAATGAGACTAAGTCCTGAAAAACTTGTATGAAATATGATATTTTTAAACAATAGGAATGAGAATACAGCTTAGTGTAGAGTTCATACCTAACATGTGTGAGACCTTAGGTTCAGTTCCTAGCACCCCAAATAGTTAACAACAACAATAACAATATGGTGTCTATTGTATGAACCCAGGTGTATGTACCTGTAAGAGTCAGCAAAAGCTAACTTTTCTTCTGTACAAGAAAATGCTGTTTTTATCATTTGTATTTATTTAACCTATTACCATATACTTTAACAAACTACCCGCCTCCCCTACAAACCTCGGTGCCCTTTCTTCTGTTTTCTGTCTTTGTAACAGAATGAAATAGAAATACTAAAGGCTGAAAATGATCGGTTGAAGGCTGAAACTGGTAACATTGCTAAGCCTGCTCGGCCACCATCAGAATCCTCAAGCACTGCGTCTTCCTCTTCTTCCCGGCAGTCCCTGGGGCTTTCCCTCAACAACTTGAACATCACAGAGTCTGTTACCTCAGGTGAGTTAGTGCAGATACCTGCCCAACCCACAGTTGGTCTACAGCTCAGCAGGGATGGGCACATTTAGAATCTGGAGATCATTGCCCTTCAGAATGTTAACATGCATGCTCAAAAATAGCCTATTTTTATCTTCAAACATTTTTCTACTTGTAATTTTATAAGAATATTCTCTGTGAAATATTGAATCTTAGAGGTACAGTTTTCATACTATGTTTAAAAATTTTTTCTTGCACTTTGGGAGGACAGCATCCTTGAATATTCTTGGAGATGATTAATACTCCCAGAATATAATAACTCCATGGCAGTTAATAGAGTTTTCAGTGTACAAAGCCATTTCTGAATTCAGCTAGATGGGCCTTCTCGCTGTTGCCTAGGGAAAACACAATGTTGCTGTGTCACCCTGCCTGCAGCTTTATTAAATTTTCCGCAAACAAAAGAAAATGCTAGGTTGTTATTGTGCACAGCAGGACTAATGGTAGAAGAAGGGTAGAGTTTGGATTCAATTTCTTGCAGAATCACATGATACTGTTTCATCTTGATATATAATGAGCCATTCACTTATCAAGTAGAACTGTTCCTATGACATTGAATCATTTGATATACGTAGAGTTTAGTAGGAAATGTTTACATGAAGATCTGTGGTAATTACAAAGTCCAACCACCAGATGACGCTTGGAAACCAGTAATATTGATGTTCCTTGGCAACTAGACTTCACTGTGGACCCTGGAGATTCTGCTGCTTGTCTTAAACCATTCAAATGTAGACAAATCAAGAGGAGGAAGAAGATATTTTTTTAAAAATGATGCGGTTATTGATTACATTTTCATAAATCACATATCTTCAAAAAATCTAGAATCTTTTCAAATTCTTTTGTGGCTATTGCTATAGCTATAACTAATATATTATAAAAATATAAAAATTGCATAAATATATACACTCACTTTTAGCATATATATTTAAAGGATAATAAAGGATAATTAGAGCTTCTTGTAATTCAGAAAAATAATGTTTATACATAAGACCATAACTTGTGTTCTACAAAATCTCCAGAGTATACTTTCCTCATGATTTTCCTCTCATGGAGATTATTCTTACACAGATTTTTCTACCAACTTACTGAGAACAAGGAAGAACCAGAGTTAGTCAGGATGTGATCTTCTTACCCTCTAAAGGATATTTCTGAATAAATATACAGAGAAAAGAAATAATTATTTGAATAGCACAATCTACTAGGCATAGAACATGAGGTGTTTTACAAAGCTATTGCTTATGCTTTCTGTAGCTGTACAAAATGGGGCTGCTTAAGGGCCCCACTTTGTATATGCGGAAACCAGAGCCTAGGAAAGTGATTGTACAGATTGTTTCCAAAGCATGCAACTAATGAGTGGAAAAATTAATATGTAGAGTCACATCTGGATGGGTCTACTACCAGGACTTTTCCCTATCATATTAATTCTGCTGTAGCTCATCTGTACAAAGGCCAAGGACAATCATTTACTGGTAACATTACCTCACTGTTCTCAGGGGTAAATATACACTTGATGCTTCATTTTCTTTAAAAAGTGAATATGACATGAGATATATCACATGTTTCCAGGCAAAGCTGAGCAGATACAGAAATAAGCTCTGAGGTTAAATACCTATCCATGGATTATTTCAACATCATTTTATACCACCCTGCCCTCCTCCTGATTTTAAACTCCTGCTCCCCCAAACATCTGTTAGTTCCTGGAATGCTTCCAGCTCATAATCAGCGCACTTGGACTTATGACTGTCTGCTGAACCTCTTTCCTTGACTCTTCACATGACTAGCAGTTATCAGTCTTCTAGATTTCTCCCACACATAACTCTCCAAGGACACTTTCCAGGATTATCATCTATCTAGAGCTCTCTTCCCTTGGTAATTATTCCCTGTTTCATTGAAGGGTACTTGACATGTTCTGTAATTACCTTGTGGAAAAGAGCAAAAATTACTTAGTTTCAGAGGAGCAAAAAATTTCTTTTATACTTTGATCTTTGTTCCCAATGCCCAGACACTTTCTGATACTCAGCACTGGCTGAATATTTCTGAGCATTTGAGGCAAGTACTAAAAAGAGAGTTTAATAAAAAATAAAAATAAAAAAGATGTTTAGATAAGAGCAGCCAAGGATGAACTGCTCTGGACTTCTGAAATTAAGAACAAGTTAATTAGAATAATCCTTAATAGTATTTTTTACATTGAAATGGTATTTATCTATCTGTATGGGATAGTAACTTATCAGAATTCAATACATTTAAACAACATATAATCATCAATTTGAGATAATAAGCTTTTTGCATCACTTCAAATAAATATTCTTTTTTTTGTATTTTGGGAATTGCATACTCTTCTAGTCATTCTGAAATATGTCATATATTATTTTAATCTGCTAAAGAAGATTCAGAAATAGTATCTCCACAGAATTTTAGGAAAGGTGAAAAAGGCACAAGTTGGAAAGATGTTAATTTGAGAACATTTCAGTAGAGGAAATTATCTTCTGTGGTTTATAAGTTTCCAGTGAAAGGGCTGGGGTATTACTCAACCCCCAACATGGCACCAAAAAACAACAATAGCACCTTAAAATTTCTAAAGAAAATGTGTATATCATGTACATATAAAATGTACATATAACTGTAGATCTATATTATACACATACCTATACTGTAACTCTAAAAGTTGTATTTGTTAGGTCTTATGGTTTTTATTCCTCCTCCTTTAAAAAATTACATAGGCTTAATTATTAACATCATTGGAACCATCCATTTTTCAGTAGCCATCTTATTAAATTGTCATTCTTATGATGTTACAGTCACAAGGCTTGTCTCTATAAAATTATCATCAGAGCTTGTCACCAGGCACAGGAGCTCTAGGGCACATAACTAAGTTTCCCTTATCCACAGAGCACTATCTTCATATTAAGAACGGCTGGGTAAGAGCATCATTGTTGAAGGAAACCATACATTTGGGATAACTTACAATGAGTTTTTCAAATTGGAACATTAATCTGGTATAATGCATTTAAAATTTTAATCTTTATTATCATTTAAAGCATGGTATTTTAAAGGTTAACGAGCTTTATCATGCTTCTGTAATTTTTAGGTGATTACTAGAAGCAGTATTTTGATTTTGAAACTATTACCATAAAGTATACAGTAGAGTAAGAATTAATATGCCTCTAAGGATGATTAATGCTATAGTGAAAATTCAATAACGGTACCTAATAATGAGTGATATAAGGTAAGTGGTATAAAAGCTGCACATGTGCCCAATGCTTGAAAACAATTGTAGTTGACAGTCAATCTCTGCACCTGTGCATTCATAAATTACATGGGTATTGTGCTTGGATATTTTGGTTTGGTTAGAAAAATTGGATTGCTTTTCAGTTTTAATGGTGACTGAATATTACTCATGCATTATTCACATTATTGAGACTTGTCTATAATAGTGGGGGAAAATACATTTCCTCATTCAAAAGCAATGGCCCAACTTGAGCAACGATCTTTAGAATCAGAAATAAATTCTTACATTGAAACTTTAATTCATCTTTTTGAAAGCTGTGGTTTTTCAAGCCATTTAGGCTAGAATGCAAAACAGATTCCATTGAACAAATATAAAACTATAGGGAAGAAACCAGGGACTGGAAACAAATTTCAGCTAATCGTACTCTGTTGTGTTTGTGTTTCTTTAAATTTTGGTAGATATTTTGCTTGATGATGCTGGTGATGCAACTGGACATAAGGATGGCCGCAGTGTGAAAATTATAGTCTCTATCAGCAAGGGCTATGGTCGAGCAAAGGTATACCTTTAAATTCTACATTACTAAAAAGTCTGAAATCCTGAGTTGGATGCCTTTCTTCTACTAAATATTCTGTTGGAGGTGTTTGCTTTCGAATTAACTCATTATGTTACACAAAGTATGTAAACAGTGACCATGAGAAATGGCATTACCATACATGTCGAATTGTATCTGAAGTGTATCACATCTTCATGCTCTGAAACCAATATTAAGCAGAACGTTTTTCCTTGACATAAACATCTAATTTCCCATCTTATTTATGCCTGTCATCTGTAGACTCTAGGTAGTGTTTGTGATATGTCAGTAGGGTTGCCAATCATTTTGGACACAGACTATAAGGTTCAAAAATATTGTTGAGAAAGTGGGGCTATGACCCAAATGGTAGAGCACCAGCCTTGAGCAAAAGAAGCTAAGGGAGAATGCCTAGGCACTAAGTTCAAGCCCAAAGTCTAGCACAAAAAATATGTTGTTGACCTCAGAAAGATATACATATTCCACCAAACTTATTAGAACATATTACATTGAAGCTGCTTGTCCATATAGATTTTTTAACCAAGCTCCTCTCTGATTAGGCAAGTCTTTCTTAAAACTTTTTTATTGTAAAAATACTGTATAAAGGGCTTACAGGTACACGAGTAAGGTAATGTTTCCTATTGAGTATTGTCCCCCCTCTTTTGTTTTTCCCCCACTACCCCTTCCCTCCCCACCTCCCCAAAGTTATAAAGTTCATTTTCAACACAGTATCTTGTGTATTTCATTGTTACAATGGGTCGTCCTGTATCCTTATTTCAGCATTTTGTTATTTCCCTTCCCCTTCCCAAATTAGAAAAATGTATATACAAGATGCAGGGCACCGGAATCAAACACAGTGACAACAGGGGAAGAACATACAAAAGAAACAAAAACACATAATACATTGAAAATAGCAGAGACAAAGGAAAAAACATCTTGTGTCCCTATCTTAGGGTTCATTTCACTTAGCATCATCTTATATGGTCATATGTACATAGCTTTTGACCTTTTCTGATTGTCTGGTAAAATTATCCTGAACGTATACTAGTTATTGCAAATAAGGGAAACCATGGGACCTATATTTCTTTTGGCCTGGCTTACTTCACTTAATATAATTTTTTCCAAGTCTTTCCATTTCCTAACAAATGGGGCAATGTCATTCTTACTGATGGAGGCATAGAATTCCACAGTGGAATTCTGTGTGTGTGTGTGTGTGTGTGTGTGTGTGTGTGTGTGTGTGTGTGTGTGTGTGTGTGTGTGTGTGTGTGTGTGTGTGTCACATTTTCTTGATCCATTCATCTACTGAGGGGCATCTGGGTTGGTTCCATATCTTAGCTATGGTGATAATGCTGCAATAAACATAGATGTGCTGGTATAGCTTTACTATGGCCTTGTTTGTAATCATTTGGTTAAATGTAATTAGGCAGGTCATTTAAGATTTTCATTTTAAATCTTGTTTTCAATTTGGCAACATCACTTGATACTCATTCTTAAAGCTAATATGACACTTTAAGTTGAATGCCTAGTGACTAGCCAAGAAGCATATTTGGAAATAATCTAAATATTTGTATCAACCCACAAGAGAAAAAAAATCATTTAGAATTTTAAAGTAATTGAAGTAGTTAAGTTTCCACAGTGAGATACCACCTGTGAATTTTCGCATTGAGCAAATGTACCAAGGAATCCAACACCATAGGTTTTCTGCTTGAGCTGCATATTTGCCCGTTTTTCCCCAGGTGGGTCTTTATGTCTAATAGTCTCACTGAAATCCAGCTAACTGATTTAAAAGCAGCTGTTTCAAACATTGTGTAAGTATCAATGTTAGCTATATTATGAATATACTGGAAAATAAATTTTCCTGCCTAGAATAATTCTAAAAGCCAATATTTTGGAAGGTTTATATATTTATTTTTCAGATAAAGCTTCTTAGACCAGTTGTTTAAGGGTGTTAGGTCTGTCATCACAAGATACCAGATAAAAGGATGGTTCCATAACAAAAATATGTTTGCTTTTGTTTCTAGCAGTTAGCAACTCCAAGGTCAAGGTTCTGGCCAATTTAGTTGCTAGTGAGGGCTGTTGCCTTGCATTCCAGATGGCTTCTTGGTCCAGTCTCAGCTGGTCTGACCTTAGTGTCTGTGGGAAGGGAAGAGTAGGGCTACCCCAATGTAACTCATCTCATCATGAGCTCATTGCTCATTGGTGCTAAGCTAATACTAATTACCTGATTAGCTCCAAATACATACTGGGGCTAAAGGTTTTTGCATGTGGGATTTCGTGGTGACACAGACATTTTAATGTCTATAGAAATAGTGACAAAGCAACACAGTCATTCAGCTGTTGGTTTCTCAACTTTTCTGACTTAGATTACATTGCAAGGATGTTGACTGTTGTTAACTTACAGGGTTAAATATTGCAGGTGAAGAAATGGAAGTTTTAGAGCAGTTCAGTGATTTTTCTTAAGGCCACGTTTCTTATTTAGATGATAGATATGTGTTATGAAATCCATGCCTCTAACCCTTCACTCTAGATTACTCTATCACCCATTAATGTCACTTACTGGGTGACTAGAACCAGAATTATAACACATTAACTAATTATATCTACTCATGTCGTAATTAGTAGTCTATGTAATTGTTTCTAGGCAACATAAAAGCGATGCTAATTAAATTGGAATTCCTGAATTGTCTACATACCTTCTAGATCTAGAAATTGCTCAAAACCCCATCCAACAACAATATAGATTTGAGATTAATATTTGTAATTTGCCAATATACCTAGTTGGATTAAAGAAGTTCTGTCAGTTTTTGCAAGTAGTAGATTTTCTGATAAATTCCATGTTGGACTTGTTTTGTAAATGTGTAAATGCCATTATACCACAGATAATTATTTTTAATTTATTTTTACATTTTTCATTATTATAAATTGTACAAAGTGAATAATTATTTTTCAAGCTAAATTAGATTTTTAGATAAAAATCCCAAGTTACAGACTTTTTAAACATAAGAACATTAAATAATAAAATGAAGTTCTAGGATTCGTATAGTGATATTCACACATCTCACTATTTCCCTCCCACCACACTGCTTTCCTAAGGATGTGCTCACTATGTCAAAATACAAAGCAGTACTCTCTGACACTTTTCAATTTCCCTTCTTCTGGAAAGGTCTTGAATCAGTGTTCCTTGACAAACCATTTCATTTCATCTCTCTCTTGCTTGTTGTTGTTGATATTGCCATTATTTATTTAGTTCATTGACTAGTTTGCTGGACTACGCTTCTTTGTATATGGACCACTATATTAATATAGATATTGATATATATGTGTTTATATATTTGTTATCATATATCTGATACTATTGAATCAATGGACTTGATGAATTCTTTGAGCTAAATCACCACCTCCATTAATATGTTTCAGCAGAAAATACATTAATAGCATAAAGATACATGGCTTGATTCTATCTTTATTTTGTTCTCATTAAGGACCAGAAGTCTCAGTCATATTTGATAGGATCCATTGGTGTTAGTGGCAAAACCAAATGGGATGTCTTAGATGGAGTAATTAGACGTCTTTTTAAGGTAAGTTGACTTTAATAGGATAGATAGCCAACTCATGACTATAATCCTAGTAACTCAAGAAGCTGAGATCTAAGGATCTCGTTTCAAAACCAGCCCAGAGAGACAAATCTGAGAGACTCTTCTCAATAATTAACCAGTCAAATGTTGGAAGTAGAGGTATGGCTCAAATGGTAGCATGCCAACTATGAGAAAAAAAATGAACAACAACAACAACAATAATAGTTGCATAGATACTTCTGCTTCTCTATTTCAAGTAGAAAAGCTTTCTCTCATAATATTGCTCAATGTTAACATTTGTTATGTTACTCATATATACATTTTATCAACCGGCTTTATAGCTCCATTACTCTCTGTTTTGCAAATTAATAGAACTTCACTTTCAATTTTTGTGTGTGTGCCATTTTAGGAATATGTGTTCCGAATTGATACATCCTCTAGTCTTGGTCTGAGCTCTGACTGTATTGCTAGCTACTGTATAGGAGACTTAATTAGATCTCATAACCTAGAAGTGCCTGAACTGCTGCCTTGTGGATATCTAGTGGGGGATAATGACGTCATCACTGTGAACCTAAAAGGTAAAATCTAAAGCTCCCTATTAGCTTCTTATTTAGTTCCTCTCCTTTTTGCTTTCTACCTTCCTTACTTGCTTCCTTTCTTCCTTCTTTTCTTTCGGTCTCCATTCAGAGTTTCTGATTTACACTATTCATTCAACTTTGTTCTCCACTTTGATGAAATAGCCATGCTTTTCTTTGAAACTTGACATCCTATTAGAAAAATGTAAAATGCAACACAATTACCCTTTTTTCTATTTAGTTGTGAGATGTGAAACTTAGAATACCATTCTGAAGGTGTGCCAAGTCATAGGGAGAAATACAATTTAGGGAACTTGGGTTTCTAGATTTTTCTTTCAATAAGTGGGGGATTCAAAAGTATTAATGTGTATTGTGAAATGATATATTCCTCTCTATGTCTTGGATTTAAAAATATGTGTTCTCAAAAATATTCATTGGGCATAGAGAATGGAACTTGGGAATTGGGATGCTAATCCTTGCTTTCTTTGCTTTGGATGATGTGACTAATTACAGGCTTAATGTCAACCTGAAATTTACCATAGCTGTTTGCTTGTTGATGTTCAAGAATCAAAATGAATCTATATGAACTATGGGTTAATAGAAGGATTCATCAATATTTGATTTTATGATTAACGTGATTGAGTTAGGAACATGAGATACTGTTGCTTCCCCTCATAATTCTTTGCCAAACATCATAGTTTTTAGTCTTCAAAATCTTAAGTGTTTGTACAGCTGGGATATGTAATGAGAGAAGGAAGGTAATAAAGAGAAGGGAAAATGAGTTAGGGAAAAACAAAGAAATACACATACAGGTACCTGTATAATTATAAACTTCACTTAGGTGTTTAGCCTATACTTATACGGATATATCTTGTTTCTCAAAATGACCATACATTTGTGGGTTAGAAATAGCAAGATAATTATTTTACAATAACAGCATTCCTATGTATATAAGATTGTTGATTGACAATGTTTTTTTAAAATTGTAGCTTGTATAAAACAACAAAGATGTTATTTGGGTTTTTTTCTCCTTCAGGGGTAGAAGAAAACAGTTTGGACAGTTTCGTTTTTGATACACTTATTCCTAAGCCAATTACCCAAAGGTACTTTAACTTGTTGATGGAGCATCACAGAATTATACTCTCAGGACCAAGTGGTACTGGAAAGACCTATTTAGCAAACAAACTTGCTGAATATGTAATAACCAAATCTGGGAGGAAAAAGACAGAAGATGCAATTGCCACTTTCAATGTGGATCACAAGTCAAGTAAGGTAAGTCACAAAATGCTGAGAGTTACTGTTATGTACCCATACATTTCTAAAGCTGGCCAATTTTAGGTTTATGTGAGGCTTCCATGTTATACCTAGAAAGATAACAGAAAACTGAACAATATTTTATTTCATCTACAACTAATGTCTATGTGCAATACCAATCAGACTGAATATTCTCACCTAGAATATTGGCTATAAAACCTATCCAATACTTTCATCCATGCTGAGTAAAATTAAAAATCCTGGATATAGGAAGTAGTGGAGGGCTGATATTTCCTTATATTAGCTTACTAGCTAAAATGTGAATGCTACTTACAATGCTCATTGGATACTGCAAATATTATAAGCAACAGCTTAATGGAATCCTAAAACAACATGATCATGAGTTAAACTGACCCAGTCATTTGTCTGTGATGAGTTACTTGAGATGAGCTGCCTAAGGGAGGAAAGGTTGATTTTGGCCCACAGTTTGAAAGATTCTTGTCCAAGCTTAACTGAATCCATTGCTATGGATCTTGGTGACACAAAGCATCATGGTGAGGGAGTACATGACAGAGCAAAGCTGCACACATCATGACAGCCAAAAAGCAGAGAGAAAATGAACTTTACAACTTTGCTGGGGGGAGTAGAGGGAGGAGCTGGGAAGGTGGGAAGGTAAGGGATGGTAGGGGAAAAACCAAAGGAGGTGGTAACAATGCTCGATAGGAAATGGACTCATTGCCTTGCTCAAGTAACTGTAACCCCTCTGTACAGTATGTTTACAATAAAAATATATTTTTTAAAAAAGAGAAGTGGTTGCAGACAGGATATACCCTTCAAAGACATGCTCCAAATGATACATTTTTTTCAAACAAACCCTACCTCCTAATAGCCAGTTCAATAAGAACTTACCCAGGGATTAATCCACTGAGGAGTTTAGCACTTCTCAAAGCCCATCCATGAGGTAGTTACTAAGCTATAGCACAGAACATTAGTTAAATTTGTTTTCTACAAACTGTAATTGATGAGGGCATGGTTAGTACTTTCCTGTTGATGAAAAGTTATCTGTCCACAGAGGAAAAGGATAATAAATGTTGTTAACTAGATGTTTTTTTCTTTAAGTCTTTAAGACTAAGCTATTGCAGCATCAAGGGCCCATTATTGCACATTCATTTTATTTTCTTATCTACAGAATGGAGAAAAAAGTAGGATGAGGTAGGCCCAGATAAGTGTGTGTGTGTGTGTGTGTGTGTGTGTGTGTGTGTGTGTGTGTGTGTGTGTGTGTGTGTGTGTGAGTGTGTGTATGGAGATGAAGGAGAGACAGGCAAACAGAGGTAAAGCATCAAAAGTAGATATTGCTGTATAGTTTATTTAGTTACTAATCATAGCTCTTGCTCCTAATGAAACTTTCTTGCACAAGCACATGCAGATACATGCACGCACTTTTGTTCAAAATTGTCTTATAGATCTCCTCAAAGGTTCAATGACACTCATAGAACATAAGGTAATATCTTAACAGTGAAGTAAGTGCAGTCCATGGGTTGCAAATATTGCTTTGGAATTCAGCACTAATCAAACTGAGTTTCAAACACTCATTGCCATGAAGGAGGGTCCTAGACCTGTGGTAGGAAGAACACTTGGCTCTTCTCTAAGCTGAAGGCAGAAGTGCACAATTGTTTCCTTGTTGTATTGCCTCCTGTGATCCTGTCTCCTTATAGCTTTACACAGAAGCCTTCTAACAACTCTCTAGCTTTCTTTTCAGCCAAAGAAGATGAAAGGATTTTGAGATCTCTTACACATCCTTTGTCTTCTCTTTGGCTTTTCCTCAATACTGATATATACATCTTTTGATTTTTTTAAACAATTGTGAGAAAATAAGTAAATAGATGTGTTAAAGGAGTCCAAAATTTTTGATAAAGGTAGAAATCACTTGATATCAAGGTTTGAATTAATTTCAAGCTTCATTTGATAGATTTTGACACAGTGAAATAAAACAGGTGATTTCTACTAATAAAATACACATTAAAAACTATCATCTATTCTTTCAATTTTCATTCATATAAAGAGTTTGCACTTAAGAAAGACTGTTAATGAGCTTCTGTCCTTTGAAATATTTCTGTTAAATATTTTGAATACTTTCATTTTTAGCTTTTTCAGAAAAAAAATGTATACTATTATTAGATCAGTTTGGTTGATGTTGCAAAATGATGCTAACGTAAAGCATTGCCAAGAGTGTTTGAATGGAACGAACAGTGCTAGGAAACAGCGATAGGAAGAATGAATCATGTGGCATTTATCACAAGAAGGCACAAAACACCAAGTGTTTATTGTTCCTTTCTCCTTATTAGATATGAATGAGCTGTCAATAATGCTGGATACAGAGAATGTGGCCGTTTTATTTTTTTCCCCTAAGTTAACAGAAGATTCTCAGGGTTTTTTTTCCCCTAGGTGGGTGTGGGTGTAAGTGAGGATGATATTAAAAAAAAAGAGAAAAAAGAGTGACAAGTTGAGATTGTGTTAGAGGTGGCTGCTCACCCTGCAGAAAAACTGAAATAAAATACTAATCAGGCATGAAATAATAAATCATTTCCCTAGTAATACAGAGCTATGTAATGGCTAATATGTTTCATGCTGTGCTATGGAACTCACGGAAGAGATGTAGGCTCCATTCCCGAGAAAGCTTGCTGATTAAAATCCAAACAATAAAAAAAAACAACTTTTCATAATTTTGGTCCCTTTGAATTTTACATTCTGTTCCTTTTCATACACTTCACACACTCACTCAAGATGCCAGCTGGAATATTTTGATGGAGAGCAATGCCCATGAGCAATTATACTTTGTGACATTTGATAGAACAGACCCAGGAGGATAGAGATGGATTTTATAAAGAATATGTGGCCAGCTGAAGCCACTTGGAATAGTAAGGAGGAAGGATCAGTTAGACTTGGCAGATTCATTTTTAGTATGTCTAGAGTCACAATCTGAGAAAATGTGATCTACAGTGTTTATATTACAGTGGTGCTTTGTGTGTACTTTGAAGGTTATAGATATGGGATTCACCTCATTGCCATTGTCCCATCCGGTACATTGTGACATTGTGTGTGTGTGTGTGTGTGTGTGTTCTTTATCACTCTGTATAGATGTGAAACATTTTAATGCCATGTGTTAAGTACAGGAATCTCAGATTCAAATCAGAGTAAAGATTATAAAGGCACTCAAGGGGAGTCTAGATAAAACCTATAAGTGATATGATAACAAAGTTCTTGTGTCTCTTTGTACATCTGATGCATCCATAGCTTTCATTAGATTCCCAAGGATCTACTACCTCTCTCTAGAGGAAAGAGAACAACATGACACTCTCTTTACTGGCTCAATTTGTCCAAACTCATCCAGAGACTGCCTAATTACCAGTCATCGTCTCTGCTCTTCCCAGCTTGTTTACAAGCAGCATGTTGCTGCAGTTGATTTCTTTTCATAGAAATTCTTCTGGTTTTCCTAATTATTACTCCTTATTTACTCCCTCCTTGTTTAGTAAGTTTTTCTAAATCTCCTTTCGTGAGTGATCTTTCTTCAGATACCATGAATGAAAATATAGTCCAACATTCTATTTTCTCTCACTCCTGTTCTCCTCTGGATGATTTTTTTCAGGGTTTCAAAAATATGACTGTTTCAGCTATGAAAAAGGCATCAGAAGTCTGTCCCTATCCTTTCCTATTCATCCTTATCTTGATCACCTTCCCACCCATTTGGACATCTACAGGTGTTTCTCACTTTTTTTTTTTTCATGATTTCCTTGAATTGGCTTTCATTCATTTGCAAACTTTACCCATTCTCATTTTTGAAAATAAGAGTATATTTGTATATTTTAAAATACTATCCCATTATACTACTCTAATGTTTTTCTATTGCTTTCTGCACCCAAGCAAAAACTGTTCCTTGTTATGTAGCACTGTTCCTTGTTCAGATCCATAGTGTCTCTTGGATTAAGCAGTTTCAGTATTTTTCCTTGGCTGGTCTATCCCTTTCCTTTGCAGTATATTTGCTGTACATTTAAATGACAATTTTATCTTGGTAATATCCTAGAATATTCAGTTTTTCTACCTTGCCAACTGGAAAAGTCCATTGATCTCATCCATCATTTAAGCTTGTGAAATAAATCCCTTTCCATTTTATGTAACTCTCGACTTTCATAAAACTTACTTGGACTTGTCTATATGGACATCATGTTTTCATGTTTCTGACTTTGGTTGTTCTTTTTTCTGTTTGGAAAGTTCTCTTATTTGTTAAGCATCCAAATATTACTTAAACATAAAAATTAATGGTTATTAGCAAATTGTACTGCTACTGCAGAATCTTGAAGAAGCTAGGCCTACTGATTAATCTTTACACGCTTTAAAACAACCTCTTTGATCTATGCAAGCAATATATTGTTCACTGTTAATTACAGCTACGTGTGTACATCCCTAGCCATATAAGGAATAAGCTCCTTGAATACTTTTTTTTTTTGGTCCAGTTGTGAGACCTGAACTCTGGGCCTGGGCGCTGTCCCTCAGCTCTTCAGCTCAAGGCTAGCGTTCTACCATTTAAGCCACAGCGCCACTTCCAGCTTTTTCTGCTTATGTGGTGCTGAGGAATCGAACCCAGGGCCTCATGTATGCAAGGCAAGCACTCTACCACTGAGCCACCTTCCCAGCCCCTTGAATACTTTTTTAAAAAATATTAATCAATCATTATATCTTCACCTTTATGTTTCTTTTGATAAATACTCTCCCCTACTGACAAGAGACAAAAAATATCAGTGATGCAGTTAGTTGTATGGAGAAATCCAATTTCCTGCATGGATCCTTAGTTTTCTCCCATTTTTTTTCTTCCATTGTGTACAGGGTTACCATATGCTATATTTTCCTGAAACACCAGAATCTTCTGGAAACACATCACATACTCACACTTTCCAGTACTTTTTATTCTTTAGGTTTATTTTCCCCCCTTGGGCTAGGGGCAGAGCTCAAACATTGCTACAACACCTGTCTAGAAAGAATGAGGTTCTGAGTTCCAACCCCAGTACCACCAGAGGGGAAAAATACCTTCACTGCATGAACCTGACAGCCAGTCAGACACTTGCCCTGAGCTCCTTTGTGGCATTCTGTACTCATTATGTGGTTGGGATGCAGTTTTGAGGATGTTTCTTTGCTGATCAACAGTTCAGGTCTACAAAGAAATTAGGTTTTATCTTTTAGTCCTTGGTGCCAATGTACATGACACAAAAGTGTTTGGTAATAGTGTGCTAAGATCATGAAAATTCAGTTGGGCTTTTCCTCATCATTCATTTCAAATGCCACCTCTCCATGATGTCTGTCAGACCCCTCTGATTAGACCTGACCACTTTGTCATGTATAGATCTCCACTACACCTTTCTGATCATAACTTATGAGTGTGCCTACCACTTTCCTTAAACTCTAGCAGCACATTCTCCACAACAGTCACCACAATATTATATTAAAGTGGTTAAATATACATAGAATTTTTTCATCCTTAATATGACGTTTAGAATCCTTAATGTGACGTTTAGAATCTACAGGCTAAACACTTAACTTCCTTGTCTAGAAAAGTAATTAATGTACGTTGTAATGAATAGTGAAACTTACTTGAATTCTATTGCAAAATGAAGAATGTTTTCTTATTTTTGTACTTCACAGGGCAGGGTCTAAAGCAACAAACAGTAGATGTGAATATTTTTGGAAGAATGCATGACTTAATATAAATAGATGAGTGGTAGTTGCTAAAAATATGTTTGAAATAATATAAAGAATATATAATAATAAAATTCTGGGCTTAACTATTCTGAGGTTAAATTAAATTCTCCTGACCATTTATTATATATTTTTCTATATTCTCTGATGCAGGCCACAAGATACGGCTGGTAATTCCATTGTATAATATATTAGTGTCAAGTAGGGTCTTAGTTTTTAAAGTAAAGTTTATATTTGAATAAAACTCACCCCTACCTTCTTCCCATCAGCTGTTTCATCTCCTGTACTTTTAGTTCTAAACATGGTTTTATCTCTAGAACAAGGTAGCACCTAGAGACCGAGAATAAGTAGTTCACATATTTAACTGGCTGCCAAAATTAGGATCATGGAAATAAAAAAAAACCAGAGCAAGATTTACAAATTGGAAGTGTCATTGTAAATATGCAAATACTATGGAAATGCTTTTACTGATTAGGATAATTCTAAAAACCTAATTATGTTCCTGGCATATCCATCTGTGAGAATAGTCAATCAGAGAACTGGTTATCATATTTAGATTAAAAATTATTAGAGAGGAATAATACCTGTAAAGGGACCAAGAAGAATAAGAAATCCTAAATGCTGATATTAAATGACTCAGTGAAATACAACAGATGTTTTATTTAATTTTGCAGTTGCCAGGCACCAGTGGCTCATGCCCGTAATCCTTTCTACTCAGGAAGCTGAGATATGAGTATCTTGGTGCAAATGCAGCATGGATAGAAGAGTCTGTGAGACTTTTATCTCTAATTAGCCATCAAAATGCCAGAAATGGAGCTGTGGCTCAAGGGGTAGAGGGCTACCCTTGAACAGAAAGCCAAACAGGAGCGTAATGCCCTGAGTTCAAATTCCAGTATCAGCCCACATAAAAATAAATAAATAAATAAATATCAACAGTTGCTTATTTACTACAAATAAATAAATAATTGTCCCTGGTTTTATCAGGGTCCTGTGGCTCCACTATTAGTTGCAACTCATCTACATGAATTGAAATTGAAACATGCAGTGTCAGTGGTAGTTGAGAGTTGCCATTTTGGATTTACTCTATTTTGAAATTATAAATTTGGTAAAAATCTGCTTCAGTTACTGAAACATCAATAGTAAAAATGAAGTCACACTGTTATGATTTGTTATATGATTTCATATCTAGACCTATAAAATGAGTTTGTCGTTTTATATTTGCTGCTGGTAAGGGCTCTTCTTTTTGTTCTTTCTCTTTTCTTAAAGAAATACTTTCAAGGTTGAATGCTTTTTACTTTATGGAATGTTTTTATAGCAATAAAATAATCTATAATTTTAATGAAAAATGGATTAAATATATACTATGTGATTTCAAAATATTGCTTGTCCTTGATATAGAATCATCTTTTATGTAATCTTTTTTTTAAGGAATTGCAGCAGTATCTAGCGAACCTGGCTGAACAGTGCAGTGCTGATAATAATGGCGCAGAGCTCCCAGTTGTAATAATTCTTGATAATCTTCATCATGTGGGCTCTTTAGGTGATATCTTCAATGGTTTCCTCAACTGTAAATACAACAAATGGTATGCTCATAAAATTTGAAAATACGGGGCTGGGAAGGTGGCTCAGTGGTAGAGCGCTTGCCTTGCATGCTTGAGGCCCTGGGTTCGATTCCTCAGCACCACATAAGCAAAAAGAAAAAAGCCAGAAGTGGTGCTGTGGCTCAAGTGGTAGAGCGCTAGCCTTGAGCTGAAGAGCTGAGGGACAGCGCCCAGGCCCAGAGTTCAGGCCCCACGACCGGACCCAAAAAAAAAATTGAAAATACGATATTATTTGACTTCTTATACCAATTTATATTTTAAGACATGTACTGGATGCCATTAATTTCAGAACCCCTAATCACTATTGCTACATATTTCCCACAACCCATTCCCTAAAATGTCTGTTCATTCAGTACTATGTCCTTGTCACTTTTATGCTGATCTGTGCTCCTACAGATGTTCAGATAGTGCTCTGGAAGGATATTATCAAGGATAGAACAGTTTTAATCAGGCGAAAGTAATAACTAGAAGGACATTTTAGAAGTAGAGTTTCAAGCTCAGTATATCAAAATCTAAATTCAACTTTTATCTAGAGATACAATTAATCTGTTCAACCATGGATCCCTTGTCACATTTTTACAATTTCCTTGTGAAAATGAAAAGATAGCAGTGCAGTATTAAACAACTGAAAACCCACTAAAATTCATTGTAGCATGGTTTCTAAAGAAAAGACATATGAGAACAATATACAAGCAACATACATATTATCCTTAGGGTGCTAAATATTTTCATTAATCTCTTCTAGTGATAAAAACCATTATAAATAGATCAGCATAAAAAATAAAAGCAGAACACAAATCTTCTCCTGTTATTAAAAGCCTATAAAAGTTGTGAAATTCCAAAAGAAAAGTGATCAATGGATTTGATTATAAGTAAAAGAATTGTAAAATGTTAGAGTGGGAAGTACGATTATGATTATGCTATCCAACCTCTCTACTTTATCGACGAGTAAACTAGAGTATGCTCAGGGAGAGAAAATGATTCCCATTTAGGTAGGGGTCGGGGGAGTGTAGTTGGGAGGAGACAACAATGCTTGATAAGAAATGTACTCATTACCTTGCTCATGTAACTATAACCCCTCCTCTGTACAGCACTTTCACAATAAAAAACTATTTAATAAAAAAAAATGATTCCCCTTGATGTTAGAGCTAGAATTAGAACTTCCAGTAGTAATTTCCAGCTCAGTCATCTTGGTCATTTTCCACCCTAACATTACAAAATGACCCCTTTAAAATGACTGTTAAAATAGACTAATCCAGCTGAGCTCTGGTGGCTTAAAGCCATCCCAAGCAGAAAAGTCTGTGTAATACTATCTCCAAAATAACCAGCAGAAAACAAAGATGGAGGTGTGACTCAAGTGGTAGAGAATGGGCCAAACAAGCTAAGTACATGGCACTCAGTTTAAATCTTAGTGCCATTAAATAAAGGAATAATCTATATTTCATAAGTGTTTTGCATTTCAGTTTTATTGTATTAATCAGTTCTGCTTGTACACCTAAATTTTCTATGCTGTATTTTCATAGTCCATATATTATTGGAACAATGAATCAGGGAGTTTCTTCATCACCAAATCTAGAATTGCATCACAATTTCAGGTAAAGTTGAAGTATTTCTTTCCCTTCCTTCCTTCCTTCCTTCCTTCCTTCCTTCCTTCCTTCCTTCCTTCCTTCCTTCCTTCCTTCCTTCCTTCCTTCCTTCCTTCCTTCCCTTTCTTCCTTCCTCTCTCCCTTTGTCTTCCCTTCTTCAATCCCTCTCTTCCTTCCTTCCTTGCTATTATTTCCTTCTTTGTTGGTGGTTATTTTTCTATTTGTTCATTGACAAATCTTGCCAGTATTTATCTCTACTGCGAGGTTAATTCTCATTTCTGTGACTCTCTTTTTTCAAGCAGACATATTGTGCTCATCAAAAGTGTTTCTTCAAAAAGAATAGCTTTTAGAGAGTAGAATGATTCCCCTCCTCCAAGGGGGCCTGGCTCAAGTAGAGCATTTCTCTTCTAGGTGTAAGAAATGTGAAGAGTTCCTACTTCAGGATTTGAGATTTTCCTTTAGGAGGGCACTCAGCATGTAGACTCCCACTTACCTCTGCTGCACTTGAGCTTCCCTTAAGCTCTGAAAAATGGAGTCTTTGCATAATAACTCTAGTGCTAATAAACTTCTCAACACTGGGCAGCCTTAAAGGATGGACGGACTTACACTAGGATCATTAGTACTTTAGATTTGAATTGAAATAACTGTGAAATTAAATTTTAATCCATATAACATTTTCTGATTTTTTTTCTTTTTGTAGATGGGTATTATGTGCAAACCACACAGAACCTGTGAAAGGCTTTTTAGAGAGATACCTTCGAAGGAAACTGGTAGAGATGGAAATTGAAAAGAATATACGGAATAATGACCTGGTTAAAATCATAGATTGGATTCCAAAGACATGGCATCATCTCAATAGTTTTTTAGAAACACATAGTTCTTCTGATGTTACCATTGGTGAGTTCCAAAATGACAATATGCCATTTTCCAAGAACAGAGAGTACTTGATAAAGACAGCCAGATTGGATGGTAAAAAATAACAAGCAAAGCCAATGTTTTCAAAGCATCCAAAGATTGAGGGTTTTTTTCCCCTTTCTAAAAGCTTGCCTTCTAAGTTTTCTGCCTTGGATTAGATTCATTTTATTCTGACAATTATTACTAAAATATTACTGAAATCAAGTAAGGTTGATAGAGACAATTTTCTAAAAATCATAGTCATTCAAAATTAATAGTATATTTAGGGTACAAAAGCATTGTAGTGACCAGCTTATATTAAATGTAGTTGTGAGAGAAGATTTTAGTTAGACATCATTTGGATGATTGTAAATAGTTTGGATGATGTCAGCATAGCTGAATTTTGCATTGTAAAATGTGGCGAGTTGACTGCATTGCGACTTTTATTATCACTCCAAGCTCTGATATGCTGTGCTTTGTAGTAATATTTTATGTGAATAAAAAAGAGAGGCCAGGAGATTGTGTCTTCAGTATACATATTTTTTAAATAATCTGCCTGGCCAAGGTAACAATTTTCTAGTCCTACAAGCAATATCTCACCTCTGCCATTTTATAATATTCCTCAAATATATTTTGTTATTTATGTCTTCTCAGGTCCTAGACTTTTTCTTCCCTGCCCTATGGACGTAGAAGGTTCTAGAGTATGGTTCATGGATCTCTGGAATTATTCTTTGGTACCATATATTCTAGAGGCAGTGAGAGAAGGTCTTCAGGTAGAGTATTTAATTTGCATTATTGTTTAAGAAGAAATAAAATGTTCATTCTTTTTTTTTTTTTATCAGTCATGGGGCTTGAACTTTGGGCCTGAGCTCTGTCCCTCCACTCTTCGGCTCAAGGCTAGCGTTCTACTACTTGAGCTACAGTGCCACATCCAGTTTTCTCGTGGTTTATTGGCAATGAGAGTTTCACAGCTTGGGGAGGAACGGGGAGCGGGAAAAAAAAAAAAGAGTTTCACAGCTTTTCCTACCCTGGCTGGCTTTGAACTGTGATCCTCAGATCTCAGCCTCCTGAGATTACAGGCGTGAGCCACCAGCGCCTGGTTGTTAATGTTCATTCTTTTTAACACAAAGAATCCTTATTTCTTTGGATGTTTATACAATTAAAATGCAAGTAAAGAAGAGCAACTAACATGCATAGTCATATATTAGGACAAGAGATATATAAGAGAAAAAGGAAACCATTCTTCCAGCAATGACACCTTTTACTTGCAAGCTAACAATCACTTGCAAGATACACTTATTTTTAAAAGAAAACTCCAAATTCTAAGGAAGACAATGGACATTTTGTTTAAGCAGGACTCTGCTGTTTCTCTCACCTGTCTTGCATCATGAGGCCCTATAACCAACCCTTTTGTGCATAGTTCACTAACATGTGAAATATGTCATTAATAGGAAACTCATCTTTCTTCAGCAAAATAGCTTATCTGCTTCTCCCGCCCCCCCACCAATCTTGAGGGTTACTTAAAGGGGATTTGAAATTTCATGGAATTGTAGGCTGAAAAAAACGCTTCTAATATTTAGATTATATAATCACTCAACTTATTATGCAGGAATCCAATCTCCTTTCATCTCTCCCCTGGGTATTTAGGCAGTTTGGGCTTAGATGAAGTTTGGCTTAAGATGAAGCTCATATTTGGCAAATTCTGTCCTCTTCAATACTGTGTCAAGTCTTTCTTTTACTAACTGGAAATTGGTCCTCCATTGTTTTCCTCCTTTCCTTCCCTTGCATTGTCATGTGTCTTGATCTAGTAAGGTGGCATGGTGGTGTTTAGAACAATCAAGAGAATGCTAGCAGCATGATGAATGTGAAGATGCTCTGAATACTCAAAGACAAAGTTAAGATGTTAAAAATTATATAAATCATTTTTGTTTCAGATTTAAACAACTCAGTTTCATGTTTTTAAGGATAAGAGCAAATCTCTAACTCTGTGTGTGTGTGTGTGTGTGTGTGTGTGTGTGTGTGTGTGTGTGTGTGTGTGTGTGTGTGTGTGTGTGTGTGTGTGTGTGTGTGTGTGTGTGTGTGTTAGTACTAGGGCTTGAATTTAGGGCCTAGGCTCTGCTACTTAACTTTTAAACTCAAGACTGGTACTCTACCACTTGAGCCACAGCTCTACTTTTGGCTTTTTTGGAGTTTAATTACTGGTAAGAGTCTCACAGAATATCCTGCCTGGCTGGCTTGAAACTGCTTTCCTCAGATCTCAGACTCCTGAGATGGGATCACAGACATGCACTATCAGGGCCCTCAGTAACACTTTAGTTTGTTAAAAAGGGAAGTAAAAGATGATGACAATGGTTTTTAGTTTTCAAATATAACCAAGTGATTTTTTTTGGGGGGGGGTCCGGTCATGGGGCCTGAACTCTGGGCCTGGGCACTGACCCTCAGCTCTTCAGCTCAAGGCTAATACTCTACCACTTGAGCCACAGCACCACTTCTGGCTTTTTTCTTTTTGCTTATGTGGTGCTGAGGAATCGAACCCAGGGCCTCATGCATGCAAGGCAAGCGCTCTACCACTGAGCCACCTTCCCAGCTCCAGTTTTCAAATATAACATGATCATGTTTCAGATTAGTCTAAACTGTTTATGCTAAGATACAGGTTAGTCTCTCAATACTAATCATTTATTCTAAAAAATAATTTACAATGTAAGATAAATATTTTTAAATTAGTATTTAACTAAATTGTCTTGATAAGTCTCAATATTAATAAACTATCACCTATATCTTTATAGATGAAATTCTTCTTTAATATTTGCTTGCTAATTAAGAGAGAAAGGAGCTTTTATATATAAGAACAATTATATCTAAATATTCATAGCTTTCTTAGACCTTATTGTTAAAATATGCATGGGGTCATTTTGCATTAAAGTCAATATTAATTATGAAGCTCTGTTTTGAGAATTATATAGTTAAGATTCTATTTTGACAAATATGAAATTATTTAAATTATGAGCACTTGCTAAAAAAATGGAGAGATACTTCAAAATTACTTGAAGATGGGCAAAACTATCTATGGTTTTAGATATTTATTAGTTAAATTTATGTGAGAGCTGAGTCAACTATGATATAGGGTTGAAGTGCAAATGCAACATCTAGGAGAAAGAAAACTCATAGTTGGTAGATATTTTGTTTTGTTGTTAAAGTTAGCAGGCAGATACTCCTAGGAAACTCAGTTTGTTACCTATGGACAAGTAAGAAACAATGAAGTTGTAAACCACTCTTTTGGATCCACTGGCTAAGAACTTTGAATTGGAGGGAGATGAAGAAATGAATCCTGGTAGCAAACATAAAATTCTGAGTGCAGAGCATGGAATATAATGTGTTTGCAGAGGAAAGCTCATGCCTAGGTAAGGAGCCATTTGGGGAATGATTTCTGCCTCATGATTTAGTTGGAAAGGTGCTAGTGATGTAATTTATTTGATTTTTTTATTCTGATGGCTCTTTCTTTAAATGTCAGCAATACATTCAACTCATGATGAATGTTTAAATCTCTCTCTTCATCTTTCTTTTCCTATAGTATGTTTTTAGTCCAAAATATAGTTAGACATGTTTAGCATTTGATTATTGTCTCCCTTTTTTTTGTCTGAATTATGTTTAAAAGACTAGTATCAGTCATGTTGGTAGTTCTGCTCTGTAATCCAAGCTAAGCAGGAAGCTGAGATCTAAGGATCATTGTTCCAAGCCAGCCATGGCAGAAAAATTTGTGAGACTCTTATTTCCAAATAAACAAACAAAATGCTGAAAGTGGAAATGTGGCACCACTCAAGTGATAGAGGGCCATATTTGAGCATAAAAACCAATAGAGCATGCCAGACCCTGAGTTAAGCTTCAGTTTAAAAACAGAGGGGGAGGGAGAAAGGAAGGCAGGCCAGGAAGATAGGAAGGCAGGCAGGAAGATAGGAAGGCAGGCAGGAAGATAGGAAGGCAGGCCAAGAAGGAAGGAAGGAAGGAAGGAAGGAAGGAAGGAAGGAAGGAAGGAAGGAAGGAAGGAAGGAAGGAAGGAAGGAAGGAAGGAAGGAAGGAAGGAAGGAAAGAAAGAAGGGAGGGAGGGAGGGAGGGAGGAAGGGAGGGAGGGAGGGAGGGAGAGAGGGAGGGGAGGGAGGGAGAGAGGGAGGGGAGGGGAGAGGAGAGGGGAGGAGAGGAGGAATATTCTCAGTTGTGTCTAGAGTTCAGTGTTATTTAGGGCTGTTCTAGACTCTCTCTCTTTTTAACATACTCTTCATTTTAACACAAGCTGTGTAAGAATTATATATTTATCTCTAATTACATTAGAGTGTAGAACAAGCTATGCTATGGCTATTATGCTCCGTAAAGTAGATTTCTAACTGAGAGAAAACTTTCTGCTCCAAAAGAAAATAATTATTTAAAAAAACCTTCCAATTGCTCTGTTTGTTACCATAGCCTAAGGCTATGAACATGCATATACCTTCTGGAGGAGAAAAGAGAACTTTAAAGTCTTCCATGGACTTTTCATGCTGTCCACATTTTGCTTTTGTCTCATTGAACCACAAGAAACCTTGCCCTTAAATACAATATGACACACCACAGATACCCAGCCAATATCTTCTCTTTCTCTTTTTCTTTTTGTATACCTTGTGGCCTTGTACTTACCTTTGCAAAAAAATTTCTCATCAGCCTGTGTCTTAAGTGTCTCCTTTTCAGTTTGGTTCAGCTTGTGGCTAGCTTAAAACATTTTACTATGTCTTGGAATCATGTTCTGTCCTCTGCTGTACTCCCTTGAATTGGACTCTAGTGTATCTTCCTTATTGGCTTTTTGTTTTCATGTGAATTCGTAAACAACTTATACTTGATAAACAATTGATTTCTCTTTTTTTAGTCAGCTGATAAACATCTCCAAAGAGGTTTTACAAGAAGCTGTATTATCAGAAGAAGAAGTTAATTGAAGGAAAATGGCTATCAGAGAAAGAATTTTCTCAAAAAAAAATTTGAGTAGAGTGTATTCAAAAGAGAAAAACATTGTCTTTTTTCTTTAATTCATTATCTTTCCTATCTTCCATAGAAAACTTTGTTTATTGTAAGTGTAGAATTTTTTTTGCCAAGCTATTTAATCTGGAGGGTATTTTTATTTATTTATTTTTGAGTTTTCTCTGGGTTTGCAAAATTACTAATAAAGACAAATGCAGGTGATTATTTTTACATGGATTTATAATAAATCTCCTTCATATTCTCTTCCAAATGCTGTTACCTTGCTAGAGGTTCAATTTTTACCTTGTCTCACCTTCAGGTTTTAAATACAATCGATAATTGTTTAACCTCTAGAAGATGGTAGCCAGACAGTTCCTCTGTAGATTAAGTTCCATAGGAACACAGCATGGAGGAGGGGAGAAACAATTAGTTCTCACCTTTTTATACTTAATAGGAATGAATTTTATGTATACCAAATATGTGATCAACTTTTAGATGTATGGGAAACGTGCACCGTGGGAAGATCCCTCCAAGTGGGTTCTCGACACATATCCCTGGAGCTCAGCATCTCTGCCTCAGGAAGGCCCAGCATTACTTCAGTTGCGGCCAGAAGATGTTGGGTATGAGGGATGCACATCTACTAAAGAAGCCACAACTTCAAAGCACAAGCCACAGACTGACACGGAAGGAGATCCCCTGGTAAGGAGCTCAAACTCGGTTCTTCCTATAAGTATGATATGTGTCTTAGCCCTCTCTTTTCATCATCTCTAATAAAGGCAGTGAGTTATTTGGTAATATTTGAACCTATTCTGATATTGATACCTGGACTTGAATTCTGAAATTTCAGTCCACATTAATTTCAGTGAAATAATTATTAACTCATAATAATTAAATAAGTGAATAATTTTGAAATACTAATTAAATAAATTCTTTGTCTAACAAGAAACAAGAAATCCTGAAGCCTGGTTGAACTCTGTGACTATAAAGATTCTTTGAACAAACGATCAGTTGTGTTAATGGTTCAAATCAAAATAATTTTTAAAATATCGTAACAGTTTACTAGGTCTTTCAATAAAAGCTAAATTTTCTTCTTAAGTGAAAACAACAAAAAAGGATAGAATCTAATATGTGTTTACAAAACAAAAGAATATTGAATATACATCACTTAGCCTGATTAAATTTAGGATTACTCTGCTGTTGATTTCAGCAGGGAAAGAAAAACTGACTTGGAAATCAGAGGGACTTTATTCTCTGTGCTGTACACATGTACATAGTTTATGTTTTAAAAATACTACAATAAGTAAGTCTTCAAAACTCTAAAGAATGAATATTCTGTAGTTGGAGGTATGGCTTAGTCAATGAGTGAAAGCTTCAGGTACTGAGACTAGACTAAGTCCTGGTCTTGTATCTAAGAAACAAAGAAAGAGGCTGGGAAGGTGGCTCAGTGGTCGAGTGCTCGTCTTGCATGCATGAGGCCTTGGGTTTGATTCCTCAGCACCACATAAGCAGAAAAAGCCAGAAGTGGCACTATGGTTCAAGTGGTAGAGCACTAGCTTTGAGCTGAAAAGCTGAGGGACAGAGCCCAGGCCCAGAGTTCAGGCCTCATGATGGACAAAAAAAATTTAAAAAAGAGAGAGAAATCAATGAATATTCTGAATATAATGTATTTACAGTTATAGTAGGAAAAAAAACTTTGGGGATACCTACTTTTTATTTTTATAGATTACTTTGTGTATATTAGTATCAAATATAATATAGTTTTTTAGCTGACCTTTCTGTGTCTAAAGAGATGATTGGATTAGTATAGTCAATACAGAAAGAAAAATCTATTATGTTTATTAAAAATATAAAAAAGAAACAAATTAAATTATAACCCATAACTACATTCAATGACATAATCAGACTGGATGTTTTAAGAAATACTCATACAAACTGCCCAAGAGCACACCTATGATCACTCTCACTCTATCAACCGCCCATTATTTAGGGGATTTTTTTTTTCCGGTTGTGGGGCTTGAACTCTGGACCTGGGCACTGACCTTGAGCTCACCTGAGCCACAGCCCCAATTCCTCATGTTGGGGAGTATATGTGGAAAATTTGATCAATGTTCAGGATCTTTTCACAGCAAAATGCACACACACACAGAGAAATTTTGCAGACTAGTTTATGAGTTCCATAGAAATCACTGAGATATACACAAAGCCTTTCTTAGAGCTGAAGGGCCCAGACTGATACTTTTCTCATTTGGCACCTGGCCTTTTAGATGATGCATAGAAATCAACAGGGGAGGTGGATTTGGTTTCATACAGTGTAATTGTGAGCATACACTAAATGACTTCTGATAGGACAGTTATGTTTAAATAAAGCAAATATATATTGTAGTATACAAATATGGAGTATTTGAACTTTTAATGAATTCCTGTCCACCCTCTATATTTCTAGTATATTTCTCATGTCTGTTTCAGGTAATGAAAGGTGTTTCTGAGACTTGTCTTCAGTGTTTGTCTGTAGCATAATGAGATCCTTTTCAAATGACCTCAACTTGGTCACTTTCTATAATCTAAATCAGTATTTTCTTCCCCAATTCTCAATTGTGGGAAAGAGAGACAGAGTCTTGAGAAGTGGGGTTTAAAAAAAAAAACCTTTTAGTTCCTTAAGAAAGAAGAAATTTTATCTCACATGCTACATAGTAAAAGATAAAATCTAAAAATTAATCTTTTGATCTGCTACATTCTTATAGAAAAATATTCTTCCTATTATATCTATATATTTCTACAGTTACTAACTCAATGCAAAATCCAATTGAAATCATAAATCATAGGAGGAAAAATACTATTTAATGCCAGAAGTTCTACTTTGAATCTGAATTAAATGTGACTTTTAGAATATTTCAATTTTTTAAAAAAAAATGCAATATGTAGTTATCACCAACAATCTCAGTGTTAGTAAATACTACTTATGAAAACTGATCTAGAGGCCAGATGTAAGTAATCATCTGACCTGTAAAAACTTACATCTGGCAGTAGATAAGCATCTACCCATTCTAACGATAAAGGTACATGCTAAGTAAAGTTATGAGTCCATTGAGGAAGCAATTAGAAAAAAGTTCCACAATGAGTTTCCTGAGTTGGGTCTTGGGGCTTAAGGAGGAGTTTATCATATGATGGAATATATCCAAAATTAAGAGAACAGCATATGAAACTTGATATACTGCACATGGGGAGTTTAGGGAACCATAGATAAGATGGTAAAAAGTATTTAATTGCTAGATGACAGCAATCCTTGTTTATCTTTGCAGGAAGATGCAGAGTTAACAGAGAGCTAGTAAAGGTTTTTGAGTGAGAACTTTTAAAACTGTTTTAACAACAAAGCACAGAATAGATTTAAAGAGAGAAGAGAAAGGAATCTGAGAGAATAGATATGTAGGTATTAGGTGAGGGTAACACAGAATGGATGTGTTAGAAGTAACAGAAAGTTGCTGTTTGATCAAGACTAGAAGGAAGAAACCAAGGAGGAGAGAGGAGGAAATAACTTGGCAAAGGATAATAATCTGATAACAATGGTAACTCAAATAATATTATTCTTTTCCTCTTGTAATACTTTATGGCACTGCTTGAAACAACCCTGTGAGAAAACTAAGTAAATCCCACTGTATACATTTATTTTTTTAATTGTCAAGGTGATGTACAGAGGGGTTACATTTGCATAAGTAAGGTAGAAGTACATTTTTTGTCAAACTTGTTCATCCCTCCTAACCATTGTATATATTTATTACAAATTTGAGATGTGGAACTTTCTCTAATGGCAGATATTTACTACATGACACCATACTCAAAAATTACGACTTTAATAATACTATTGTACTATAAACCTTTAATAATAATTAGCTTCAAGTATATTCAAGCATTTGTGACTAGAGAACAATTATATTTCTCATTTGACATTTCTACTCTTAGCAAATCAAAAGGGTGCTCTAAACACAGTTGTGTTGGTTAAATCAGTTTCTATCAAATGCTTTGCATACAGCCTCTGCTTGTGAGGGATGGGTTGACAAAAGAAAAGTGTGTGTGTGTGTGTGTGTGTGTGTGTGTGTGTGTGTTTGTGTGTGTGTGTGTGTGTGTAAGAGTGTAAGAGAAAGATAAAGACAAAGAGATGACTAAGAGGTGACAGAGAGACAGAGGCATTCATTTGATTGGTTTAGTGGGTTTGAAAGATTACCACTAACTACTTTGAATTCACAGCCTTATGTAGCTGCTTTAATGCATTCAGAGATTTAGATTGAAAATTAGCTTGAAGAAATGCAGTCCCAAATATTATTAAAACGACTTCAAAATAGGCTCTAACTTTTTTTTTCTAAAAAGGCATTCTTGCTGAAAGTGGCGACTACCAGTTTGTCTTTCATTTTGCAAGCATTTATTGAACACAGATTTTACACTGAGCATGTAAACATGCTTAGAATCCCTTCTATTTTTCTACATTGGAAGGCAAATAACCACTTGAAATAATGTATAAAATAATACAATGACTCCATATCAAGCAATGCCAATGTGATTGTGATGTAGAAATGCTTGATAAAGCAAAGAAACAACCCTGTCCTTGATTTTTCTGTTTTCTAAAATTGTTGAGCCATCATGTTTTAAGGAACCTGGGGGCTTTAGATCCATCAGAATCTAAGCACTGCCTCTTCCTTTTATTTTTCTAACATACTGGCTAGCTGCCTTTCTCCCCAGGTGCTTGTATGCACATGTCCCTTGTTGCTCAACAAGCCTTAGCATTCCCTCATCAAACTGGGGAAACTTGAGACAACCGCTATTGTTCCAGAAGGTGGCTTTTGTTTTCAGTGATATATCAATCATATTTCTGCGAGAAATTCAATAACAACCCAAACTTGACAGAGATTCTTTCCTTCTCCCTCTTCAAATGCTCATGGTTCTGCTTCATTCTGTCACCTTCTCTTTGAGGTCAGCTCCTGAATAGCAGATGGTGTGCTGTGAGCAGCAGCTGGCTGCATTCCACTCCATCCTCCCCTCCTCCTCTCCAGGGACAATGCTTGTGTGTATGTGTTGTCTGTGAGGCCCTCGCGTTGGTGGGTGTATGAACATTCACGATCTTTAGTTGCCATTCACTGCTTTCTGTTTCTCCCAGCCAAAAAGCTGGGAAACTTGGCTTCCTCTCCAGCAACCAACCCAGATGTCCAGCTGTGATACAGTTTCTTTTCCAGTCTCCCTGCTGGAGCAGTATTCATTCATAGCCCCAAATAAAAGAGTTATCTAGCCAGCCCTATTTTGTCCTTATGGTTTGGTGTGGAAGCTGTGTTTGGGAGAAACATGAACAGGAGCCAGGGGCAATGAGTGTAAATCCAAAAACTCTTTGCCATTTCGCTTGGATATGGGATAAGACGGTGCTTTTAATGGTTCCATGTGGCTGAGGGCTGTGTTTGTTCTGGGACTGGCTGATTCAATGCATCACTGCTCACAGGGATGTCTCTCTTTTCTTTCTTCAGATGAATATGTTAATGAAACTCCAAGAAGCAGCCAATTACCCGGGCACACAAAGCTGCGACAGTGATAGCACCAGCCACCATGAAGACATTTTGGATTCATCTCTTGAATCCACCCTCTAGGGTGCAAAAAAAGGGGGGGAAGAAGTTAGGGGTAAAAACAATGCATTTTAACAAAGTGTTTTGAAAGACAAAGGTATTTTCACAAAAGGTATTTCACTGCCAGTATGAAAGTCCCCTGTCCAGGGCTCTGACCCAGTCTTGTGGTCACCAAGGAGGAAACAGAACTAAGATCAGAAGCGCCAAGATGCTAAGTTGTAATGTGAGCTTGACTTTATTTTATTTCTAGGCATTTTGAATATCCACAGATTCCTGCAGGCTCCATGACCCGACTGGAAAGATCTCTCATGACAGGGCAACTGAAAATAGCTTGCACACATGGGTTAGCCAGACTGGACTTTCCTTTTCCTTTCTCTTTAAAAGTTTACAATGTCAACCTTTTCTTTTTCTTTTCTCCCTTTTCCTTTTGTTCCTTGCCTGTTCTCCCCAGGCAGAGTCCCTTCTGATCTGTCCATCCACCTCCTTGGGGCCACCCTCCTTGGTGCTGGTCACAGGGCTCCAGTAGTGTTTGTGTTGTACACCACCCCATTCCAGTGAATCCAAGAGGCTAGTCCTCCAGAAGCACAAAAGGAATTGTGCAACCACCAGGAAAACACTACTGTGACAAACTGGAGAATTGCCAATTTCACTCTCACTGCCGTGTTCTCGATCACATGCGCCACCAACTTCTTAGCGTCTGAGTCACAGGTTTTATAAGGTTGTTTTTACCACAGTGGTCTTTTTAAACCACCTACCCACTCCCTTAACAAGAGTTTTATACCAATTATTAGTCCACACTGACAAAAGGCTTTTTAGGGCTTTATTTGTTCGAGCCTTTTCAGTGAAAGAAGGAACATTTCCTATGGTGCTGTCTCACTGCCTTAAAACAGATTTCTACAATGGTTTACCAGTTGGTTCAAATCCAGAAGTATTGGTAATTTCCTCCGTCTTTTTAATTTCATAGCCACGCTACACCAGTTAACACAGTAGCCTCATCTCTATAAATTGCTGGGGGGAAGGTTTTGTTGCTGTTGTTTCTTTTCTCTTTCTCTCTTTTTTGGAGAAATGGATAGGAGGACTATCGGTATGTTTACCTTTGAGTAGATTGTTTTCCCTGTCCTCTACGTGACTTGAGTACTCTTAGAAACCCTTTTTGACCATTGCTTCAAAGTTGAAACATGTGGCTAAATTCCATCCAGTTCTAACTGAAAAAAAGAGTTTCAGAAGGTGGGAGCTTTTGAATCCTGATCCAGCAGAGCCAGGAGAACGAGAGGAAGCCTGAGCACAACTATTTGGTTTTCTTTCCATGTTCTTTCATTTCCATTTTTCTTTTTTTCTTTTTAGTTTTGATGCATGTTGTTTTGATCGCTGTTATTGTACATGAGAAATTCAGCATTAAAGAACACTGAAGCAGTAAAGTCACTGTGGAAAGAGGGAGAGTTGATACTGTAAAAGAAGGTTAGATATGCACAGTCTACTGGGTAGGTATTGTAAATAATAATGTTTATCAAAGTTGCACAAATCAAAACAAACACAAACAAAGTTGTATTTTATCCTGTTGGTGTTTTAAGAGGTGTTTCACTTGCTGAGATTTCCTGTATGTTGCAAACAAAAGACAGAATGCAAATCCTCAAAGCTGTTATGATCTGGTGTGTTCGTCCTGTATTCACAGTTGTTATGACTACACAGGAGCTATCAGTGCTACAGTGAGCATGCTTCAAAACTGTCCATGAAGCCAGTATATTTTTGGAATCAGTAAAACTGTCTAAAAGTATATCTGTGGTGGCAGGCTTTAGAGTGCATGAAAACTGATCAGAGTCATTGGAGAAGTTAACCATCTCTCTCTCACACACACATACACACACACACACACACACACACACACACACACACACACACACACACACAGAGGACAGGTTTGTAGTTCATGAAACCCAAGGGCTAGGCCATGGTGTTGACTTGTTCTACGCAAGGGAAAATGTGCTACTTTTCAGATGTGTAATTGGTGCTATCCTCTGTGACCACCCCATGGGTCAGTTGCTATCAAACAAGTCATATCAAGACATCTGTGCAGTTTTCAGAGCATCACTAAGTGTATAGGTCCTTATAAGGTGCTATTGCCCTGAGGGAAATCTGAACTGAATTATGCACATGGAATTGTCACCCTGACTTTCAAGCCTCAAACAAGGATCAAATCTGTTGTACAACATCCATATATGTAGCTGGATGAGTGACTTTTGCCCTTGTATAATATGTGATCTATGAAAATTGCGAATCTTTCCCTGCCATTTTGAGAAACACAGTCCAAACATGAGCATAAACAGAATTTCCTGCAATACATCCAATTTAGGTCCGCCTAGTTTACAACTTAAACTAGTTTGTGAAACATTTGTCTGTATACATTTTATATTTTGTACATTTTCTGATGTAACATATCATGTAAATAGACAGAAACAGTGAGAAATAAATCATCTGACAAGGTTTTGTAGTCTTTGTAAAGCCCCAACAATAAGTACTTGGTGTCAATGGACTTAACTGGATGACGTATTTTCTATTGGTTTATTGTTCCTCTCTAGCTTGTAAACCAGCTTGCATATATTTTTTTGCAAACGTGCACCCTGTATCTGTCTAAATTATTACTTTGCCATTAAAGTGGAATTATTTATTGATGACAAGGTGTGGTGTCTGTGTCTGGAGAAAAAAGTAATGGAGTAATTTTGAAAAAGGGAGGTGTCAACCTGTAAAATAAGGATTATCTTACTGGGAATGTGTGTGAATTTGCATTTTATATCCTCCATAGGTAAATCCCGGAAGCTTTTAGATAAACCACTAAATTATAGATAGATAGATAGATAGATAGATAGATAGATAGATAGATAGATAGATAGATAGATAGATAGATATCTTTTAAAATAAAAGTTACTAATTCAGTGAATATTTTTTTAGAAAATTCTAAATAGTTTATATAAATGCCTTGAGATAAAAAAGGATTAATATAAAATAAAATAGTGAAACTCAGTTATAATCAAATTAGTAAAGGCTTTTTTTGCTTTTATTCCATTAAATTCTCTTTTGATCTAGAGACATTTTGTTATTGGGGTGGTTTGTTTTATTTTGAACATATAAGATTATGGAAACAAAAAGAAACTTCATTTAAAATTTAAAGTTCATTCAAAATAGCTTGAGATTTATTTGTTCTCTGTAATTCATATTATACTTGGGAGCATAATTAGGGGTTAAACTCTAAAATCAGGAACATTTTTGAATTAAAAATTGTAGAAAAAAGGCACTAGTTTAAGTGGGCCATTTATCTGCCCATGATTAGTTAAAAATATAATTTTCCCTTCACTCAGTTTAAAAGATCCAGGAAATTTCTATTATTTACTTTATTCAAATAAACAATAAAATAATCTAGTGTTTGGGACTGGGAATGAGGTTTTTTTCTCATCATTTTCCTTCTGTCTTCTATGAAGTCACCTAATTGGATAATTTAGAAATAATTATTAAGTCCAATACAACACTAACTTTCAAGAGCATATGTCAAAATGTTATTATACTCTCATGTTAGGACCTCTAGATGATTTTTTCTCCTAGCCAAAACAGTTTTGAAAAGTGTTAACTAGATAAAACTGAAAAGAATACTTATTTGCAATTCCTGACTTTTGACTGTTGAATGGATGTGTAGGTACTTGGTTCCTAAAATAGACTTAATCTCAGAACTGATTAACTGAAATTTGATTGATTAATGAAAATTGTTTAATGTTTTATCAGGATTCTTATTTATTCAAAGAAGAATATTTGGGCTGGCTTCAAACTTGCTATCCTCCTGTCTCAATCTCCCCAATAGCTGGGAATACAGGTATGCAACACTTCTAGTTTAGGAGGACATTTTATTAACAGCATTTGTTTCCTCTTATGCTAAGATCTTCATTCATTCTCTTTACACCTTGTCAAACCTTTCATGCCTTGGACTACCTTTGTGATATCACAGACTAGGTCAAGAATCTGAATCATTTGTCTAGAATTGCATATACATACAGTGTCCAACTTATGCTTCATTTTTAGAGTCTAGAATAGAGTTTATTCTCCAAAATATATTGAGTTGAGCAATACTAGCTACTCAGGAGACTGAGATCTGAGGATCGCAGTTCAAAAACAGTGCCAGGATGCAAGTCTGTGAGACTCTTTTCTCCAATTAATCACCAAAAAAGCTGGAAGTAGCGCTGTGATTCTACAAGTAGTAGAGTGCTAGTCTTTAGCAAAAGAAGTTTGGTTACAGCACCCAGGCCTGAGTTCAATCCCCACGACTGACAAAAAACCACCACCAACAAATAAACATTGAATTAAAATATTTTTGAATGTGCAGACAGCAACTTAGTATACCATTGTAGATAAGGTCTTTAATCTCAAGATCATGTTTGTGCATGGAGTGTCCTGTGAATCCTAACTTCTAATTAGAATACTATGAGTGAACAGAGAAGGAAGAGATATGCAGAAGACTTGAACGATCCAACAAGAACAAAGTATTGCTTCACCCTTGGAATTCTTCCCCCTTTGTATATAATTTGCTCTATTACATATAAGTTCTCTTTTTTCATTCTACTGTTAAAGATGTCTTTAGATAGTTTAGTTATATATAGGAAAGTTTAAATGTGTGAGGTTTTTGGGGGGGACAAAGAAAATACTCTAAGCAGTTAGAAATGTAATGTTATAGAGTCTAGAAGACAGGTGGCAACTGAAAAGATAGAACTAGGTTTCCTTAGCAGAGAAACAGGCAAGTGAAATGAATTGCACTTTGGGACAAGTCCCCAGGAGAAAGCACTCAACTGAGTTTAAAAAAAAAAAAAAAGAACAGGTGGAAATCTTTATAGTTCATTTGGCTTATATTTCTTAATTTATCCAGTCCAATGTTTATATGTATCAAATGTAAAATTTATGAAGATGTTAAATAAACCTATTTAAATTAGGAACCAGAAAAATCTGCAACCTAATAGGTTTTGTGGTTCTTATGGAAGAATCCACTGATCTAATACCTTTGTTCTTGTAGGTTTTATAGCCTAGGATGTTGACGTTTAAATGCCATCAATGTATCTGTAGTGGTTACATACAGTATTTATAATGGAGATTATCTGTATCTACCATCAACTCCATTGGTCAGCATAAAATCTAGAAATCTAATCATAGCCATCCAAGAACATTTGAGTGTTGAATAGTATCTTAAATGGTTGGGTTCAGTTTAGGTTGGAGCTAACTTAATATGATGAGTAGAGACCACTGTGGATAAGAATACTACATCCTTTAATAGAGTGATATTCAAAGTGGAGAAGCTGAAACAAACTCCCTATTGATATTTGGCATGCAGTAGAAGGATCACCTGCCAGATATTCGCAGCACTTGAGTCCATACCCCCTAGTTCCCAGCCAAGCGGCCTTCTTGGTGAGTTATTAACATTCTCAAATTCAACACTTCCTTTAATTGGGTTGGAAGATGGTGTGATCTCTTTAGCCTCCTTCAGTCTTATTAGCAGAAACTTGGTTTTCTTTGGACATCTGAGGCTGAAAACAAGCTCTATGAAAAGCCAGCGTCAGCCTCCAGTGGGTAGTGAATTATGCTACAGTCTGGCCACTATGTAGAAGCAATTGGAGACTCTTCCAATATTGGTGGCTTCTCGCGAGAAGGAAATTCACCTGGAGAGTGTTCATAGTGAGGCACTTTGTACTCACATGAGAGGCAATACTCTCAGAGCAGACATGAGAGGAGCAGACACAATTTACATCCTCCAGTAGTCCCATTAATGAAAGCAAAAGGTGGAAATAAGCACAGTAATCATTTCATTACACTAATATATCAAAGATATTATCTCAATGAATGATCAAGTTAAATACTTTTTAATAAAGTCTCTTACATGGTTTTCATTCTTTACTCTTAATACTAAGTTGGAAATTCAGCATGCAGTTTACACTCATCACCATATATCTCAATTTGGATGTCCGATTTTCACCCGAACCACTAGATCTGTATTTAAAACTCAACAAGTTATACTTGATAAATAACATTGAAATAGTTGCTCCAAACATGCCTAAAGCTCCTATCAGTCTTCAATTTAATTGTTGGTAATGGTCATTAAATAAACTCAAGGTTGAGTTTCTAAATAGGTATAACCATCAAGGGCCCAACAACTATGTGTCTATTGGCTGCTCATGAACAGGACAGCAAAGTTCTGGCCACCCATGGTAAGTACTCCATGCTCTCTGAGCGTAAGTAGAGCCTGTCCCCGCTCTTGGCAGCCCGAGCAGCTCCATTGAGCGGCTGCCTTTCTCAAAGAGTTGGATTCAGACAGCCTTGTGGTTTTCTCTTTCACACTCAGCGCTGACTGAGCACATTGTCTGTATTTCACTGACTCCTTTATCTTTCTTTGTACTTAAGCTTTGGTAACAGTCACCTTCGTCTGTCTTTTCTAATATTTTTTTCTCAACCATTGGTGTAAAAGCATGGCATACTTCTTAATAAACATGTCCACCCTTTTTCAAGAGTAGTTTAAAGTGTTACTCCCTCCTTCTCCACACACACACACACACCCACACACACACACACACAATCTGTATCTTCTTATACAAAACTTTCCTGATCTTTAATTGTATTTACATTATTACAGCAAAAGACTATAAGCCATAGCTCATAAGGAACATAAATTTATTTTTCACATTTCCAGAACATCTGGGACCTCTGAGACCTGAGTCCTGACAGATTCAGTGCCTGAGGAGGGGGGGAGGGGGAGGGCAGGGGTTGTGCACTTCCTCACAGATGGTTGTCTTCTTGCTGCACTTTCACGGGACTGATGGGATGAGACAGCTTTCTAGGATTTCTCTTTACAAGAGAAGGAACCCCATTCCTGAGGGCTCCACTCAGGACCCGGCACACAGCAAAAGCTCACTTTGCAAAGCTTACACGTTGGGGAGTAGGATTTCAACATGACTTGATAGAGACACGAAAAGTCACGTTTAACTCCTCCTCATTCTGCACTTGGATGACTAGAGAACTCTAAATTGTCTATTTGCTGGACAGGAAGTTATCTCTAGATGAAACCGTAACAACCAAAGGGACTAGTGTATAGCATAACTAGCCAAAGGCATTATCCAAATCCTCTGTAACCCTGCTTACTCAGTAGGCTGAAAGCTGAAGATCACAGTTTGAAGCCAGCTAGGGCAGGAAAGTCCCTGAGACTCTTATCTCAAAAAAACAAAAACAAACAACAACAAAAAACTACTCAGAGAACGCTGGGAGTGGCTCTGGCTCAAGTACCAGCCTGGAGCAAATCAGGCTGAGTGACAGCACCCAGGCCCTGAGTTCAAGCCTCAGGACCAGCACACACACAAAAAATCAAGAGCAAACTCAGAATTTGACTTCACATATATGGATCATCTAAGCATGTACACGTGCATGCATGCACGCGTGCACACACACACACACACACACACACACACACACACACATGCAAAAAGAAGGTCTTAAAAACTTGAAGGGAGCTGAGAGAAAAGTGTATGGATCATTAAACTAGACACTCAGGCTTTGAGAGAGAAAAACAGTTTAAAGTAGCACGTTTCCTAATCTGAACCAAATATATCCCTGACTGTCTCCCTGTTTTGTCCACATTCCCAATTTGCCATCCATCACTATTTACTAATTGGGCTTTTTGCAAATCCTAAAACATGCAAAGACACTTCTAAAATGAAAAAATGCACACACATATATGTATAGAATATATGCAATATATGTACGATATACACATGAAGTGTATATGAAATATATTAAAATTTGATGGTTATTTTCAAAATAAACTTTTCATAATTAGGATATGTTACATAAAGCAATGGATTTTATTGTGTCATTTGCATACATTATTAGTGCTTTATTAATATCTGCTACTAGAAATGTAGCTCATCTGCAGAAGCTGCAGAACTGACTGGGGAGAACAGGCTTGTTTGACCCTGTATGGGTGTAGCACAGTAATTAGCCCTTAGTTTTATGGTTTGCCCTTTAGCTATTTGCTCTTTTCAGCATCGTCACATGCAAATTTCATTAACTAGCATGAGAAAAAGATGTCGATCATACAGACTGTATACTCCAAAATTTGAAATTATTCATATTACTACCTTATCACATTATGATTTAGGGAAAATAAATTAATTTTCCTATCAACACTGTAATAGCTATTAATGTTGTTTTAATTGTCAACCTGAAAATGATGTCTATTCACCATTATTATGGAACAATAGCAGCAGCAAGTTTGGGGGTGGCCAGCTGGTGTCTCTGCTACATGAGAGTAGATTCCTGCATTACTCCTGTAGGACACCATGGATTTGCAGTCTGCTCTGGAAATTTCTTTTGCACAGAATGAATTGCCAAGGATATGCAAGACCTCCAGAGAACTAGAAAATAGATCATCTGCAAACAGATGAAAACATTTTTCCAGCCAAGCAAATATTGATACTGGTAGAATCAGATGCACAGCTACAGTGTGACCAATAATTTCAAAGAAAGGTCAAGTTGCAGATCTCAGCATGGTAAAGTAGCAATGAAATAGGAATTTGACAATGAATGCCATAGGCAGTTTTACCTTTTATTAGGAAATTACCCAAGTGTTCATTTGGAAAAAGACCATGGCTGAAAAGACTTACCTCTTAATTTTAGCATGTCATGATGCATTTGTAATACCACAGAAGTCTGGGTTAAAAAAAAGGCAAAATATTTTTTCAGAAAATTCCTACTGAATAACTATATGTTATTCTTTGTATAGAACATGCTAAAAAAAACTTACCTAAGTAAACTTTACCTAAGTAAAGTTTTTTGAATCTCTAAGTAAATACCACTGTGTAACCAAAGGGTAAAAAGATAGTTAAAATGCATATCTTGTTTAATATATGTGGAACACAAATCAGAATAATTTAAGTGAAGCAACAGGATCAGTCATATTGTAATGAAGTTTTGGCATTTCCAATTAGATTTTAATAATTATTTGTGGACTCTAAAGATAAATATTTGTTTGATTTATTGGTAAGTTCTTAATTAATTTTGTTTATTTTAATTTTTATAATGCTTGGGATTGAACCTAGGGACTCCTTCATGGTAAACACACAGTTTTACCACCAAGCTATATTCCTAGCTCAATAGCAAGTGGTAATGGGAGAGTAACATTTGGGGCTTGAACAAGAAGGAATAGAAATTTCACAGGGAAGAACCGAGGAATAGCTGCTTTTGATTCATCTCTACCCCAAAGCTAGGGGCTTGCTCAAATAATGGCCTAAAAATTCCTGAAAGGAAGAAGGGTAGTAAAGGCCCCCTGGCCCAAACATAATGCATTTGTTTAAAAAAACCTGCACGCAAAGACTACTAGCCAAGTGTTCTGGCTTGACATGTCCTAAAATTTTCATGTATCTGAAAGTTAATCTCCCAATTTCATGTTTAGAGATCTGACCATGGAGGTCAGATAGAGAGCTTTTCCCTCATAAAGAAAATATACAGTAGAAGAACATTTCTTTAAATAATATTATCAAATGCACATAAGCAGGTTCCAGAACAACTATCCTAATAAATTAGTCTTTATTAAATCTCTTATAATATGTCATCATCTTATGTTTTTCACCCCTCATTGATTTGTACATAATTTTTATTCACCAAAGTGTATTCAAAGAAACCAAATCAAAATTTACTTAAGACTGAGAGTGATAGCCATTTGAAATTCATGATGCTACATGAGAAAGAGCCACTTTCAGAGTCCTTTTTTAAAAATTAATTAATTTTATTTTGAAGGTGATATACAGAGGGGTTACAGTTTCATGAGTCAGGTAATGACTACATTTCTTTTTGGACAGTGTCGCTTCATCTCTCATTTTTCTACCAGTTGTTCCCTCGCAACCCTCCCCTCCACAAGTTGTATAGTTCATTTTCAACATAGTGCCTAGTGAGTCACTGCTGCATTTGTTTGTCCTCTGTCCCACCATTTCTGTGCTCCTCCTTATACTTCCCAAAGCAAACTTACAAAAAAGACAAAAGGCACAGAAATCCAAAACAATGACAGTTATATCGTCAAAGGCAGCAAATATTTTTATTGTGTCTTGCTTTTCTGAAAACATGATTAAATTAAACCTACCTAGATAATTACCTTTTGCCTTATAATGTAATTTATATTTAAATAGAAGTCCCTTTTCCTTCAAAATTAGAATATCTGGTTTGAGGCTGTATTCTACCATTCCATCAATTAGTTAGACCTGGCAAGTCACAACCCCTCTTTTGAAGAACAGTTACTAATCCAGTTTACCATTCCCTATCAACAAGTACCCACCCGGTTTCAGCATTTCAGCCACAGCCTCCTGCAATAAACAATACTGCAACACAACATTTCTGATAGAGCACATACTCACACCCCTTCAAACACAAATTTACTCAGAAAACTCATCTCATTGATAGCAGCACTTTAAAGATAATGAGACAATCTCAAGCTAAGCACTGATGTTCCTTTTCCTTTCAAGACTGACTCTTGCAATAACAACTCAGTGAACTTAGTCATTCCAAGCAGGTACTTCCTTTGTGGAGTGATAAGTGAATAATATTGCAGAAATTAAATGCTACCACTGAGTTAGCCCATGCAAAGGACATAAATGTACTCTCCATGGACAAACGTGTTCCTGTATAATGATACCAGCAGCAGAAAATGGAATCTGTCATAAAAAAATGAATTATCTGGGAGTCAGACCATGTTCACACTGCTCCTCACTAAATTCCATTTTCCTTGTTCTTCAACTGAAAGTGTAAATAAACACTTCCAAAGCAGTCTGTAAGTTCACATTGTTGCTCATCAAAGTTGGATTTTGCAGCCTCAGAACTCAAATGAAGGAAATCATGGAAGAAGGGAGGCCTTCTGCTCTTTTCGTTGGGTGCCATTTTCTCTCTCATTCAGGATTACAATTTCAGGACAGAAAGACAGACACACAGACACACACAGAGGATAAGAAAGAGAGACATACTAAGAAAAAGAGGAGGGTGGGAGGTGGGGAATGAGACAGAAGGCAATAGTGAACCACGAGGGTTGTGGAAGGTTAGGATAGTAAAGATGAAGTGGTGGCGGGTTATATTTTGGAAGTCTTACATGTAAGGTTAAAATGTCAGAAAAATTGTCCTATAGTGAACAGGAAACTCCGTTTCCTTTAGCGTAGCGGGAAAACACAGCAGTTGAAGGCAAAGCCTTTGGAACTCTCCATCTGTACATGTTCAAGTCCTGCTTATTATAGTTTGCGTGCTTTGTGGGCACTCCAAAATTTGTGTCAAAACTTAATTGTCAAAGCACAAATATAAAGAAGGAAGGCCTTTGGGGTTGACTGAAGCACTCACAAATGGTATTATGAAGTTGGTGAGCTAACTGGTAGCAAGCAGCATCTAAGCTTTGCTGTCCCTGGAAGAGGCACCAACAAGGGGCCTGTACCTTTGGAAGCAGAAAGCAATACTGTCATCATGATCTTAGACTACCCAGGCTCTGGACCGAAGAAGTAAATATCTACTGCTCATAAACTACTCACGTTATGACAGCAACTCAAACACCACTTCTGCTACGAACGAGGGATATAACCTGGGCCAAGTCATTTCTATGCACTATCTTAATAATATCAAAAAATGATAATGCTAGAGATGTATTAATAGGTTCTTCATCAAAAGAGAATAGTGTCTCTTATGTGAAATTATAGCCAGTATTATTACTATTATAATCCAGACAAGTGTTGACACTGAAGTTAAAAAATAAATGCATAAAACAATAAACTCTCAATGTTGTTTAAAGACAGATAAGACAATTTGGGTTCTTTTAAATCAGTATATTAGATTCTTCTGGGTTGCTAAGGAAAAGCACACTTTAGCTGTTCCAGTTAATGGGACTTTATGCCTATTTTTCTTCTCTCTGTCTCAGGTCTCAGGTTTATACCCAGCTTGAAACACTTCATCCCTCTACTTCCTTATTTAGTGTCCCACTGTTAAAATTTCTGAAAGTAAGCATGTGAGTTTCATTCCTAGTCATCATTAAATATGAATCTCTCAGTCTGAGTTCATGGTCTTCTTTTGTTTGTTCTTGTACTGGGGCTTGACCTCAGGGCCTGGGTGCTGTCCCTTAGCTTTTTCACTCAAGGCTGGCATTTCTACCACAGATCCACTTCTGGCTTTTTGCTAGTTAATTGGAGACAGTAGTCTCATGGACACTTTCTTGCTTGAGCTGCTTAGGAACTAGGATACTCAGATCTCAGCCCCCTGAGTAGCTAGGATTGTTGACATAGTTTATATTCATGTTTTTCCAGTCTGTGAATGGCTGCCTGTGTTCTTAGCCCAGTGGGCTATGTCCAGGATGACAGAGGAGAGTCATACACTTGGGTCCTCTTTTCTCTTCGTGTGAAGGAAAGTTGGAGGTTGGTGCATATATATTGCCCTGTCTTCTGTGTTCAGGTCTTTGGTGATGAGTTTGACAATGAAAAACCAGAAGGCACAGCAGCCTGTCAAGCTTTTGAGCAGACAGAGCAAGGAAAGAAGAGCTCATATATGCTTCAGAGATCATAGGCCCAAAGTCAAGCTCTTGTGAAAGCTGCCACTGTGGGTGAAAGGAAAAAGGGAAGAAAATGGCAGATGGGGTGTTGTAGCTGGAGGCAAGAGCTCTTCTTCTAGAATAAAGAGAGGCTTGGGCTGTTGTTTTCTGATGCTGTAGAATAGAAGATGGAAGATTTTAGTAAGGATTCTTGTCAAAAATATACTTGTATCCTCCTTTGATTATTGGGGTTTCTTTCTCTTTATTTTTTGAAAGAGAGATCAAGTAAAAACAAGAATGTCATTTGACCTGCTTTTTTAATTGGGCCCCTCTCCGAGTCTAACGGTGTGAAACACCAAGCCTTATGCATGGAAGAAAAGTAATCTACCACTGAGTGACATCCCCATCTTGCTTTATCTTCTTTCTAAATATAATATAATATTCACATTCTTAGGAAACGGTAACATATTTAGATGATTAAATTAAGATGTCAACTACCATGTGGGAATTTAACAAGTAGGTTGTCTGAAATGCAACCTTTTAAAGATCAGTGACTTTTGTTTTGGTACTGGAGATCAAACCCAGGACGTTGCACTTGCTAGGCAAGTGCTTTGTAAGCAATATCCCAGCCAAGATCAGTGAAACTTAAGATAGACATTTGCATGTAGATTTCATTTAGTTTCCAAATGTGCTCTCAAGATAGCATGCATTTGAACGTGTGATTGTTCTAAGCAGTTGAGGGAGAATTGTGGTTAAAACACTGGGCCCACACTAAGGCTGAAATAATTTCATATGAAGTTTTCTATTTTTCAATTATTTTCTCCATTGGTTTCCAGTAAGCTAAAGCATCTTTGATGAACTTAAAGTATACATACAGCTTGCATAATATCCTTACCTTAAAAACAGTGGAGTCTGTTCCCCCTCTTCTTGTGAGTGGAATAAAATGACTTGCTTCTGGTAAGCAGCATTCACAGAACATGACAGAGTGTCGACTGAAGACAATGTCATAGACAGCACTTTACTCTCTCTTTCGGACGGCTGACTCTGAAGGAAGCCTGGATCATGCAATCAGAAGAGCACTTTCTATATAATGAGCCCTCATCAGGCAGCCCTAGGAAGAAGTCCACTTGCAGGTAGAGTGATGAAGCTCCCGCCAGCATCCAGGAAGGAACTAGGGTCTTTTGACCACCACAAGTTAAATAATCCATTGTAGAATTAGTGCTTTTGCTCCAGCCAGGTTTTTGGATGACTACAGCCACAGCAAACAATCTAGCTGCTGTCTTCCAAGAGACTCTGAGCTAGAGCCATCCAGCTAGGCCACTCTCACATTTCTGGCTCATGAAAACTAAACTAGTTAAAGCTTGTTGCTTAAAGCTAACACGTTGTCTGGCTGAGTAATTTATTATACAATATAGTAAGTTGTTTTTGTAATTCTTTGGGCAGTCAGAATTCAATGTGAGTTGGGGGAGGGGGGGCGGGAATACAGCTGTGCTGGTCATTACAATAGCCACTAAATTCACATGGATATTTAAACTGAAGTCAAGTTGAAACAAAATTTTTATTTTCAATTTGCCAGTCACATTAGCTACATTTCAAGTAGCCCTATACTCAAATGTTGCTAGTGGCTGTTCTTCTAGATGATGACTATAACATTTTCACAATTGTAGAAAGTTCTCTTCAGCAACATTAGACCCTGCAGGGAAACGTAGAATCAGTTGGAGGCTTTGTGATTTTTTTTTATTATTATTGTGAAAATACTCTACCGAGAGGTTACAATTACATGGGCCAGATACTGAGTACATTTCTTATCAAGCATTGTAGCCTCCTCCTTTGTTTCCCCTTCCCATCCTTTCCCATCCTCCCCCCACTGCCCCCCACCCAAACCTCCTCCCCCCCAAAGTTGTAAAGTTCGTTTTCGACATAATGACTTGTACATCTCATTGTTGCAATGGGTCGACCTGTATCCCTAGTTAAATGATTTGTTTTTTCCCTTCCCCTCCACAACTTATACCAACATCAAATACAGTGAAAGTGTGGGTTATACTGTGGGGGAAGGACATACAAAACAACATAGAAATAATCTTATAAATATGAGAGAAACAATTGCATGAAAGGAAAAAAAAACAAAAAAAATTTGAATACTTATCTTGGGGTTTATTTCCCTAACATCAACTTATCTGACCTTTTTTGCTTGACTCAGACATATACTAGTTATTGCAAATAAGGGAAACCATGGGACCTATGTTTCTTTGGGCCTGGCTTACTTCACTTCATATAATTTTTTCCAAGTCTTTCCATTTTCTAACAAATGGGGCTGTGCCATTCTTTCTGATGGAGGCATAGAATTCCATTTTGTATATATACCACATTTTCTTGATCCATTCATCTACTGAGGGGCATCTGGGTTGGTCATATCTTAGCTATGGTAAATAATGCTGCAATAAACATAGTTGTGCTGGTAGCTTTAGTGTGGTCTTGTTTTTGATCATTTGGGTAAATGCCCAAAAGTGGGATTGCTGGGTCATAGGGGAGCTCTATGTGGAGTCTTTTGAGGAACCTCCATACTGCTTTTGAGGCATAGAATTCCATTGTGTATATATACCACATTTTCTTGATCCATTCATCTACTGAGGGGCATCTGGGTGGCTTTGTGATTTTTATTTTTGTTTCAGTATTTAATATGTTACTGTTTTATTATGATTTTTTTGTTGACAGTTGTGGAGTTTGAACGCAAGACCTTTCTCCAAGCTTTTTATTGCTCAAGACTATCACTCTACTGCTTTGAGTCACACTTCCATTTCCAGTTTACTGGTAGTTAATTGGAGGTAAGGTTCTCTTTGACTTCCTGCCCAGGCTGGCTTTTAAATGTGATCCTCATATCTCAGCATCCTGATGAAATGAGATCAGGACTGGCTGGTGCTATATTGGGACCTGGTGAATGGTAGGATTTGGCATCTTGTCTTCATGCTGGGAGAAGGAAACCCCCTGCATGGGTGTTGTCTGGTGACAGGTGTGTCTGGATCACTGGAGGAAGAGATAGGCACTTGACTGATAGGTTACTGAACCTGTCAGTCCAGTGTCTGGGATTAGGCATTTCCTGTGGACCTGCAGCCTGCCCTGACCCTATTTAAGTCTGGACCACTGGTACCATTGCACCATGCCACTTGGGTCTCTGTGATCCTGTCCTGTGTCCTGCTTTGTCTCCATAAGAGCTGAATTGGTTTGTTGATATTGCTTTTGTTCTTTCTTTCCTATCTGGCCTGTTTCCTGGCTGTGTTATGTGTATTTGGGGGCTTTGTAACTACTGGCTGCCTGCAGCCTACTAACTGTGTAATAAAGACTCCAAAATTCCATCTTCTAAAATGTGGCTTCCCTAGTAAGTTATCTTACAACACTGAATAGTGAGTATTACAGGCATGAACCAGCACCTATTGACTATGATATTTTTTAAAATAAATATTTTGGATCATTTGAACAATCATCTTAAAGCCAACTATTGCAAAATGGATTTATATGTTAACAATAACAATAACATCAATCAGCCCTCCCTGAAATAGTGAGGTTTATAGATAGGAAAACAGAGTCAAAATGATTGCACAAACAATAGATGCTTAAAATATCTATGTCAAATATGATATCTGAATAAAATTTCCGTAATGAGAAATTCATTCATTTGACATATTTGCATTAAGCAAAACAGCCTTCCCTTCACATTAGGTTACATTTGTAACATTGGTTACATTGTTGACTATATAATTTGTAACATAGGTTACATTGTTGACTATATAATTTTATTTACCTTTGTAATTGTCTTCACTCATATATAATGGTTATAAGTTCTAATGTATTATTAATTCTATATATAAGTGATATGTAAGCCAACTCATATGAATGGAGTACTTGAAAGGAAAAAAAAAATCTTTGAAGATATAGCCCATATTTAGTTGTCTGTAATGCAACTATTAAGATGAGGATTATACCTGGGAAAGAACTCTAGTTTTCTTTTCAGCTATCAGATGTATATTTTAACCTGGACCTTCAGAGAAAGAATGCCCAACTCTGAATGACCCTATTGGAGGAAATTTCTTGCAGTTAGCCATGAGGATGTATTTGTAAATGGGAAGTTGCACTTCCCACTACCCCCAGTAGGTGGCTCTGCCTCTACTTTTGCTTATTCATGTGAATATAAATGCTTCTTTGATGGTGCGTTTCATTAGCTCTGTGAGATGACTAACTTCTTGTGGAGAATGAGGTTCTGAAGAGAGAAAAGCTTTTGATGACTGCAATAGAATTGTATTAAATAAGCCTCACATCTTTTGTTATGTTGATTTATGTCCTGGTTTTTGTTTGAATTGTATGAAAAATAAAAAGGCTGAATTTCTCCCTCAGCAATGCACATGTAATTCTCTCCAACAGCATACAGAGCTAGATCAACTCTTTCTGGGTAAAACAATTTGGCATGTCATTTTGCCAGTGTCATCTTTCCCTGTGCCCTAGAGTGGTCTTTAGAAACACTACATCCTGTTATTGATGAGAACATCCGAACTGCCCTTAGTAGTAATGAATCCAAACACAAGACTCTGGTGAGCTCCTTTCCTTCTTTTCTCCTTCAAAATCTATTTGCAAATATCTTCACTTCTTTCAGCAGTTTCCTCTCTGTCTTGTTACTCTATACTCCTGTATAACTTAATTTTGGCTCAGTTTGTTTTGTTCTGCAGATTACGCTTACTGGTAAATATCCTTAGTCCTCTGAAAAGTCTCTCCAGATTTTTCCTTTTGAATGTGTGGAATGTAGCTTTCATGTTATGTGTTATTTTCATTTCTATGAGGGTATCTATTTAAATACAGTGTTGGCTTTGTGATATGTTTATGCAAAGAGAAAACTAGTCTGGCGTTCAAATGTCTGAAGACTGGAAGTGATCACCTTCTTGCTAAATTATTTCTAAAGCTAACTTAAGTTTCTTTGATGAATAACAAATGCCCCAAGTAAACAATTTTACGGCTGGGGAATTTACAGAGAGGGAAGGAAGGAAAGAATGGGAATATGGTGGAGGGGTGAATTTATTCAAAGAATACTGTGTGTATGTATGGGAATATCACAGTGAAACTCCAGCATTTCTACAAATGTGTACTAATTCAAAACTAAAAATATACTAGATTATATTTTATTGAGATTTAAAATCCAGAAGGTTTATTTAAAAAATCAGATTTTTTAAAATAAATGATCAAACTTTGTAAGAATAATTTCTCTATGGCTGGTGTTTCAAATCCTTCCATTGGCCTCTTAGTGGATTTTGACTCTGTGTAGATTTTTTATCTTAGTGAATTTGTATCAAGCTATTAAAAATTATAGCTGTATAATTGGATATTACAATATAATATTTTAATAGTAAATGTAAGTTTTTTTTAAGTGTTTTATTTTATTGGGTCCAGTCGTGGGGACTGAACTCTGGGCCTGGGCACTGTCCCTCAGCTCTTCAGCTCAAGGCTAGCACTCTACCACTTGAGCTACAGTGCCACTTCCAGCTTTTTTCTTTTTGCTTATGTGGTGCTGAGGAATTGAACCCAGGGCCTCAGGCATGCAAGGCAAGCGCTCTACCACTGAGCCACCTTCTCAGCTTCTCAGTTTTTAGACTGCCTATTGACTATGAAAAAAGCTTTATATTTTGCATGTAAATTATTAATCAGTTATGGAAATTATGAACTTAAATTCCTGCAGATGAGGGGAAAACTAAAGGCAAAATGCTCCCCAGCTCACCCAGTTAATACACAATCATGTGTGTACACAGATCCTGGTTTTGTGTCCTTGTTACTCTTTGGGTTTGACCATTAAAACTATGGCCCAAACAGATCTGTGACTGATGGCTATGGAGACTGATGGAAAACATTCTTCTAAGTTTTGTCAAAGAAAAACTGCACTGGATGCAATTGAACAGGTAAGGAAGATTTATCTAAATCTTAACTCCTGCAATAAGAACCAAGACTATTGGAATAGAGAAAAGAGAATGAATAAACTTCCACTCAAAGTAAAAAAAAAAAAAAAAAAAAAAAAAGAATGAACCATATGTAAACTCTATGATGAGATAGAAGAAAGGTACTGGGCTGAATCTTTTATGATCATATTTTCCAAATCTTTGGGAAAGACATTACTAAGTTGTAGAGGACATATAGAGCAAACAGTAACAATGTCAGGTTCCATGAAGTACCTTCCCTATGGCAAGTAATGGCAGAAGCTTCTAGTCAGGGTAAACCTGTCTAAAGTTTAGTCAGGCTGAAGGGCAGTGTAAGGCCATTTTAATCAGGCCATAGACTGCTGATGTTTGGTTTAAATACAGATGTGCCCATAAATAGTAAATCTATAAATCTGTCAGCAAAAAAATCAAATCAGAACCACTCTGAACCCAAGGAAGAAAGAACGAGAGTCAGTCACCTCTCCTTCAGGCTAATATTTGAAGTTGCCTTTGAGTGTTTTGTGTAATTGATCACCCTGAGATCTATTTTAATCTATTCTTTAATGTGATTAAAGGTATAATTACATCCTTCTGCTTCTTCTTTCCATCTCTCAAATGCTACTTGACCCTCTTTGAATGGCACTTAGAGAACATGGTAAGTGCAGAAGTATGTATTTATACTTTTATTCTGTCACATTTAGTAGGTATAATGGAAGGTAGGATTCTGCTTCTTGATTGCAACCTAATATTACAAATCAACTTACAAACTGTGTTCTGCCCAAGAGGATGACTAACTCACACTACGAAAAATTCAAACCATTCATTTTGTTTAAAAAAAGAAGAAAAAGAAAAGGAAATTATCCAACCATCTTCTTCATGATGTCCCAATCTTCTGTATAAACTTTCAGTTTTATTTACCAGATATTTCTAAGGTTTTTGCACCTAAACCTACTAAGGGTAAGTTACTCGTTTTGATTTAATGAAAGCAGTAGGTGTATTATAGAAGGCCTGAAGAGGTAGATTCTCTTCATTAGATAGGAAATTAAATTTTCAAATTTCAATTGATTCTGGAGTCTACACTTTCTTGGTGATAAGTTGATAAGATATTTGACATGAAGCAGAACTGAATTTAATAAAGTGCAAATGTAGGTATGCTAATTGAAAAAAGTTAGATAGTGTTAGAAAATCAATTCCTTGTGTGTGTGCACTGATAAAAAAAAAGTTGCTGCAAGGGGATTTATGTAAATTTAATGAGTTAAAGCATTTATCTTGCAAGCCAGATAAACCACAGCAGGTACTTTAGAGGGTGAAAATAATTAGTTCCACACTCCCTTGTGGACCCCAATTGTTGTTGCAATTATATTTGTTTATTACTCAAAATGAATTTTTATTTTAGGGTAACAGAGACTTAGAAATTTATAATAATCACTTCTAATAATTTTTGTCTTTAATGTAGGGGATGGATTCATCTCCTTAATAATATAGTTAGTACTTTCCTCTCTCTGTTTAAGACACAGTAACCCTGATTGTTATTCTAAGTGAGATTATTTTCAAAGTCAACATTCTTTCTCAGCTCTCCCTATGTCATCTGAATTAAAGTTTATAATTTATTTCTCTGCAAATATAATTGATTGTGTCATTCCCTTTCTTAAAAGCTTTTAGCATCTCCCTGTTATGTAATATAAAGTGTCAATAAGATGGTTTATAGTCAACTTCTGTTAACGAATCCAAATTCTACACGAATTAACCCTCCTGTGAAGTTTACCTTTCCATTACACTGATCACTTATTGTCTCACATTGTGTTATTTATTTTAGGTTGGGCTTTGTGCATTATTTCTTCACTCTTGAATAATCTTTGAATCACTTACATTCTAAATCACAATTTTTTTTCTCTAATTTTAACTTCAAAATGTCACCTACTATGGGGACATGGTACCTACTATGTAGCTTACAATGTACTGGGTCTTAGCTCATCCAGGTAACATTCCCAAGGGCACATATACACATATACATATTATTACCTCTGAAGCTCACATTTTATATAGGGGAGAATAATATGTAGGACAACATTTAAGTCTTAAAAAAACAGGAAATGGGAAGTGAAGAATATGACATGATATCATGATAAATGGAGCTACAAGAAGTTTAGCTGTGATGCTGACTGCTATAGTGTAGTTCTGCAATGAGCCCCAGAGGCCCATCCACTAATGCCTTGTCTTAGCCAGTAGGAGGCTGGTGGAACTTTTAATAGGTGGGGCCTAATAGTAGAAAATTAGGTCATTGAGGGTGTGTCCTTGAAGGAGATATTTGGAGTCCAGCCTTTCTCTATCTTGTCCCCCCAGTGCTATGGGATAAGACGTTTCCTCTGACTCTACAAGCTTTCCTCTCACCACGAGCTCCAAAGCAATGGAGAGAACTGACCATGGACTACAACCTCTGAAGTGGGAGCCAAATTAAACCTTCCTTTTTTAATAAGTTGTTTATCTCAGGTATTTGTTAAAGTGACAGAAACCTAACTAACAGAGCAACTTTTGAGTTAATAACAGAAGGAAGTGATTTTTGGCAGTCATGTGGAAACATGGGATAAAATACTTCCAGGAAGAAAAGAGGACAAAATCAATAAGCCTGAGGTCAGAAGCACATGGAGAATATGTAATAGGTAGAAGAGAAGCCTTGTATGAGGCAATTACAATAAGCCAGACAAGACATGATTGTAAGTTGGGACCAGTGTGCTAAATAGATAGAGTGGAGAGATGGTTGGGTTTTGTATATAGAAAAGTCAAAGATAATGCCTGTCAGTTAATTTTTTGTCACCTTGGCTAGATTAAGCTGTTACTGTATTAGTTATTATGCTATGTTACTTTATAAGTCTAAATATTATGATAAAGTTCTTTGTTGAGATGTGATCATTTATAACCATTTATAGGAGATGCTACCATAATATGAGTGGGCTCCATTCAACCAGTTTAATGTCTTAGGAGCAAAGATTGAAGTTTGCTTAGTTTTAAAGTAAGAGTTATAACTTCAAGTTAAAAAACTCAACTCAAGACTTTCTTGGATAATCCCGAGCCTTTAGAGCATAATTCCAAAATGATGGGTCAAATAAAGTTGAAATGATGAAGCTATACTTAATTGACAGAACAAATAAAACAAGAGATGGTGGGTAGTTTCAGGATTTCAAGTTTTCACCATGAAATTTGAGAGTTCTATTTGGTATTTTAATAGAGATGTAAAGTGAGACCCCATATGTGAATTTGGGACACGGGGGAATGTTCTCATCTGGATTTTATGAAATTTGGCCCTCTTTAATCGACAAAATTTAAACACGAATTATAAACAGAATTATGAACATGAAAACAATGTCAAATAACAATGTGACTCTTTGTTTCATTCACTTGTTACTACCTCTGCCTTGATGCCAGCTGGCCTCACCTTGAGATCCTTCTGCCTCAGCTTCCTGAATACTGGTTATTACAGGTGAGTGCCACCATACTTGCTTAGTTATAAAATTTTTGTTGGGGAGACAAAAGTTAGGAGATATGAGGATAATGAAAGTTTCTCAAAGTATTGCTAAAGGGGCTATATGTATGAAGACAATTTTTGGTCAAAAATAGATTGCATTAAGTAGAGGAAAAAAATCCTAAGAAATTAGTGTTATGGGAAAAGATCAATGAATTGCAACTGAGAAATTGGAGTTCTAATTACTATTCTACTCAATTTTTGTTAGTGCAATATTTGAAAAATTGAAGCTCATATTTTATTTGGGCTTCAATTGTTTTAGAGCAAAGGACTTTGTTGTTTCATAAGATCAAAGGTTTATGCAAATATTATAACATTATATCAAATTTATTTGAATATCTGTCTTCCTACCAATGTAGCTAGGATCCAACTGGTTATATAAACATTTGCCTTCCCATGTTATGCAATTAGGAATATAAATACATGAATATCTGAGTGAACATAAAAAATGAGGTGGAAGGTGGATTTAGAGAAATTGCACACTATTTAGGAGTTTGTTTACTTTATATACTAGTTCTCAAGACCACCAAATAAATTTTCATGCTAACATTGACCTACTTCAGAATCAGGGAATGTTTATTGGAAATTCATAGGAGGATAAGGTATACTAACTTTATTTTAGAAAAATTAAGCTGTTGAATCCCTGTGGAGATTCAATAAGAGATGCAGAGGAGTGAACCGAGAAATAAATTAGGGAGTTGGTGTTGAAGATTGACTATGAGAAAATAGATATTCGCTCTTGAGTATACACCTCCCACTCTAGTTGATGTTACTCAGAGGTTCAGACAGCATAGCACACCATAGGCTCCCAGACAGGAAGTGAGTCATGTCATATTGAAATGAGAGGGCTGAAAGTTATTCCCCAAAATGAACTTCGTCATTTGTCAATACTCTATCCACATTTTTGAGTTTATGATTAAAATTTTCCCTAAATTCCAAAAATATTTTTAAACTTTAAAATAATCAGGTGTCAGCATCTTATATTGAAAAGAAAGAATAGAATCCTCTTTAATTTTCTTTTCCTTTCAGTTTGATGTCTATTGAACAGGCAAATATGGACATACTAAATCTTGACCTTAGAATTGAAAAGTCTCTTCCATAGTGTACAAAATGTCATCTGTGTTTAAATCACATGCAGACAAAACTTAGGTTGTATTGAACAATATCAACAACAGATTTATTGGACCAAAATGATGTCACAGTGGAAACTTTCAAGGGCAAAGTTGAATATATAGGACTCTGACAAGATAGATCATAGCATTGTTCCAAATCTTGGGGAGACAAATAGACTATTCAGGAAATATTTTAAAAATAAATCATGTTCTGGTCATTTTCTTGTTTTTTAAAATATGACTCACAGAAAGATTTAGATTGCAAAGGATATGCAAAACTCGTACAAAGATCTACCAGGTAACCTGTATTCATAACCCTTAACCATATAATAGCTATCATAGCAAGAAATTAACACTGGTATAACATTCTTCACTGAACTAAACACCTTTTTAAAATTTTACTAGTAATGGCTATTTCCCATTCCAGAATCCCACCCATTTTGCATTTACTTATTATTTATATTAGTCTCTCATAGTTTCTAACAGTCTTTCCTTTTCTTTCACAGTATTATTTCAAAGGCTTTTGTGAACTTTATCACTTATATTAATAATCAGTTATTTTGTCAGCATGTTATTTGGTTTGTGGTTATCTGAAGTTTTCTCATAAATGAATCAAGATGAAACCTTTGATTACAATATCACAGAAATGATTCTATGCTCTCTTCAGTAGATCCTGTCATGAGGTCCATGATGTTGATATGTTTTGTTATTATTGGTATTAACCTGAAATTGTCCCCTTATGGGTTTTCTGTTGGAGTCCTGTCTGTAAAGTTACTCTCTGTCCCTTTGTAATTAATTAATACTGTCAGGAGCTACTTTAAGACTTTGCAATACACTTTTTCTTCAAGCTGTCACTTTCTTATTTTAGTATCTGTCTGTTGATCTTTGTCTGTGACAATCACTACCTAATGCCTAATGGCATTTTTATATTTTCCTCTGTATTATTAACTTGGATTTTATATGAAAGAACTGCATTTCCTCTATATTTATTTGCTCAATTTTTCATTTGCTTATATATCATCTTCCCTTATTTATTCAATCATTTTTCTTTCTCAGTGTATTCCTGCTTTGGTTATTAGGGACTCTTGTGTTGATGCCTAGGTTTTGTTGTTGTTTTGACAAGGTAGAATATATTTTATTGAACTTTTTCTTATACCACGTAATAATCAAGTTTTTATTAGATTTCTTCTGTTTCTTCTTTTATTACATTTCTTCTTCTGTTTCTGTCCTGCAACAAACTATTTCTAAAGAATTCTGATTATCATTTCCTTTGGCCCCACTTTTATAAGTCTGATCATATTTTACTTTCTTTCTTTGTACTCTGCATTTTATTTGTATGATATTATATATTATTTATTTGATGATATAATATTATCATGGATATACTATAACATGATATAACATATCCTACATTATTTATAACAATATATAATAATAGAAGATATAATACATATCCTTTATTACTTATAATAATAGGATATATATTATATGATAATATATTATATATGATAGGATATCTATATTTTCATATAATATAATATCAGGTTTTATTTTAATACACATAATACATATCCTATATTACATATTATATATTATCATACTTATACAATAACATTTTTCTTACTTCTCAAGGAAATTAGGAAGTATTTTTGTTTTCCTTTTTATTCTGTCTTTATTCTGTCAACACTCTGGAATATGTGGTCTATGGTCTTTTTTGGTAGGTGCAATTCCCTTATAAAAATATTAAGACCTATTGCTTGGCTGTCAATTTTCTTAAATAAGTTTTAACCTGTGGTGATTCATGCCTGTAGTCTTAACTACTCAAGGGGATGGGACCTGAGGATCCAGGTAGAAAACAGTGATACTCTTATTTACTATTAACCAGCAAAAAGACAGAAGTGGAAATCTGGCTCAAGTGGTAGAGTGAAAACCTCTAAGACCAAGACTGTGACTGTGTTTAGAGATTTCTGGTGATGATTTAGTTAAAAAAACAAGAACATTAGAGTGGGTCTTCAGCCAATCTATCTTATCTATCTATCTTCCTTCTGGGAAGATGGCATTAGGTCACACAGAAACTCATCAGGGTCTGTAAGTCCAAGAGAGAAGTCAAAGAAGTCATGAGAAACCAAAACTGCCAGCATCTTAATCTTGGAGTTCTAGTTGCCAGAACTGTGAGTAAACAATTTGCTCTTATTCAGTCTGTCCAGGCTGTGGTATTCTGTTATGCTAGCTCTAGAAAAATAACTCAGTGAATCATTGCTTTAGGATGCATTTTTCTTCTCACATTTTGTCTCTTTCATTGTCTTTGTTGTTCTCCTGCCTGTCTTGAATGACTTATTAAAATTTCCCTTGAAATCCCATTCATTCTTGGCATGCTAATGCACTATTGTATGTATTCTTTATGAGGACTTAAGTGGTATGTTCTCAATGTAGCCACCACGTATTATATATGAAGGACTTCAATATCCAAGCATTGGATAATTTCTTTAGAAGGAAATTCATGGGGTACCATCTAGAATTGTTCAAACCTGGTGAACTGAAAACCTGTAAACCCTGGTGAACAAAAACCAGTATATCAACCTGCCTTCTTTCATGTTTATACAGCAGAGAAGTCTCAGCATTTCTTATGGGTGAATAATTCTAGTATGTAATGTTGAATAGAGTACAGAACTGTATATTAGTAGATTTATATTTATTATCAAGAGCGCAGAATGGGACAGGACATATGATTGGAAGAAGGACCAGAAATAAACTAAAAAATAAGGGATTTTAATATGACATACTTTGTTGTTGTTGTTGTTGTTGGTTGTGGGACTTGAACTCTGGGCCTGGGAGCTGTCCCTGAGCTCTTTAGCTCAAGGTGATCATTCTACCACTTGAGACATAATGCCACTTCCAAACACAATACACTTTCTACTCTTCTTTGAAATAGAGATCTTTGTGGCCATTATTTAGTGTGAAATTTGTTTCTTGTTGTTGATCATTTTCCTTTCTTTGTCCATGACTTGCTGGTATATATATATATATATATATATATATATATACGAAGCTAGAAATGCACTGAGCAATCAGAAAATACATTAAAATCCTAGACCTGAACTTCCTTGCACCCGATCCTTTTGCTTCCTTCAGATACATCCACCTTGTCTGGAGAATTAGACTGTTGTGGCAGAAATGCAAACAGAAAGAGACAAGGTTCAGTTTTTGACTTCCAAATTGGCTCTCCAAGTCCACAGTGGAAACAATAGTCAGGCCCAGGAGAGTGCTGAACACTGTCAGACTCTGCTGTGCCAGGCAGCAGCATAAGAGAGGAGCCAAAATGCAGAGGCTCTCGGTGCCATGTGAACAAGCTTATTGTGTTCTTGATGCTGGAGAGCCTCATTAGTAGGTCTTGGGAATGCCAGGTAAATTTTCCCATCACAAATGGCTTGAACTTGTCCAGGTAATGCTTGCCAGTACTGACAACTATGTAAATAGTTCCTGCAGACCACCTCCTTCCTTTCCTCCCATCTGCAATCATTTTCATTATTTATGATTCATAAATCCTTATCAGGACAAATACTGCAAACATAATACAGTGACCAATGAAATCCAAGGGGATACTAATTTGGCAAAGTAATTGGAAAGACTCATAGATTAAAATTTTTTTAATATATTGAACTGGAGGATTCTTCACATTAGCTCTCTCATCTCAAACAGAGGCCAAAATCTTTACAAGAGACATCAGCACTATGTCATCACACGAATGCCCTGCAACAGTGCATTACTTGAAGAGGACTGAGCAATGCCAAAATACTCACATTTTGTGTGTGTGGGGTGCAAGTACTCAGAGTTGAACTTTACTACTTGAGATAAAATTTCACTTCTGGCTTTTTGCCTGTTAATTGGAGATGAGTCTCACGAACTTTGCTGCCCGGGCTGGCTTGGAATGTTGATCTTCAGATCTCAGCTTCTGAAGAAGCTAGGATTATAGATATGAGCTTCCAGCACCCAGCTGACCATCAACTTTTATACACAGGCATGTGCACATGCATTTACACACACACACACACACACACACACACACACACACACACACACACACACACTTTGGTAGAAGTAAAGAAAAAGTCAGAAAAAAATATATACCTCTTTCATGAAGTTGTACCAGTGGCAAGGAATAGAACATTATGTCACTTCTAATATATTCACCTGGATAGTGAAATAGTTGATATTTTTTTCACTTCAGAGTAAAAGCTCAAATCTTTCCACTGGATAAGACTATAATCTATAATAGCCAATTGATAGAACTACTCAGCTGGTCGATCATTTCCTCTCTGACCTCTCTGCTCTCTAGAGTCTCCTCACTCTAGCCTATCTGGCTTCCTTAGTATTTGTTATATTTGAGGACTTTTGAAGTTGCCATTCTATGTGCTAAAAATGCCTACCTCCCTCTCCACACATATTTACATGGTTTATTCTTTTATTCTCTGTGTTAGGCTCAACAATGGCCTGCAACTTGATACCTTTGTTTTAATCATTTGGACTTGTGAATATAACATTGTAAAACAAAGGAGATTTTTCAGAAAGGATTAAGTTGACGCTGGCTAGATGAGTGGATTATCCCAGATTATCCAGTAGACTCTAAATATAATCATTAGAGTGCAGCAGAGATTTGATGCACAGACAAAAGCCATCACTGAAGCACAGTGCTACAACATAGCCCTAAATATGGGAAAGAGACATAAGCCCATCAACCAGAAAACACTGGTTTCATGTTTCTGACATCCAAAGCTCTATGACTTAAATGTGTATTGCTTTAAATCACCAGTGGTGTATAATTAAAGAAGCAATAGGAAACAAATATACCAATATTTACTTAGATATCAACTTATCAGTGAGCCCTTCTCCGATGACCTCATTTAAAATTGTATCTCCTTGCACTCTCTTCCCTTTCCATATTTTCAGTTTTCCCCATGGCTTCTTTGATCATATAAATTTGCCCATTTTTTTCTTTGTGTCTCTTCTCAAAGAATATTTTATGAGAATAAATGGGTGTCTTACTGCCTGACTGGGAAATGGTAGGAGATGGCTAATTTAGCAAATTAAGTTTGACCAGTTGGGAATCTTAGCACAGAGAGTATGAAAAGGGGAAAAAAGTACATGGGACAGAAAATTGTGGAGGATGAAATAGACCTTGAACACGGGAGTGTAGACATTTTACATATGCTGGAATGAGAAGGGTAAGAAAGTCTGGGTGTAGAGTACCCAGATGAGGTGAGGGAGTGTAGGCCTACTCTACACTAAAAATTTACTATTCTTTCTTCATCCATTTCATTGCTGGAGGAAAAAAAAGAAAAGAAAACAGACAGACCAAGGAAGCAGGGGACTGGGATAAATTGTTTGGGGCCAAAGTAAAAGAAGTGAAACAAATCTCCCCTTTTTTCCCCAGGAAGAATGTAATAACATAAACCCATAGTCTCCCTAATGGAGGATCCAAGCATGTGAGCTTTATTTGAAAGTAGCAGCAGAAGGAGGTGGTGGTGTGTGTGTGGGAAGGGGGTGGGGGGAGGGAGAGGGAATGTGTTACTTTAAGGGCTGGCACAGAATTCTCCTAGGGAGAGAAGAGTCAGGTTTGGTCATAAATACAGGAATGAGGGCATGAGCAGATGGTTTATGATCAAAGGACTAACTAAACTTCTCTGCAGCAGAAATGATCTGAAGCCTTGGATGGGAGCTACCGGTAGTTGGGCTTGGTCTGAGGAGAAAAGCAGATAGCAGCAGGTTATAGGACTAAACTTCTAGGGGAGCAAAGATATTTTTCTAGGCAAGTTTTAATGCAAAGGGTGTCAATCAGTTAATGCTAGGTTATTTGTCCTGCTGTGCAGCTAATATATATATATATATATATATATATATATATATATATATATATATATATATATATATACTTCTCTACATGTTGCTGAAAATAATTGAACTCTGAATTACACATAATCTTGGGGTGAAGGATTAGGGAGGAAAAGGGCATCTGGTAGGGCAATGGAGCAAAGAACAGGCCTACCCCAGAGCAGATGTAACTAGCTGAAACAATACGGAAAAGAGCAAACTTGCCTCTCATATCTCTAGCCAAATAATCATATACTATATGAGGAATCCAAGCCAACTTCACACAAATATTTTGGATATTTCCATCACGGCCAGTTGGAGACACGGCATGTCATAAAAATGGATGTTTGATTCACAAATTTAACCTAAAACGTCCCTACTGCTTTTCTTTACATGGCTTTAACAACAAAACAAAATACTCAGACGCCAATAACTCATGCCTATAATCCTAGCTACTCTGGAAGCTGAGATCTAAGGATTGAGATTGGAAGCCAGTCTGGGCAGTAAAGTCTGTGAGACTCTTTATCTCCAAGTAATCACCACAAAGCCAGAATTGGAACTGTGGCTCAAGTAGTAGACACTAGCCTTGATCCAAATCCTCAGGGATAGTGACCAAGCCCTAATTTTTAGCCCCAAAAGAGTATAAAAAATGCCAAACAGAAAAAAATATCAAAAGATCATTGGCTTATATAGGAAGACATATCTGGAATGAAAATCAAAAGGATTATGAAGCTAGGCACTGGTAGTTCACATCTGTAATCCTAGATATTCAGCTACTCAGGAAGTTGAGATCTGAGGATCAGGGTTCTAAACCAGCCTGGGTAGAGTAGTTTGTAAGACTGTTTTCCCCAGGTAACGACCAGAAAGCTGGAAGTGGAGTTGTGGCTCAAGTGGTATAGACTAGCCTTGAGGGAAAAAATGCCTAAGAGATAGCATCCATGCTCTCAGTTCAAGCCCCACTGCTCACTCAAGAAGAAAAAAAAAGAATTTTGAAATCTTGAATGTTTTTGGTCACATTTGTTCTTTGGATCATTTCTCTGGCACATTTATTCTAGATTGTTGTCTCTTCCTCTCTGTGGCTCTGTATGCAATGTTGCTTTCGCATTCAGGCACAGTGGTGTGTTCCTATATCAATCAGAACCCATGTTTCAAAACAAAGCTGAGGTGGTGAAGATCTACAATGGACTTTCTCTGTGAGATGAGCTTGGAAATCAAAGAAGTGCAAACCATATTATTAATCAAAATAGGCTCAAAGGAGATTTTCCTGGCAGCACTGCAGAGAGCAATAATAAAATTAAATAAGTGCCTGTGGGTGGTTACACAGGAAAAAAGTGTTTCTTTACTTGTAAGGAGACAGGTAAATGGTAAAGCACATGAGGGTTTGAAAACCCCTCTTGGAGAATGCTGTCAGAGTGGCCATTTACATGCCTGGCAGGTTGTCTGTGTGCTCTGAATATCCTAATAGCTTCTCTCTGGAACTGCCAAAGATTATCTTTAAGAGGCCATAAAATAAGGTAAGGCTCAGCATTTCTTCATTGTTTCAAATCAGGTTATGCATTCCAACAAGCAGCAGAATTTGGAACTGAGAAAATCTTGGTTTTTTGAATGTTCATTGATTCATTCATTGGGCCAGAAGATTCTTCTTGAATTCTTAGGCAGCACATACTACTTCAAAATATAAAAATTAGTTAAATACATATCCTCCTATAAAGGGATTTTTCAATATGAAAGGGATGGGAAAACATCTACACATGTTGTCAAAAGAGGTACATCTTTAATTGACACACGTGTGACTCATGCCTGTAGTCCTAGCTACTGAGCAGGCTAAGGTTATTTGAATCAGAGTTCAAGGCCAGCCCACACATCAAATGTCTGTGAGACCGATTCTCAATGAGGAGCTCGACGTGGTGGCACATGCCTCTCATCTTATCTATTGCAATAGATTAAGGCTCAGTAGAAAGCCAACCTTAAATTGAGTTGGAGGCATGACTTAGCGGTCAGAGCGCCTGCCTAGCAAGCCTAAGGGTCAGAGATCTAACCCTAGTACCTCCACAACGACTTTACTTTTGTGTTTTACTCCTCAATAACTGTGGGGAGAAAGATATTATAAACAAAAAGAATATATCTCTTAATTCCAGTTCTTCACCTCCAACTCCTTATTCAACTTCACTAGTGATCAAGTATCAATCTGATATTTACTCTCACTAACTTATTATACACAATGGTCATTGAAGGTATTACCAATGACATCCTAATGTCAAAAAGACCCAATAAATTTTCAGTCTTCAAAGCAAGATGTTCATACCTGCTCCCTTCACTTCTTTTACATTCTGTTTAATACTTATAGATTGGTCAAGTCCCCATCAAGTAACAGGTTATACATCCAAATGAGACTGTTTCCTCCTCTACCCTAATGACTTCTTGTTCTCCGTCTCTCCATTGGTCTACATAGGGGTATCTCCCAAAGCATTATTCTATAATTCTTCCTCTTCCTTTTCTTTTTTCTTGAGAAAGTCGCATATGATGACAGCTTTGTCTGTCCGCTATATGCTGTTGCTGTCCAAATTGCTGTTTAGTTCCAAGAGTGTGTGTGTGTGTGTGTGTGTGTGTGTGTGTGTGTGTGTGTGTGTGTGTGTGTGCATGTGCATGCACAAGCCCTCTATATCTACATTCCCAGTGAGCAAAACCTTCTAGGTATTTCCTATCCATTCCGAACTCATGTTCCTGAAACTGAATTTATTTAATCCTTTCCAGAGATGTTTCTCATCTCTTCAAGTCAGCACTTGTTGGATTTTCTTTATATGAGAATGCTTTGTCCTTAATAGTATTTACTGGTTTGAGGTAGAAACCTACTGGGTATTCTTTTCTTCTGCTGCTCAACTCCCATTTACAATTTTTTAAAAAAAATCTTCATTATATCTTATTTTCTCTGTTAAGAATATCCTCTTATTTAGTCTTTTCATTCTTTTTGCTTCTTTTCTCCATGCTGGTAGCAGAATTATCTCTGATGAATTACAGATAAAGGTAATAGTAGTTGTCAATATCTCTATTTGCCAATATTTCCTTCAAAAATAATACAGAAACTAGACCAGAACTAGACTTTCAGAAAAATTTAGAAACAAAGAATGCTGTTCTTTAAACCAAAGCTAAGAAAAACTACAGAGCACAAAATCTAGACTGGGTTCTCTCGCTTAAAACTAAGCACTGCTTTTCAGCAGGTCTTGCAGTAAGAAAAGCAGACCAGGAGACATTGTTGAAGAGAGTAAGGTGAGAAGGTGTGTGTGTTGGGGGGGGGCGGGGAGGATGCATATGTACGATTGGCTTACACTTAGTGCCAGAAAGGTGATGTTACCTTAGGATGTCTGGAAGTGCTAGGCAGCTTGATAACAAAAAGCATCGACTAACTATACATATTTCCATGTAAAAGTGAGTGAGGTTTGGAGGAACAATCTTTAACAGGCACCATTTCTGTAGAGGAAAAAGGGAGGGGTGGGAGAAGATGGGATTGGCTCCAACTGACAGTTGAGTGATAAAAGAGCAATAAGCAAAATGAAAAGCACGGGGGACAAGCTGTCCCTTGCTGATCTCAAACAAATAAGCAAGTTTAGCAGACAGATATATTTCTTCCCTGATAAAATTCCACAGTCTTTTACTGTTTGGGAGTTAAGACCTCTACTCAGCATGACATTTAGATTTCTCACCGCCTATCAGCTCCTATATTCTCCATGATATGTGGAACCTTTTAACGTGGGTTTTTTTCCCAAGTTAATATCTTGGAGGGATTACTATATTCTATGGATTTGTCCTTACTTAGAAAGCTTAGAATTTAATTTTGGAACTTCCTGATAGCCTTAGATGCCATTTGATTCATAGCTAAAATGAGCCTCTTCATGCAAAGTCATAAAACACTGTTGGAGAAAACATTTTAAAAAAAAAAAGCAAAATAACCTCCTCCCCCCCAGATTCCAAGCAATCACTTTAGATCTATGTAATAAGATAGAAAAAAAAGCTACATTCTTTATTTATAGGTAAATTTGTATGCAAAACCACATTTTAAAAATACCCACAGGAATGTGTTTGATTGTTATGGTTTCATTGATGTATAATGTGGGACTATGTCACAAACTTACAGCTTTCTTTTTCCCCCCAGAGTTGAGGACAGAACTCAGGGCCTTGCACTTGCCAGGCAAATGCTCTTCCGCTGAGCTAACACCCTAACCCCTATCACAAACATATTAATCTTCCCTTGATACCACTGGATTAATGAGATGTTTCTATTCAGAGCCAGTCTTTCTTCTCTAGTTATAGTGGAAGACTAGCTTTCAACTTTTGATTCTCTGGACTCCCACTTTAAAGATACCATTCAGATGATCTTATTTTTATCAGCATGTGCTTTCCTTATTTGGAACTGTAAGAATAAAATGATAAATTTTCAGAAGGGGTTAGATAATAGTCAGGATATAACTGATGTAACTGATATATATGTTATATCATATATCAGTTATATTATAACTGGTATAACTGAATAACATATATAGTCAAAATTACCCTTCAAATGAGTAACTAGGTTCATAAATTATTTTGTATATAATATGAATATGATTATATACAGGAAGCTATAAATATAATAAAAAAGTAAATATTGAACATAAAAGTGTGCTATAGCATGCTTAAATTATTTGAAACATATATTGAAGTTCTTGCTAGGAGAGGCATGATGGATCTGAGAGCAACTGAGGGTTCTATGAATTAATGTCTGGTCACATATCCTCTGTGGAGATGAATTCATTGAAATGAATAGGGAGCAGGGCCATTTGAACTATTCAAATTCTTCTTTCTTTTTCCTTCCTTCCTTCCTTCCTTCCTTCCTTCCTTCCTTCCTTCCTTCCTTCCTTCCTTCCTTTCTTGCTTGCTTGCTTGCTTGCTTGCTTGCTGTCTCTGTCTCTCTGTCTCTCTCTTTCTTTGTTTTTGCAGAAACATAGGCTCATATCTCATTGATAGAATGCTTGACTAGCCTATGGGAACATTAAGTTCAATACCTAGTTATGGTTAAAAAAGTACTACCAAAAATTTTAATATATATTTTTTATTGTAAACATACTGTACAGAGGGGTTACAGTTACATGAGCAAGGTAATGAGTCCATTTCCTATTGAACATTGTTACACCCCCCTTTATTGTTCTCCTACCATCCCTTTCTTCCTCATTTTCCCAACTCTTCCCTCCCCTCTCCCACCTCCCCCTCAAAGTTGTAAAGTTGTTTTCAACATACTGTTTTGTACATCTCATTGTTACAATAAATTTAAATTACTCCAGAGTGCCTTAAACTGTAGGAAAAGAGTATATTAGTGATACTCACCTATTAAATCACACCAATGGTAACAACTATTTTTATCTCTATCAGAATTTTTTCTCTTTTTTTTCTTTTTCTTTTTCTTTTTTTTTTTTTTTTTTGGTCATGGGGCTTGAACTCTGGGCCTGGGTGCTGTCCCTCAGCTCTGCAGCTCAAGGTGAGTGCTTTACCACTTGAGCTACAGCACCACTTCTGGTTTTGTGGTGGTTTATTGGAGATAGGAGTCACAGTCTTTCCTGCCTGGACTGGCTTTGTACCGCAATCCTCAGATCTCACCCTCTTGAGTAGCTAGGATTACAGGCGTGAGCCACCAGTGCCCGGCTCTATCAGAAATTTTGCCAGATTTATTCACATTGTGCACTCAAAGGGAAACAAAGAACTTTTTAAAAAAATAAATAGAGATACTATATGGATTTGGAAATTGAAATGGAGTTGGCTTTGTAAAGGCTGAGAATGAAATAGGCATTCAACTTTTGAAATTTAGACTTTTGTTGCTTTTGATATAGCAGGATGAAGAAGATCACTGCATTTATTTTTCTAATGGTCTTCTAACATGTAAGTTAAAATAAGGTGTAGAAACAAGGAGAAAAAGTATATGTTGAATGAACCTAGCTGCCATATGAGGTTGTCGAGAAACTCAATTTTGCTAATAATGCTTGCACTCATTTCACCTCTGGGTCTACATTTTGTATGGTTGAAAATAACTAATATGGAAGTTTCTGAATGAACTCTACAGCGTTAACTGACAAGTATCAGGTCTATGTTTCTCAAACTTATGTGTAAATTTTTTGTTCATTCTATGCGTGCAGGTTTTTATTTTTCAATAGGAGTTTTTTTTTTTCCCATTGGGCAATGAAAAGCATCCATCAGTAGAAACCATTTAAGAGACTGTGCTTCTGAAGGCAAAGTTTTCAATAGCAATAAAGAAAGACTGTCAAGATATGTCAGTGTCGTGGGGAAAGAACTATTAGAAAAACACCATATGTGCTTTGCAAGGCGGCAAATGAGTGGGAGCAATTATTTCAGATGGTCAGGCATAAAGAAGATGTGGTTCAGGAAGCCATCCAGGATCCAGGCTACCCAGATGAAAAGAAGACACAAATTAGACTGAAGATGTATCAGCTAGGATTTCTGATAATGTCTATCTGGTGAATGATTAATGATGAGTAAATACAGTCAAGCTTAAAGGAAATAAGTAACTAAACAGAAGATTTATTTTTGATTTAGTCTAAAAGATAGAAAGCTGAGCTAAAGCATCATCATTTATCATACAGGAAATGTCAACCTCTGTGCTGATAGTACATCAGGAAGGAACTCTGCTAAGATTTTAAGAAGTGTTTAATCTTCCCAGAAACCCTACAAATAGTTGGACTAGAGCCACAAGGAGAGACTTTGAACAATTTTCCTACCAGGGAATAGAATTTGTATAACACATGGTTTAATCATAGTATATTTTTTTGACTTTTATTTTGCACTATTTGGGAAATCATCACCGATTTAATGGTATAGTAAAATTTTTGCAGTTTAGAAGAAAATTTATGTTATTTCCTCTTTATGTTTGTTTTTTCTGGGGCTTGAACTCAGGGCTTGGGCACAATCCCTTAGATTTTTGCTGAAGGTTAGCACTCTACCACTTGAACCACAGCTTCACATTTGACTTTCAGTGGTTAATTTGGAGATGAGTTTAACAGATACACCTACAGCGATTGGCTTTGAACTGCAATAATCAGATCTCAACCTTCTGGGTAGCTAGTATTATAAGTATGAGCTTCCAGACACTATGTGTATTATTTATTTTACAACAATATATTGTAGTGACTAGAAGATTGGCTGTGGAATTTTGTACCTAATTTTATTATTTTCATCATTATTATCAGACCTAATATTTATGTGCTCAATGTTCCATACTGTGCTATGAAGTATTATGTATAAATATATATTTCTATATAAATGAGTAATTGCAACTCAAAATATGAAGTATATACATATGCTTATAATATATATGAATATATATTCCAGTGTACAATTATGTATATAATATATTTACATATAGATTACATATAAATAGACACATAAAATTATATAATTGTGTATATATAATATATACTTCATATCACTATATATGACAATGTGTGGTTTACATGTATCTAGAATACATTAGTACATTTAGTCTTTAAGAAAAGCTCCTATGTAAATGTGTAATTATTATGCAAGTATTAGGGAAAGGAAAAGTGGGTGTGGTGTGTGTGTGTGCATGTTTGTCTGTGGGTGTGTATGTATGTGTGTTGCTGAAACTCATTTTCCAGCCATTTCAGCAGTGTATTTTCATTTTAGTTTTCAGCACCCAATAAGAAAAGGCAGTATGCTTAAGAGACCCTGAAGCCATCTCTTACCTGAAACCAGTGATTTAGGATGATGTTGCATCCTCTAAAAGAGAATTTAAAGCATTGAATATAATTTGCATTGAGCCTCAAAATCATAGCACAGAAACCTGGCAGAACAATTTAAGAAGAAAAGGCACATAGAAAGACATATGAAATAGAGATGAAGAGAAAAAAAGAAAGGCTGGCTCCAAAAAGACAAAAAAAATAGAAAAAGACAAGTCAGAGAACAGACTAAACACTTCTGAAGAAGAACAGGAACACGTTCTGTCATCCTCCACCTACGTAGGCGCTTGTATGGAACTATGTGAAAATCTGTGGAGAGCAGCCAAGTGCCCACATTCGATTATCATTTCTCCTGTGCTGTTTATTGAGAGTTGTTCCAGAAGTTAAGAAAACTACTTTGTATCCTTCGGTATATAGTTTACTGCAACTGACCAGTTTTAGATCTTGCATTTGATAAAGAAAAAAAAATCAAATCTTCATTCATTTATGTACTCTCCAAAATATAATTTGTAATTGTCCTACATTTTTTAATCCTACATATTTTGTTTATGACATTTCTTGATTCCTTCCCTTTAAGTTTAACTATTTCCAGGTAAAATAAAGGCATTGAGGTAGCTGAGAAACTGTTCAATCATATAATGAGATCCTGTATTTTTACTATTTTAAGTAATAATTTCTATTCCTGACAGCCAGTAAAAAGCAATAATGATCATCTCTGTGTTGACAATACATCAGAATCTGTGCTAAGATTTTAAGGATGTATTAACTCATTTAATCTTCCCAGTAGTCCTATGAAAAGCCTTGTGTCAGAAAAAGCTAGTTGCCCAGCTATTCTCTTATGTTTATTACCATAGTTTTATCCCAAATGGCACAGCATCAGATAGAAGACTGCTTTTGCCAGCTTATCTTGCAGCTTCATGAGGCCAGGGCCTCTGTTCTGGCGAACAAGATGTGCACAGATGTGTTATGTTAAACACAGATCATTAGGAGGTCCTTCCTTTGAACCTATTCCCTCTAGTTCCTCTTTCCTCTTTTTACTGTCTGGAATGCACATTTGATGCCGAGTGATTCTGATGCACATTTGATGCCTAGTGATTCTGTTGCCAGCAACAGACCCTGGAGTCTTGAAGGTGGAAACCAGCGCTGAGCATGGAAGGAGCAGAAATGTAGAAGTAGGATGAGTCCTGGATGACTTCCTGAGCCTTGCTACCAAGCGTTGATGCACCTGCACCTCACCTGTGTATCTTTTATGAAAGTGATGGAACATAAATGCTTAAGCCATCATTATATTAAGTCATTTGTCATGTGACCTCTCACAGAATTCTTAACTGGGTTGTGGTGATTGTTAATGATGTCAATTTTATGGATAAACTATGTTGCATCCAAATTATGATAGGTCATATATATTACAGCCAGTAATTAGTGCTTGGACTGAAACTGGAATTTTTCTGACTTTAGAACCAAATAATATACTATGTAACTAATATTGATAGTGTAATTTTTTGTGAATATCCAAGTTGTGGAATTCAACATAATTCCATCAAGAGTAATTGTAGAGGGTTATAGTGCAGGAACCAATCAAGCCAATGTCTAGAATACTGCTCCCCCAGGGCATCAGATTTATTTTGATAGTTGCAGTCTGCTGATGCCTGTGGCCATTCTTTAGCATCTGCCACACACTTTCCAGAAATCCCACTGGAAGTTGGATTAACACACATGCAACTCCTCTTCATCAATGACAAACAGCATAGAGTACCCCAAACAGTTCATTGCATATGTATCTAGTCTAAAACCTTTGTGTCCTAGAGATAGCAATCAATCCACCTGATATTACCCACTTTTATTTTTGTCTTATCTTTCTTAGCCACAACCATAGATATTTACTATAAGATCTCTGTTTTCCCACTTCCCACACTGACTGGACCAGACAACAGCAACTCAGAAAGTCAAATCGTCCATTGACCAGGCTAACTCACTTTCTCTGGTGAGACCAAAGTCTGTGTGATCTTCAGATTTGAAATCATTAATATTTTGGGTATGTAGGAAAAGTTCTAAGGCTAAACAAGGTGATAGGCTGAAGAATGAACATCCAAAGAATGGAGAAAACAGAGTTGTACTCATTGAATATGGATGGTACCTTCTGCCTGGTTCTTGTCTAACCTCAGCATCATTTCTGAGAGTTTTACCATACTCTCTAAGGAAGTTAGGCATTTCTAATTTCATGTACTTAAACGGTTTTGAATGCCCATGTTACTCTCTAAAATGAATGAGACAAGAAAGTAAAGACAATTTCTCTGTAGATTCAACATCTTGAGAAGAAGATCTAGTTGAGGTGCAACGCTACTTTGGATTTCATTTTAAGTGTCCAATAAGTTAGGGTGCTTGTTATAATAATAACTTCACCTCTTATACTTTGAAGTTTCTTGAATCTATTTCTGTTCTTTGGAAACAAAGGAAGCATAATTAGAGAGAACACATATAAAATAGGTGGGTTAGGTGAACTGAGAAAGAAAAGGTCAATGTTTAAGGAAAGTGGAAATTGCTTTTTGTGAAATAATAATAGATGCTCAGCTCATTCCATTGCTACGTCTTCTCACAATGAGTGTAATTATGATGGCCATGATAATATTCAATAAAACTATTTTGACCAGCAGTTGTCAGAAGAATATCCTTTGACACAACACATTTTTTGATAAATTGTGAAGCTCCAGCTAAATCGTGATGTCCATTTACTTCATTGTCATTCTTTTTTTTAATTCCAAGTAAATGAAATTTATGAAAAGGTATTCTAAAACTATGTAAGGAAATTCTTCAGAGAAAGGATATGTTAGTAAAATACTCATTTGGATGACTGGCATGCCCATTAGAACCTCCTGACCGAGGAAAACAATGGTCCATAGCCCTTCTGTTCAACCTAGCAACTTCAATGCAAATTTCCACTATACTTGGTGAATTCATTTAAATGTAAATTATAAACTAATCATCATAAACAAATCATGCTGACAGACAGGGAATAAACAGGTTTGTGTCTAGCACGTTGGAGGAGGTGGTTGCTTAGGACAGTTTAAGCAAAGAAGCGCCACATCATTGCTTTCCCTGAAAATCATGCTTCACAGGTGACAGATGGCACAGAATCAATAGCTGATCAGAGAATAGCACTTGGCATTTTCTCCTGTGGGTGGGAGTAAAAGAGTGTTTTAAATTTTAAGGGAAAAATAGAGTGCAGAGACAGCATTGGCACACAAAGACTGAGAAGAATGTTAAGGGAGAAGAATCACTTTCTATTCAATGACCAGAAAACCAGTCACCAGAAAGCTGGCTTGTTGCTTATCAAAGTTCAAGTCAAAGTAATAATTACATTTGTACCTATTTTCCCTAGGATTTTCTGTTTAATTTCAAATGACAGGTACTGTTAGTCCAATAGTCCATCCTTTCTTGAGAAAACTTACGTATTTCTTTATGTGGCATTATGGATAGAGATAGCTGGTGTTCAAGACCTATCAAGGTAGTGGCTGGCATTTTATTAGCCTTCTCATTAAGTTATATGCCATCAAGAGAAACATCCCACAGTCTTTTCTGTTCTCTTCTCCTTGCATATCAAATTGCTGTGGATTCAGCTACTCCAGGTCTCTTGCATTGGTGTCACTTTCCACTGCTACTTGCCTGGATCTAAAGTCTTCCATGTGTTCCCAGGCCCAATATGGCAATGTCACATCTTGGCTGTACCATGAGGACGAGTGAGAGTAGGTACCAAAATACAATCAGGCTGGCTCACTCACAGGGTGTGTATATATGTGTGTATGACTTTAAGTTACTAAGAAGAGCTACATTAGTTGATGTAAAGGATAAAATTCTCCAGCAGTTCTTATAAAACTAAGCAGTTCATACAACCTTGAACCTCGGAATGTATATATGGTTGACATAGAGTTCATGAAGACACCATTCATTACATCTCAGAAACAAAATAAACCAAGCAAAACCAAACCAAACCCAAAATCCCCCAATCATAGTTCTCTCTAGGAAATGTGTCAAGCAGCCAGCTGTTTGTGATTATAAAAACCATGAAAATCAAAAGGATAAGTGATATGATATACACATATGTACCTTTGTGTGCACCTATGAGATATGATGTGTGTATGTGTGTGATTATTGCCCTTCTCTTCCATCCGGAAAGCTTTCACTATCAAACTAAAGGTGCTGAGCCTATAAGCAGCACCAAGGAGAAGAGTGTGGGAATGCACTGTTGAAAATTACTGGAATTATTAGTGTCCTAATAAGTGTGCCATGTTATGACTTTAAGCTCTCCTTGAGGAACCAGTGAGAAATGTTACAGAACCAAAGGTGGTTATGAACTTGTGCTGCTAGTCGTTCTTTTGTTTGTTACCTCCAGGTGAGATTTGTCCCCACCTCTAGGTAGCAGTGGACATAGAAAGTCCCTAAAGTCCCCCAGAGTGGCTGTGGACTTCGGATCTACAGTTGGAAATTTAGTGCAATTGTCATGTATTCCCATTTGGATAGAAATATCTCCGAGTTGTATTTTTTAATATCAGTCAATGTAGACAATGCTATTCAACCCCAACATTTCAGCAGCTTAAGCTCATAGGCTCATTTCTTTTTCATGTTAGATACCAGCTAGATTTATCTGCTAGAAATTTATCTGCCAGACACGTTCTTTGGTGTTTCCTTTGTGATCCTGCAATTTCATCCATCATTCTTTGTAATAGACAGCTTTATTCAACTCTACTCCCACATTTTATGCACAATGTCATTGTCATCTCACTGGGCAAAGAAAAAGTATCCTCCAAGTCTGTCTGTTTCCACCCTTATCCCTCTAATGAATTTTTCCTACAGCATGAAGGGAGATTTTTCTCTAAGATGTAAATTTGTTGTGGTAGCTGTCTGGTTAACAGAAACCTTTCAGCACCCTTAGGGCACAAGCAGAAATCTTTGATGACTGACAAAGCCCATCTTGATCCAGTCCCTTCAGCTTCATGTTGTGGTTTGTCTTTGCTCCCCTGACCTCAGACATAGTCACTTTCACTCCATCTTCAAGCTCTTGCTACTGCATCTTTCCTTGAGGTATTCACACCCCAAGGGAACTCTGGCTGAAAGATTGTTTTCCTTCCCCTTTCCATCTGCCTGATCCATTAGCTAGTCTTATTAACCCAGAAAAGCCTCAAAAGAAAAGCCGAGTTTCTCAGAAAATCCTTCTCTGCCTGCTGGTCAAGTACCCTTGTTCAGTTCAACCAGAAACTTTTGATTCTTTCCTCCAGCACTTAAGACAAATGTCCTTAAAGTTGTTTTTGATGTCTGTTAGATATCTGAGCTGAAATGTCTACAGAAGGGCAGGGAGCCTCTTGTAATCTACCTTAAAAACCTACATTTCTTAAGGTGTCCTGTGGAGTTGGCTCTGTATTGTGCAAGACTCCTTGAAACAAATATTCAGGAGAGTCTTTCTCATCTTATGGCAAAATAAATCTTTGAGCAGAGCACTTTGAGACAATTAAGACACGGTGGTAAGCACACATAATTCCTAAGTAGGCATTTTCCCCCCTTCTCAGAGTGTTTCTCTGCTCAGAAACAGGACAGATTGAAACAGATTTAACTTAGTAAAAATCTCTTCTGGATTTGTCATTGCATTGTGAAAGGAGTCAAATTGGTACATTCTTAAATGTCATTATGCTTCTTTAAATATTTGTGAGGTTTGTGTGTTTCTATTAAATATTTGTAAGGTTTGTGTGTACATTAACCAAAATTCATTACTTTTTAAAATAAGTTTTTTTTTATTGTGAAAATACTATACAGAGGGGTTACAGTTACATGAGCAATCTAATGAGTACATTCCTATCAAGCATTGTTGCCTCCTCCTTTATTTTTCCCCTACCTTCCCTCCCTTCCCACCTCCACAATTACACTCATTAATATTTTTATGAGCATTTTGAATACCTACATTTTGGTTTTCAAGAAATAGAGTTTTCCTCAAGTTTAAGTAGTAATAAGGGTCAGTCATGGTGCCATACCTGTAATCCCTGCTATTTGAATGGGGAAGATTAGTAGCATTGTCATCTGAGGCTAGCCTAAGTAAAAAGTTATCAAGACTTTACTCAATCAGGAAACGGTGCATTGTAGCATATGTCTGTGATCCCAGTTTCATGGGAGGTATAAATGGGGGGGGTTATAGTTCAAATATGATCCCATGAAACAACAACAATAATAACAAAACTAACAAAACAAAAAGTGTAGGGAGTGTGGTTCATATGGTAAAGCACCTTCCACTAAGAGCAAGGCCCTGAATCCAAACCCTAGGTCAGTAGATGTGGTTGACATTTTTTAAACAATCAAAATTTATTCTCTTATCTGTCTAGAGGGTAGAAGTTTTCAATAGAAATTTTCAATAGCAAAAAATATTTTAATAATCTACTACAAATGCCATGTGAACTGGCATGAATATTATATTCTCTCTTGCCCCCTCTCTTCCCTCTCCCTCTTTTCCTCCTCTCTCTCTCTCCTCTCTTCCTTTTCCCTCTCTTCCTTCTCCTTCTCTCCCCCTTCTCCTTCTCTCTCCCTTCTCCTTCTCTCCCTCTCCTTCTTCTCTTTGGGTTTGTAATCAGTAGATATGTGTGTGTATAATAATAATAAAAATAATAATATATCTTAACTGAGTCTCAAATAAAGTGTTTTATTTAGCAACATAAAAGTAGTAAAATTATGAAATAATATTTTTTTTTACTTTTCAGAAATCTGTATGTACCAAAGAGGACAGCAGGTAAAAGATACATTATTTCTTCTCTGAGGAGTGAATCTTCTGCATCTCCTGCAGAATAGGAAGGTGTCATCCACCTAACAGCAGACCCAGCTCACACTTCCTGTCAACATCTATGTTTAAAAAAAATGTTCTTTTCTCCAATACTTTCTTGTTAAAGGCCCTGTGCACGTTTCCTCTTCTTAAATAGAAGATAGGGGTGACAAACTTCCTAAGTACACATACTACTCGGGTAAAAGTGAAAGGAAGTTAACTAAAGCCTGCAAGATCTTTAATTAGTACTCAAATCCAACAGCTGTTGTGCTGTTGGTAGTTTCCGCTCAGAAAAGCAACCTAATGCGTACCCTGGCGTCACTCACTCTTAGTGTCTCCCTGACTGTATCCTTAGAGGTAAGATGCATATATTTTCCTCAGATTAAATTTGCTTTTAGTATACAATTGTCATCTTGTTTCTCAGAACTGTCGACAGTCGAGGCTTAGATACCTCCAGGGTGTCTGTGTGTTATATCCACAGACCACAGTTCTCTGGGCTCTCACCCTACTTCTCATATACAATGTTCATTTAAAAAATAACACAAATGCTTGGAATACAACAATTTCCTCTGCCTTTTCTAGACAAAGAATGCTTTTCGTATTACAAAACTCATGCTTTGTTTGTTCCTAGGTGATTTAGGAAAAGGGTTTAGCATCAGCGGATTCAAAGGAAATCATATTCCTTCTCACTCTTTTGAAATGAGATTATGGAGTACTACACACAGGATTGAGAAAGCCTCCCTTGATTTTACAGATTATTCATGGGAGATATTTCAAAACTACCTTTAAAAATATGGTTTAGATCAGTGCAGGGTGTGAGGACCCACTGTCTCAGCACCTTAGAACTTACTAGATCTGCAACTTCTCTAACCATGGGCTCGAATTCCGGTTTACATAAGGCTGCCAGGTGATGATGATATATTGCTGAAGTTTGAGGTGGATTGAATAAAAGAAGCAGCTGCATAAGATGATGGTAATGCATATAGAAACTGGAGTTAAGAATACTGGATTCACATGTGTTTGGGACTCTTGGTAAACAAAGCAAACCTTGTTAAGTCATTCCTCTATGCCTCAGGATTCCAGGTATCTGTAAAATATAAAAGAAATAGCGAATTCAGACTTAACCTGGGGTTAAAGGAGTATTCATAAGTCATTGTAATTGGTTCATAATAATTGGATTTGGTGTATAATAATTCTCTATTATTAGAAAGTTCCTGTTTGAAAATCTCTGACATTTTTAATATTCACAATCATTTATAAGCTATTCAAAGTCTACCCCAAATTCCACTGAAATCAAAAGAAGTCAGAGGAATTTTTGAGGTGGAAATGATATTTGGTCATTAGTCTAATAAAAATATTGCTTTGGTCTGTGATGTTCTGAAATTCACATGGATTTGAAAAAGGAAAAAAAGAAAGCATGTATAATATTAGAGATTTTTGCTTTGGGAACAAGAGTAAGTTTGCATATATATATATGTGTATATATATATATATATATACATACATCTATAAATTATTGACTAGGAGACTCTATCAACCTTCTTCCCTTCATACAAAGCACCTTATTTATCCTAAGAAATAGTTATTTGTCTTTGAAGTAGCAGAAATTTTCTCCTGTGTCTTTTTTTCCCTAATGATGTAATTCTAGCTTTCTTTTGGAGCTGAAATATATATTGTGTTTATTTTTGTGTAGGGGTAAGATGTGGATTATGATTCATTTTGTCATTTATGACCATGTAGTTCTTCGAGCAGGGTTTGCAGAGTTTGGGGAGAGTGTCTCCACACTTCTCAATTTTGCTTGTAGTATACACAGCTGAACCTGAACTCTTCAATGTCTCAACTCTATTCTGGTTACTCACAAATTCACTTAGTGCGGCATCTCCCAGTCCCTGTCACTGAAGTTTTGCAGTAAATGTGGAAACTCAGCTGCACAAATTCTTCAAATTTATCCTCACATTTCTGGTTATCCTGTGTACTTTATATCTCTATGTAAAGTTTACATTCAACCTTTTGTTTAAAAAACAAAAAACAAAATGTGCTTTACTGGGATTTGATTGGGTTTGCTTCAGATTATATATTAGTATAAGGCAAATGAATATCTTGTCAGGAATTCTTATTTTAATCCATAAACAGGGCAAACATCACCATTTATTTCAATTTCAAATTCTCTCTATTCTGTTTTGGATTTTTAACTCTATATCTCTTGCACATATTTTGTTATTTTCAACAATTCTTTAATTATATGAAACACTATATGAATTTTAAAAATATTTGCTAGAATGTTGTGATTGTTTACAGACACAATTGGTATTATATTTGGTATTATGATGCATGAAATATGCAATGTATAGTATTAACATACATAGTATATTAATACATAATAGATATATACTTACATATAAATACAATTCTAATCATTATTCTTAACCCTCAACTTTAGCAATAACACTGACTATAAGTTTCCAGATCCAAAGAGTACCTTGGCTTTTTCTTTACTTTTACAATATCTCCTACACATTGTCATTAATCTTTGCCTTTGGAGTATTGGTTTCTAGCTGGTCATAGTACCTACTTGATACTTTATGCCATTCTTCTGCTTCTTCATTGGTCTATTGGACTTTCCGACAGTGTAATTTTTTGTATGAGCCCATGTAGTGTGCAAATGGTTTTTCACTTTAATTTTCCCTAAAATGTAAGTTTCATATGACTTGGGATCTGTAAAATGATAGACACATTTGCATTTATAAGTAATATCTCTACAGTCCTTGTACAAATGTTTCCTCCTGACTCACTGGTACCACCCACAGTGTTTTTCTCCCTTGAATGTGACAGCTACTGTTTTCCATAGTAAATTGATTTACATATTTATCTGGGTGCTTTCTTTTCCTTCCTCATCACATTTAGTTCCAATTCCTCTTGATTAGTTTAGCTAGCCTCCAGGCAAACACATCCTTGAGAGGGAAGAAGGGCTTGAGTTTGGCTTAGAAAATAAGTTGAAAATAGGGAAGGGATTTTAGCAAAATGAAAGGGATCAAGGTAAAGACAGAACCATGTTACATGGGAAAATTAGAACATATTTGGGGAATTTCCTAAAGAAAACTATGAGATTTATATATTAGTATTTTGTGTAGGCCACAAAAATACCTTTGAAAAGTTTGGATGGTTCATCTGAATCTGAGACACATTGTTTAAAATCGTATTATTTGGGTATATCAATATACTACATTGAGGTTCTACCAGAGTGCTACTGCTAAATTAGGACATTATATGGAAAATTAATCCAGTTTAGTTCAACTTGTGTTTATTGATCTGATCTCATGAATATGTAAAAAATATGCACAAAGACCAGTACTTGTAGCTCATGCCCGTAATCCTAGCCACTCAGGATGCTGATATCTGAAGATCACAGTTCAAAGCCAGTCCATGAGACTCTTATCTCTAATAAAAACTACCTCCAAAAAAACTTTAACATAAAGCTATGGCTCAAGTGGCAGAGCATTATCCTTGAGCAAAAAATCTTAGGGACAGTACCTAGGTCCTAAATTAAAGTTTTAGGACACACTCTCTTTCTCTCTACTTTTCCCTTTCTTTCTGTCTGTCTATGCCTCTCTCTCTCACACACACACACAGACACAAATTAAAAATAAAAACAAATTTTGAAAGCACAAAGTAATCCATTACACAGCACTGAAAAATCCATAGGCCTGACAAGGAACCTGTTATCTTTAAATATTTGCCTATAAATAGTGTATAACAAAGGATTCTTTAGATATAAAGATTGTTCCAGCTATTGTAAGCCCCTTTTTAAAACTCCATGGGAAAATAAAACATGTAGAAGTCATCCTAACTAGCTGCCACTAAAACTGAGAAGTCAGTTTAAAGTCCATTCTATAGAGCAGTTAACTACTTAGTTTAATGTTAGTTCTACAGACCAGCTGGTTTCTTCTCAGCAACACATCAGTTAATGCAACCATCTTCTGACCTGTCATCACCTAGACTCATGAGCTTCCTGCCTGCTTTTCCTAATCTGGTCCTAGCTCCCTCTGTCTTCATGGGTTTTCTTGTTGATAAGCCAACTGACAAAATCATTTGCTTTCTAACTTCACTCAAGCCTTCTCATTAGCTTTTTGAGCTAAGGTACCATAGTGTTGTTTATCATTTTGCTACTGAGCTCATCCTAGTAGTATATATTAGTAATATTTGCACACTGGGCCTCAGCTCAATTTTAGTTGTGGCTAGCTAGATATGTAGTATATTGTTGAGGATATAGGGTTGGTCAAACAGACTTGACTATTAATTCTGAAAAGGGTTTTTCCCTCAGACAGGTTTCCCATTCTTTTTTTTTTTAATGTAAAATACTGTACAAGGGGTTACAATTACATGAGCAAGGTAATGAGTACATTTCTTATCAAGCATTGTTGCCTCCTCCTTTGTTTCCCCTTACCATCACTGCCCTCCCATCTCCTCCCCCCCAACAAAGTGGTAAAGTTCATTTTTTGGCATAGCATCTTGTACATTTCATTGTTGCAATGGGTCCACCTGTATCCCTATGTAAACAATTTGTTTTTTTCCCTTCCCCTCCCCAAATTATACCAACATCAAATACAGTGAAAACAGGGGTTATACCGTGGGGGGAGGGACATACAAAGCAACAAAAAAATCATCTTATGAATATGTTAGAAACAATAGCAAGAAATGCCACTATGCTATCACCTATGAGTTGTGCCTGCAACATTCATTCATTTATTTATTTATGTATTTATTTATTGTTGGTCGTGGGGCTTGAACTCTGGGCCTGAGCACTGTCCTTCATCTCAATGCTAATGCTCTACCTCCTGGTTTTCTGGTGGTTTATTGGAGATAAGAGTTTCATGGCCTTTCGTGTCCTGACTGGCTTTGAACTGGGATCCTCAGATTTCAGTCTCCTGAGTATCTAGGATTACAGGCATAAGCCACCGGTGCTTGGTGCCTGGCAGGCCTGCTACTTTTAAATCCTTATCTAACAGTTCTTTCCCCTCTTCCAGGTAGAATATATCATACTGTTGCCATGAAGTTAGTTTTTCAGATCAGCCTGAAAGACTAAGTTTAATAGTGTTTAGAATTGCTTTCAAGTTTTCAAATATGCACGGTTCACTGTGTAGGTAATAAGTAGAAAAATAAATCACAATTTGGGGGGAAAATTAGGATGTTACTGGCAAAAAAGTAGAGCTGATGTTAGCATATGGGCTTTGGAAAGATAAGTATAATTTTAAAAATGTAGTATATGTAGATGAATTGGAGTGTGTGTGTGTGTGTGTGTGTGTGTGTGTGTGTGCGCGCGCGCCCTACAGTTTATACTCAGGACCTCATTCTTGCCAGGAATGTAATCTACCACTAGAGACATATACTCAAACCCTTTTTAGTTAATTTCCAATATGGTCTTGTAGTTTCCCCCAAGATGGCCTCATACTACTAAGATTAATCCATCAATTTTATACCTCCTGCATGGAAAAGATTATGATGTGAATCACAATACTCAGTTTATCGGTTGAAATGGAGATGATTAGCTTTATGTCTATGTTGACCTCAAAAATCAACCCTCCTGATCTCCATCTTCTAACTAACTGATATGACAGATATGTGCTTTCATGGTTGGCCATATACTTCCTTTAAATGTGATAATAAGCCTGTATGCTAACTCTAATCAAAAGCTGTCGGGCTATCCCTTTCCTCTAAGGCCAGCATTCTCTGAATGAAAACGAATAACAATTTGCATAGGAACAAAGGTAACATTCAGTACTTGCATGAGAGTAGCAACTGAAAATTGCCTTTGCTTGGTGACATTTTTAGATCCAGAAAAGCTTAGTGCTTCTTCTGTCTAACAAGAACTGTCTTCTTTATAACTTGTAAGTAATGTGATTAGATGGTGTGACCCACACCTGAAGGAGGCCTGCCTTCACTAGAAACTCTGGGTATGGAATTTCCATTTCCAACATTGTTGGGGATCATTAGCATAGGTGAGCTTGTTTGCTGGCATTACACCAACACCATCAGCTTAAATTATAGTTTCCCTCAAGTTGAAATACCAAATTTATGGAAAGTAAAATGGTTCAATCCTGGTAACTCTTGGCATGTGCACGCGCGCACACACACACACACACACACACACACACAAAATGCGAAACATTTCTTTTAAAGCAGACAGAGCAAATTTATTTGCATGCAAAATTATAATATAGACTCTAAAAGAGGGTTCCCAGTGGATGAATAATATTTTAGAGGAAAAATATATAAAGTATATTTTTCAATAAATATGGAGAGGAGAGAAAAATTAGTTAAATAGTTTTTAAAAGGCGTGGGTTCAGGACCCATACATTTGTAGATTCATATTGCCAAACACAATTACTGAAGAGCTACTTTCCAAATTTCATAATAAGTTATAGAATTGAATTAATGGAGGGAGTCAACTCAACCTCCCACTTTTTTTTTCTTCTGAGTTTCCCATGTGCAGGTAAAACTAAAACTAAATATTGTGTTGACAGTCAATTTGAATTTAGGACATGCAACCAAGGATCGAATCTAGAGTTCATTCTCAAAATAATGATTGATTCAGAAATAAGAAATTCTCGAAGGTAAGATGCTCAAAAATTATCAGTCCTATCCAGTTTGTAATGTGATCATACTGTGGGGCATCATATAATCTCAGCACTCCAGTGGCTCAGGCAGGGTAGCCATGAGTTCAAGCCTAGCATGGGCCTTGTAGTGAGCCTACAGGCTATGTGTAATTGACACCCTGTCTCAATTTTTAAAGAAAAATCAATTTTTTTATTCTCAAAAAGAATCTTATTCCCTCAAAACATGCTAAGCAGATTTAGCCTTTTGCAAAGTTTAAATTTCAACATATTAAAAAAATTCTAGAGGGAAAATGATACCTTATTAATTTCCTTCAGTTTCTTGTACACTTCATTTTTTGGTTTCAATTTCAAGTCCTACCCCTAGGCATGGAGCTCTTTTACCTTAGCTGTTACATGAAGAGCTCCTGCTCATTGTATCATAATTCAAATAGGACTTCCTAAAATTATTTTTATGCATATATCCTGTTGTAATTTCCCTCCTCCCTTATACACTGAATCACTTTGTGCTTCCTTTTTTCTTCATACTACTAATGAAATTCTCATCATTGCTAACTCACATATTTTCTGTCCCCTTCCTCTCGATGAGTCTTGTAGATGGATGGCAGTGATTACATTACTATCCTCTCAGACTATTCTGCTTTCAGTACACAAAAGAACACATTAATGGTAACATGGTATCAATAAACATTTGTCATTTGAATGCATGAATGAACAAATCAACAAGCAAATGGACCATAATGTTCATTTGTTGAAAAACTGATAGGTATATATTGCAAACATTCACCAATTTTGGGTAACAATGAACTAATCATTGGTACACGCCTTATGGGAAATATAAATCACTAGATTAAATCTTTAAAACTTATTTTTGAGTGCTGGTACTGGGCCTTTGAACTAATGGACATATGTTCTTGCTTGATTCTTCTCAAGGCTGAGCTCTACCATTTGAGCCACATCTCCACTTCGGTTTTTCTGCTGGTTAATTCTAGATAAGACTTGGGCTAGCTTCAAACCATGATCCTCCGAGCTCAGTCTACCAAGAAGCAAGGATTAGAGTTGCCTGGCTTAAATAGTTCTATATGGTTTATTTTATTTCCAAATGAGGATAGTTGAGTAAACAAGTCTAAAGAATGTATTTCTGTATTCACACTATTTTCTAGATTTCTACTTTTGTCTGTCTGAATCAATCATTCCTTCCTTCTATACTTCCCTCCCTCTCTCCCTCCCTCCCTCCCTCCCTTACCTCTCTCTCTCTGTCCCTGAGATCTTCATCTCAAGGTGAGAGCTCTACCACTTGAGCCATAGTGCCACTTCTGGTTTTCTGGTGGTTAATTGAAGATAATAGTCTCATGCACTTTCCTGTCCCAGCTGGCTTTGAACTTGGATCCTCAGATCTCAAATCACATCTGCCTGAGTAGCTAGGATTACAGGCATGAGCCACCTGTGCCCAGCTTTCTCTTTTTCTTTCTCTCTTTCTCTCTCTCACTTTCTTTCTCTCAATCTCTCTTTCTCTTATTCTCTTTTTCCCTCTCACCCTCCCTCCCTCCATCCCTCCCTCCCTCCCTCTCTCCCTTCTTCCCTGCATTCCTCCCTTCCTTCCTCCCTTCCCTCCATTCCTCCCTCCCTTCCTTCCCTCCCTTCCTCCCTCCACTTCTGGTTTTCTGGTGGTTAATTTGAGATAAGAGAGTCTCACAGACTTTCTTGCCCAGGCTTGCTTTGAACTGTGATGCTCAGATCTCAGCCTCTTGAGTAGCTAGGATTGCTGGTGTGACACACTGGCACCAGGCTTGTCTGTCTGAATGCTGCTTGGCATTTACTGTATGTAGGCATAATTGTATGAGGAACTGGTGATTTGATACTACCCATTGAGCAGGAATTTTTCCCTAGTGGCCAAGTTTTCTTAGACGGAAAAACAGTCTACTAACCTTTAGAGGATATTTATTTCCTCTGACAAAGAGGAATGCATAAAAATCAAGATAAAACGACAGGACAGAAAAATAACAGTAACAACAACAACAACATGTCTACAAGCTTTTTAAAATGTTGTTCAAGTGTTCCATCTCTTAAAATAATGACAAGAAAATTTACATTGATGTAGCACTTAAGCCTGGATCACACCTTTACTTCTATGATACAAAGGCCATATCTGTGCTAAGAAAACATAGATTTAAAAGATAAATACTTTGGAAATTCAGCTATTTTTTGCAGTAGGTGTTCACTTAAAAAAAAGCTCATACTGACCCTAAGTGGGTCAATTCACAGCTACTGTCAGTATCCTGTGGCTATTAACACCATGATGAGAAATGGAAAACAATGATCCAGATTCTGCAGCTACCATTAAAAGCTAAAACTTATCCAGAAAGACATCTTTGTGAAATTGGAGTACAAAAATACAGCATTATTTTATAAGAAGTCATATTTTTAGAAATTGTAAATAGTAGTAATGTTAACTATTTTCTCATTCAGTTGCCTAATAGCCTTAGTTTCATTTTGTTTTGTTTTGCATTTTGGTCACTAGTTTTTAAGGTTTGATTGAAGGTCTTTGAATTGCAAATAACTTTGGAAGATAATTCTAATGTTGATTAGAAAGATGAGAAAGAAATTTTAATGTTAGGAGTTTTAGGAATTGTGGATTTGGCTTTCTGTTCAAAGAACACTAATGTATTCGTACATTATAAGCAGTGAGATTAACACTTGAATTGGAATGCTTTATAATCCACAAAAGGTAATCCAAAGGAAAAGATATGAAATATGTAGTTGAGCTATTCACTTTCATAATAGTCATAGAATTTTGAATTTCTACTAGGATTTTATGTGTAATTTCACTACTTACTAATTTTCTAGTACAAGGGAGAATAAGAAAGCATGGTTTTCAAAGAGAGGGTGTTCATTATATTTATAGCATTTAATTGCAAAATATTGCACGTTTATTGAGAAAGTCATCTTCTGGTAGGCTATACTTGGTATCCATGATAATCTCTTAAATCAACTGGAATTGTATTTATTTTACTTAATCATCTCTCTACTACCTAGGCTTGGCTGCTGAGGTAGAGTTTAAATCTACAGTTTTTGAAAGAGCTTATCATGAATATTAGTGGTTGGACTAATTTGAAAGAGATGGTTAAAATGGGCTTTATGAAGACTTTGAAAAAGAAAAATGGGATTTGATGATCGAGAGGAATAGAACGTAAAGAAAAGTGAAGTTTTCCCTATCAGCTAAGAAGGAAATATTTCCTGTCACTGTACATTCAAGTGTGGCTTGTGAACAGAGGGCCTGACTTTCTCAAGTACTAGCTGTTATTTCATAGTTCATTAATCTTTGCATGTTAAAGGATTGTGAAAGAAAGGGAAGCTGGGGTCAGCGATAGTAATGATGCTATAGCAGAGTTCTAGGGCTGATTGTGGTCAGTCCAGCCACAGAAGGTAACTTTAGTCACCAAACAAGTTTGGCTTTACATACCATAGGCTTTTAAGGAACTCAGTGCTGAAAATCTCAAGTTCCCTAATAGAATGAAATGCAAAATAATCTATTTTTTTAATTCTTTATTTTTTAATTTTAAAAAATTTACTATAAAGGTGATGTACAGAAGGGTTACAAAGGTCAGGTAATGAGTACATTTTCTTTTAAACAATGTTACTCCCTCCTTCATTCTTCTCCAGTTTTTCCCCTCCTGATTCACAACTTGCCAAGTTGAATAACTCATTTCAAATAGTGTCTAGTGAGTATCACTGCTCAATTGGTTTACCCTTTGCTGCACTGTTTCTGTGCTTCCCCCTCCTCTCCCCAAATCAGATAAACTTCTGTACTCTTTGTCTTGCATGCAAATAATCTATTTTCTAAAAATTATAGTTATAAAAGCTGCAAGGGATCGAAATGATAATGACTAAATCAAGCTGCACAATCCTGTTCTCTTTTAAGTAATTCTCAGTCAATAATGTAGGAATATTGGAGATTTGTCAAAATAATTGACTATCTCTTATTTCATGTTAAACATGCACTCACAATTGCTGTACCACAGGCATGGTTCCCTACTTGCCCTTTATTGCTCCTGTCTCTCTTTTATTCCTCCCTGGGCTCAATCTGCAAACTGTAGAAATAAACAAATATTACATAAACTTGTTTTGCAGCATTCTGATGGTTACAGATTCTGAATATAAATAAATGTAAAACGAATGGTATGGTAATGTGATCCATATGTATTTCTTACAAAAACAATTTTTTAAAATCTTGTGTTTTCTTTTAAAAGCCTTGTAACCACACTCTTCTTTCAGATGGAAATTATTTATAAACACCAAGAATTTACCCGGAATTGACTGCCTTTCAGATAATAACAGATATTTTCTGATATTTGGCTGTTATTTAAAGGCTTACCAGATAGTTTTCATGCTTTTAAATTTCCACAACAATTACTTATATAGTTTTGTGACTTTATATGAAGGTCATTATAACATATTGATAGAAAACTCATTATTAACTAGATCTGAAATTTTATTTAGGATGGATTTTTATATGCTATATTACTTAAAGCTTATTGTTGCATTCCATAATTAAAGTTTGCTGCACAAAATAATGTGTATGAACTGCCAGGAAAATGTTCTAAAAGAATTAAAATGTAATGAAAGTTGTTTGCAGAGTCATTTATGAATTGTGGAAGCATCTGTTTACTTATGAATAATTAAGTTCAAATTATAAATCATTCTCTATTCATGCAAAAAATTATTTTTCATTGCTTGGGCAATGTTAACCTTCTTTAGTTATTGAATATTTGAAAGATAAAGAGTTTTTATATAGACTAAAATCTAATGTTTCTTTTACTTGGATTTAATCTTCTTTCCATTGAACATTACACTAACACATCCATTTAGAACCATATTTATTACTTGTTTTGAAGTTTCATCAGGCTTATATGGCCCAGATGAAACTCCAAATGAAAACTATCAATTTGGCTTGTCTTGATTTCCACCAAGAAAAACCCTAAGGGATTGTTTCTAACAGTGACAGTGAAAAGGCATATTATATGCTATTTAATAGCCCTTAGATAACATCCTCAGTCCCTGGAGAATTCTGTCAAAGGAAGTATGACACTATAAGCAGATCTTTGTGGGAACTGCTCACATTCCAATGTAGAAGGATAAAATGTGGATTTCAAAATTTTAAACCTCATAAATCAAAATAATGTGTTTATCAGCCAGGAAAGATGAATATTTTGACAGGGGAAAAGCATGCCATAGACTATATATATAGATATAGATATACACATATATATATGTATATATACACACATATATACGTATATATACACACATATATACGTATATGTATGTGTGTATATATATGTATATATATATACTATATATACGTATATATATATGTATATGTATATATATATATATATATATTATTACATCTGGACCTATCCTAGGTGAAGCTGGTCAGTAGAATCAAAGCGCCTCTAAATAAAATGTACCTGCTTAGGAAAATACTTCATTGGAGGAGTTCTTGTTTTCTTGTCAGGGCTACCTTTTTGCATTCCCTCTGGTCTCCTTGACAACTGTTCAGGTTGTTAGTTGACATCCTGCTTAAACCTTATATAATACACCATTGCAAAGTGTGCCAAGAGCAACACAAAATATCGGCAAATTATTGGTGACTAAAGGAAGAGGGATTGCATTTGTAATAGGTTTAACCACAGGATTTCTTCAAATATTGTGCTTCTCTGATGTAACCAAAGTAATAAAATTAACTCAGAAAAGGTGTTCAGAAAGATAGACATATTTAGTTTTAGTTAATTCATGTCATGTACTTATTAGCATAACGGTGAGGCTTTGAAATACCATTAAAACAATTGTAAGATTTCCATATCCTATAAATGTCTTTCATTTGTTGGATTTAGTAATGTCATGGAATTCCTGAAACATATTTATGAGCGCATACTAAGTAAAAGACAATGGCAGGATTAAAAAACAAAGTATTAACATACCAACATTTGCATAGTATTTAATAATTATATACTGTTTTCAGGAATAGTAACCTGGTTCCTTGCTTTGAAGATAGAAATGAGTGCCAGTAATTAGAGTAGGTTTAAAAAAAGTATATTGGCCACAGAAAGAAATGCATAGGAATTAGAAAGAAAATCAAGACTTACTCATCTTAAAAATCATTTTAACAGTAATGAACATCCACAGACCTAGATACACTTAAGTATCAAACTGTTTTAAGAGTACTATGACCAGGGATTTTGTGGCTCAGGACTGTAATACTAACTACTCAGGAAGCGGAGATCTGAGGATTGAGGTTCAAAGCCAGCTAGGGAAGACAAATCCAAGAGATAGTTATCTCCAATTAACCACCAAAAAGCCAAAAGTAGAGCTATGGATCAAATGATAGGTCACTGGCCTTGAGAGAAACTGCTAAGCAAGAGCTCAAGGACCTGAACTCAAGCTCCACCTTTAAAGATATACATTAATGTTTGTATTTGGCAAAATTTTAGACTAGATTATTACATATGTTTTTTTATTTTTATTTTTTTATTTTTTTTTGTCGGTCGTGGGGCTTGAACTCTGGGCCTGGACGCTGTCCCTCAGCTCTTCAGCTCACGGCGAGCGCTCTACCACTTGAGCTACAGTGCCACTTCCGGTTTTCTGGTGGTTTATTGGAGATAGGAGTCTCACGGTCTTTCCTGCCCGGGCTGGCTTTGAACCGCGATCCTCAGATCTCAGCATCCTGAGTAGCTAGGATTACAGGCGTGAGCCACCAGCACCCGGCTTACATATGTTTTTTAAAAAGCTAGACCTTTGTCTGTAACATAAATCTGACTGATGTTATATACCCATGCAGATGCTTATTGTTTTTATGTTATGTTTTATGTTTTATTGTTTTTATGTCCCTCCAAAAAAGAAACCACAAAAACAAAATTCAAGTCCAGCAGATTTTCCTTCCTCTGCAAGGGTGATAGTAATCTGGCCTGCTCTTAACTTTCTTCTCATGGCTCATTCTTTCTCATATGCCTAAGAATGCGCTTCTACTTCTAGGCATCTTATAAAAATTACCTACCTCAAGCAGGAGGAAGATGACAAACGGGATTACAGCAAATTAAAAGTTTCTGCACAGCAATGAACATATGTACTAAAATGGCAGCCAATGGACTGGGAGAAAATCTTTATACCGTTATACATCTAACAAGGGCATACTATCCAAAATATGTAAGGATCTCAAGAAACTAATGTAAGGTTCAGCTCCAAGGAAAATGCCACATTGTTCAGGCAGAAAAGAGCTTATTCAGGGAAAGTATACTGCCAGCCCACAAGAGAGGGAAGGGGCAGTATCTGGCAGGATTGGGGTTAATGTGGGCAAAGCATGGGGAGGAGGAGGACTGGCTATAGCCAGAGGGGTGGGGAGTGCAGAAGTGACCTCAGAGTCTGGGAACCTTCCACAGTGCAAAAGAGGAAGGATGGGGTGGTCCGAGACATGGCCTCAGGGAAAGGGAAGGTAACTGCCCCCAGGTGTGCCTGTGGAGGACAGGTGCAGTCCAGCTTGGAAAACAAAGGGGAAGGAGAAAAACTGCGTATGATTGGCACTGAGAAAGAAGCCCTTCTCCCAAGCAGACCTAACAACTAACCTCCCCCATATAATAACCCCAAAGTAAGTAGACAAAGGCACTACATAGAGACTTCTCAGAAGAAGTAAGAGTGACCTATAAAGTCATGAGGAAATGTCCAGTATTACTGGCCACAAAAGCAATACAATCAAAACAACATGGAGAGTTGACCTCACCCCAGTTAGATTGGCCAACATTGAGAATTTGAACAATAACAAATTTTGGCGGGGATGTGGGGAAAAGGAACCCTATTGCCATGATGGTAGGGGTGTATACTAGTACAACCACTATGCAAGGCAGTTTGGAGATTCCTTAAAAAACTAAACATAAAACCACCCTATGTATTTTATTTTTTGTGTGGCTATTACAAAAGGGGTTGCTTTCCTAATTTCAGCCACACTCTTCTCATTATTGGCATACAGGAAAGCCACCGATTTCTCAGGGTTTATTTTATACCCTGCTACTTTGCCAAAGTTTCTGATCAGCTCAAGTAACTTGGGAGTAGAGTCTGTGGGATGCTTTAAATACAAGATTATGTCATCTGCAAAGAGGGAGAGTTTTACTTCATCTCTCCCTATTTGGATCCCCTTTATGTCTGCATCATGTCTTATTGTTGAAGCTAGGGATTCTAATACTAGGTTGAAGAGGAGTGGAGAGAGTGGACATCCTTGTCTCATTCCTGAATTTAGAGGAAATGGCTTTAACTTTTCACCATAAGTATAATGCTGTCTGTAGGTTTTTCATATACAGCCTTTATTATATTGAGGAATATTTCATGGATTTCTAGTTTTTCCAGAGCTTTCAATAAAGGGGTGTTGGATCTTGTCAAATGCTTTTTCTGCATCTATTGAGATAATCATGTGGTTCTTATCTTTGCTCTTGTTGATGTGATGAATTATATTGTTTTGCATGTGTTGAACCAGCTTTGAATCGTTTAAATGAATCCTGTTTGATTGGGGTGCATGATTTTTTGATGAGTTGTTGAAGTCAATTGGCCAAGATTTTGTTGAGAAGTTTTGTATCAATATTCATCAAATAAATGGGTATATAGTTCTCTTTCTTTAATGAGTCCCTGCCTCGTTTGGGGATGAGGGTTAGGCTGGCTTCATAAAGAGTGCGGTGGTGAATTTTTGCTTTCAATTTCATTGTGGAGGAGTATTGGTGTGAGTTCTGCTTTGAAGGCAGAAACTTAACAAAAGAGGTGAAGGACCTGTATGACAAAAACTTTAAAAACCTGAAAAAGGATATTAAAGTAGAACTAAACAAGTGGAAAACCTCTCATGCTCCTGGATTGGGAGTATTAACATTGTAAAAATGGCAATACTGCCAAAGGCTATCTACAAATTCAATGTGATACCTATCAATATCCCAACCTTATTCTTCCATGAAATAGAAGAAACAATCCAAAAATTCATTTGGAACAATAAAAGAACCCAAATAGCAAAAACAATCCTTAATAGAAAGAACAGTACTGGAGGAATATCAATTCCAAATTTCAAACTCTACTACAAAACCATAGTAATCAAAACAGCTTGGTATTAGCACAAGAACAGACCTGAAGACCAATGGAATAGGACTGAAGACCCAGAAATGATTCAACAGACCTATAGCCACTTAATCTTTGGCAAGGGAGCTAAAGAAATAGAATAGAAGAAAAACAGCTTTTTCAGTAAATGGTGCTGGCAAAATTGGTTAAACACTTGTAGAAAACTCAAGCTAGATCTGTATATATCACCCTGCACTGGAATCAACTCCAAATCGATCAAAGACCTTGGAGTCAAAGCAGACACTCTGAAAACATTACAGGAAGGAATAGGAGAAACTCTAGGGCTCCTTGGCACAGGCTAAAATTTTCTTAATAGAGACCCAGAAACAGAACAAATCAAAGAAAGGTTGGACAAATGGGATTGCATAAAATTGCAGAGCTTCTGCATGGCAAAGGACATAGCTAGCAAGATCAACAGAAAGCCCACAGACTGGGAGAAGATTTTCATTAGCCATACAATGGACAAGGATCTCATATCTAAAATATACTTAGAACTCAAAAGACTAAATCCCCCAACAACAAATCGTCAAAGAAACAACTGCCTGATTAATAAATGGGCTAAAGACAAAGAGAGACTTCTCTGAGGAGGAAATAAGAATGGCCAATCAACACATGAAGAAATGCTCAACTTTTCAAAGAAACGTAAATCAATACAACATTGAGATTCGACCTCACCCAAGTTAGAATGGCTATCATCATGAAATCTAGTAACAGTAGATGCTGGAGGGGATATGGCCAAAAGGGAACTCTACTGCATTGTTGGTGGGAGTGTAAACTTGTTCATCCACTCTGGAAAGCAGTATGGAGGTTCCTCAAAAGACTCCACATAGTTTCCTTATGACCCAGGAATCCCACTTTTGGTCATTTACAAAACGATTATGAACAAGGACGTACCAAAGCTTCCAGCATAACCATGTTTATTGCAGCATTATTTACCATAGCTAAGATATGGAACCAACCCAGATGCCCCTCAGTAGATGAATGGATCAAGAAAATGTGGTATATATACACAATGGAATTCTATACCTCCATCAGAAAGAATGACATTGCCTCATTTGTTAGGAAATGGAAAAACTTGGGGAAAAAATCATATTAAGTGAAGTAAGCCAGGCTCAAAGAAACATAGATCCCATGCTTTCCCTTGTTTGCAATGACTAGTACATGTCTAGGACAAGCAGAGAAGGTCAAAGGCTATGTACATATGATCACGTGAAATAATGTTAATCACAATGTACCTCAGGACAGGGATACAAGTGGTTTGTTCTTTCTTGTTAGTGTTTTTAATGTACTTACAATGCACGATGTGATTCTTTTGTTCATTTTGTATGTTCTTCCCCCACAGTATCACCCCTCTTCTCACTGGATTTGATGCTGGTGCTCTGCATCTTGTATATACATTTTTGTAATTTGGGGAGGTGAAGGGATATTGAGGAATACTTAAATGGGGATGCAGGCTGACCCATTGTGATGCTGAGATGTACAGGACACTATATTGAAAACGAACTTTACAATGTTGGGTTGGGGGTGGGAGGAGTTGGGGAGGTGGGAAGGGAAGTGATGGTAGGGGGAAAACAAAGGACTAAATGTACTCATTACCCTACTCATGTAACTGTAATCCCTGTGTACAACATTATATATATATATATATATATATATATATATATAAATATATATATATATTAAAAACTACCCTATGGTTCAGCCATACCACTGTTGTGCCTCTAACCAGAGCATTACATAAAAGTCATTGTATGCTAAAAATATTTGAATATCCATGTTCATTGATGTATTCTTCACAATAGCCAAATTTTGGAAACAGCCCAAATGTTCTACAGTGGATGAGTGGATCAAGAAAATCTAGTGTATGTATACAATGGAATTTTACTCATCCATTAGGAGATGGAAGGACTTTGAAAATCATGTTAAGTAAGACAGGCTCAGAGCAACAAATGGCACATATTTTCTCCCATATGTGAAAGGTAGATCCAAAATATAAATATGTGTGATAACGTATAAAGGGCTTAATGCATTTACACTCAAACAAACTGACTAAAAGAGAGCATACTTAGGGGATGAATCCTTTGAACAACTAATGTACTGTTTATCAGAATGAATTCCAGAAAGTGGAAACATATGTTGGTAGATGGGCAAAGAGGGGACACAGGAATGGAGGGAGGAAGGATAAGAAAATGCAATCACTTTGGGGTGGAGGGGGGAGGCTGGGAAGGGATGTGAAGGGTAAACCAAGGAGGAGGCTGCAATGCTTGGTAAGAAATGTACGCATTATCCTGCCCATGTAATTATAACCCCTCTGTACAGTATGTTCACAAATAAAATAAAATTAAAAAAAAGAAAATGCAATCACTATATTCAATATATATTATTTTAAAAATTATGAATAGGGAAAATGAAGGGGTGAGATTGGCCAAAAAGCATGGTACATATAACCTGACTTCTGGAACTATAAACCCTTTGTACAACGACATACATATAATAATAATAAATCACCTAACAGCTCAGTGGGTCCTTTTTTAAGGAAAATAATAAATGTGCATACAATTATCTAGGACAGTACATGTCCACCCTTTATTAACTTAACTCAGGACTAACATTCACATTTTCTGAAGCTTGCTCTCAGATCTAAATAAGCTCCTAAAATTCAGAATATTCCCACCTGAAAATTACAACTGAGGATGTATGTGTGCATTCAGTTTACCTACATTCTCATATTTACTGCTTATCCTTAGATTGAGAAGTAAAGGTCTTTTCCTCTATGAACTGGGGACCCTTGAAGATTTTTGCAGTTTGAGATTTCTCCCTATTGCATTCAATAGTCTGTCTTCTGAGTAAAGTCTTCCCCTACCTAGGTTCAGACTTGTTTAATATAGAATTGTATTATCTGATTTGGGGAAGTAAGGAGAATAGGACTAGATGTTTCTATTAGACATTAGCATGGCCACATGGACTGGCCATCAAAGTTTGTAAGCACTTACAAGGTATAAGCTGGCCTGGCCCAGCTCCTCCTCAGCATTGTTAGGTAAGGAAATCCTTTACTCATTGGAATGAGGCTTGATTTCTGTGCTCTGGAGTTCCTCTCCAAAGCTGGCAGAATATAATTCTAAGCATGGTTCACACGAGACTTCAAATCAGCTGGCAGGCAGAGATTATATCCCATTTTAAACAATTGGCAAGACAGTTTAGAGACACTGGAATTCAAATTGGACTTAAATAATGTGTAGAGTTTTTATAGTTGAAGTAACAGTCATAAATAGTTAAGCAGCAGAGTAGTCAGGATTCATAGTTCATTGTCATGCTGTGTGTGAGGTCTGTGTTTATCCAGCACTGCTGTTCCAAGCTCCCAATTTATGAACACAACTAAATTCAAGGTTCCCATGATTACTGGTATTTTAACACTATGTAACCTACCTTTGGTTAGGTGGGGGAAACAACAAAGACCATACATCATTACTATTTTCATTTCAGTTTAATCTAGACTTAGCAAAAATATAAAACCAACCCCCAATTTTCTCTTGACTAAAAAACCAAATAAGTATTTGAACTTGAAATTATTTGTCATCTAAAAGTATCAAAAATCTAACTGAATTTGGAAATAAGATGAAAAATACCCTATATTAATTATGGAAGAGATAATCTTATTTTGTGGAGATAATCTAAGATGTATTACTAAAATTTTAAGGCAGAAAATATGTATGACAATACCATACAAAACTAAGTAGCATGGAGGAATCATGAGTAAAACTTAGGTGCAATAATCAAACAATACATTGAAAGAAAAACAATTTCCTCAAAACATACTCTTCCTAGATCCATAATTCCTTTTCAGTCATGCTGGTTTATGACTCTTATTTCTGAATGATCAGAAAATGTAGTTGGTGATAATCTTATCATATATCCATTTTGATATTTAATGTGATTTCATATCTGGAGGTATGAGTATTGTTTTAAAACTTTTTCTTTATTATTGTAATACTACCATGCAGCTCTCTTTATAAAATTTTAAATGGATTTAGATGATTCTTGGTCTTTATCAGCAAAAATTTTAGGACCATCCTTCTCCCTAAGACACTTGTAGCTTGGTTCAAATAATGAAAAATTTTACTTATGAAAACTCACACATGGGAAAATTCATTTCATTGATTCACAACGTAAATATATTTTTCTACAGAAATATGAAGTTTTTTTCTCTTTTTATTGATTTGTATTTCTTTGTTTTGAAAAGTTAAAATCAGTGAGCAAGGTATAGTAAACACTCATCATACAGAATTGACCAATGCTAATAAAAATTTTACTTTTTGTAGGAGTAAGACTGTTACACTGCCTCACTTTTTTTATTGTGAAAATACTGTACAGAGGGGTTACAATTACATGGGCAAGATAATGAGCACATTTCTTATCAATCATTGTAGCCTCCTGCTTTGTTTCCCCTTCCCATCCCTTCGTATCCTCCTCCCCCTCCGTCCCCCCCACCAAAGTTGTAACGTTCATTTTTCGACATAACGACTTGTACATCCTATTGTTGCAATGGGTCCTCCTGTATCCCTGTTTTAACAATTTGTTTTTTCCCTTCCCCACATATACTAACATCATATATAGTGAAAGCAGGGGTTATACCATGGGGGAGGGACATACAAGGCAACAAAGACATAATCTTATAAATATGTTAGAAACAATCGCATGAAAGATCTCTCTCTCTCTCTCTCTCTCTCTCTCTCTCTCTCTCTCTCTCTCTCTCTCTCTCTCTCTCTCTCTCTCTCTCTCTCTCTCTCTCTCTCTCTCTCTCTCTCTCTCTCTCTCTCTCTCTCTCTCTCTCTTTTGTCAGTCGTGGGGCTTGAGCTCCAGGCCTGGGAGCTGTCCATGAACAATTCAGCTCAAGGCTCATGCTTTACCACTTGAGCCATAGCGCCACTTCTAGTTTTCTAGTGTTTTTTTTTAATTGTGATTAAATGATTACATAATTTCCCAATTTTCACAGTATTGTGGAATAATGATGCTCATTTAAAGTCACAAGCTCATTCTAACTTTCCTGGAGCAAATTGTCTATCACGGTCTATAACATATAGTGGTGTACACTATACATCATACATGTGATCAGCAGCATGGGGATATTTAGTAGTGGTTCGACCAGATGAGCGGAAGTTCTTTTTTTCTTAAGTCCTGTTAATTTTGTCGTATCACCTAACATTTTGGATTTAACATCCACTTATCAGGGAGACCATGCACCGTTTGTCTCTTTGCTCTTGGCTTACCTTGGTCAACATGATTTCTTCTAGCTCCATCCATCTCCCTGCAAATGCCATTATTTTGTCATTTCTAATGGCTGCATAATATTCCATTGTGTATAGATACCACAATTTTTGGATCCATTCATCTGTGGTGGGGCATCTGCTGCCTCACTTTTAAAACTTTTATGTATTTTAAATATCTTAAATTTTTTTCTTTGGAAATCTATAATATTTATAAGATTTATTCCTGGAAAAGTACTAAAGATAATTTTCATTGCTATTTTAATGTTCATGTTTGGAAAAATATTTTCCAACTTTTTACATGTAAGAATGTTGAAGACTTCAACATCTGGGTTTTGTATGCAGCAAACATACTTACTACTATATTAGGTTAAACATAGACTCTAATATTACAGTAGATTATTTAAGAGAATTCCAGACAACATGTTATAAATAACAACTGCTTTGTTACCTCTGAATGTTATATGCCTCATTTATTTTTTTCTGAACTATGATAATGGTAAAATTATCAAGTTCAATATTTAATGAATTTAATGAATGATACTGAATGATAGTAGGTGCTTTTAGAATGACATTTATGGTAACAGGGTTTTTATTGTGAGAATACCATACAGAGGAGTTACAATTACATGGGCAAGATAACGAGTACATTTCTTATCAAACGTTGTTGCCTCCTCTTTGTTTCCCCTTCCCATCCCTTCCCATACTCCCCCCATCCCCCACCCAATCCTCCCCCAACCCCCCACCAAAGTTGTAAAGTTCATTTTTCAACATAACGACTTGTACATCTCATTGTTGCAATGGGTCCACCTGTATCCCTATTTAAACGATTTGTTATTGCCCTTCCCCTCCACAAATTATACCAACATCAAATACAGTGAAAGCAGGGGTTATACTGTGGGGGAGGGACATACAAACCAACATAGAAATCATCTTATAAATATGTTAGAAACAATTGCATGAAAGGAAAAACAAAAAAAAACATTTGAATACTATCTTGGGGTTCATTCCCCTAACATCAACTTATCTGTCTTTTCTGCTTGACTCAGACATATATTAGTTATTACAAATAAGGGAAACCATGGGACCTATGTTTCTTTTGGCCTGGCTTACTTAGTATAATTTTTTATTAGTATACATCCATTATTTGTACAAGGTTAAGGTTTCTTGTAAAACTTAATTGTTATCTGTTAGCAATCCAACATGGTTTCTGATGTGAATCTAGGGCAGGGATCCTATGACCTTTGGCATAGACTGCATTTTATTCTACATTACCATTTTTATGTCTGTTATGGTTTTCATTTTCCATGAGTCCAAAAATCACATGAACCTAGGATGTAGCTTGGTAATCAGTATTCTGCACAATGTAATTCTGTTTGCTCTCTAGGACCATTCTGTGTTGGTGGGGGGGATGGTCATTCTAGTTGTATGCAGATTTCCTTTCATTTATCATTTTGATCCTCTTGTGTGTTTGGCTAGTAAAATCCTTTTTAATCTTATTAGGTAATATTTCAAGCTTTAAACACTTTTTAGGAAAATGATAATGGAGTTTCTTTTATTCAAAACCTTTTATTTTCTAGGAAAAACTTTTAATTCTGAGTAGTAGCAAGGTGAAAATGATGTCATCTGTTCATTCAGCTAGTGTTTATTTAGGATGAAGGCATTGCATGCCTCTCCTGCTTTAGGCATTATTTTGTAATAGGTGTATATGATACCTAGATAACTAAGATCCAGTCGCTACTTTGAAGTAATTTAAAAGAGTGAGGAAGACAGATGTAGAAATCTTTCATCCTAAACAGACACATGAAAGGCCTGAAGGAAGGGTAACCAAGACAAATGAGAAACCATCGATTCTGTGCCTGTGGCCGCCAAATGTCTGATGCAAAAGAGAAAGAATGAGGGAAACTTTAGTGATTAAAATCTTAGTTGAATTCCAAACTTCATCACTAAAACCACCCCTGTGTCCTTGAAAAAGTTTTATGATATCTTGTGCCAGATTTCCCTTTAATAAATATGAAACAACAGAATTTATTCCATGGCTTTTTTGTATGGTTTTTTAATTGTAAAAATGCTGTACAGAGGGGTTTCATGGCTTTTTTAAATGTTTAAATGCAAAATAAGATGAAAGACATTTGCCAGATATATAATTAATGTTATCTAATATTAATTTAGTACAGGCCAATAACACAAATTTTACTAAATCAGTTTTAAAGCTTTTAAAAAATAAATATTAGCTATTTTGCATCAATTTAAATTCAGGTTTGCTTAGTTATAAATTCTAGACTTGCTACACAGGTTATAAATCTCTTTCCCCTAAAGATACTACATTGAAAAAGAATGTAGACTTTTCTTTTATAAATATCAGCTTATTTGGGGGCAAATTTTATTAATTTTATTAATATACTCCAAAAGATGTGACTAAAGCTACTGATGAGTACTAATTCATCTGACAGAATGCAAAGGAACCAATGTTTAATTTGCTGAAAAAACAAAAGGAACTTTCTTAATGATCATATGTATTTTAAGGAACTTACATCATCTTTTAGACATAAAAGTTAATAACATCATAAGCCTCAATGTGCCCACCCACTGCATAACTTTAATAATTATCAACATATTCAAATTCAAAGTCAGATCACAAGATATAGTAAGAAAGGTCAATCTCACACAGTACAAACAAGTAATCTATTAGAATACTGCCACAAAAGCTTAGTGATTATAATCACAGTCTCTCTGGGCATAGAATCCAAGCAGAACTAAGCTTGGTATCTGTGCCACAGGTCCCTTCATGAGATTTCCACTGGGCTGTCCATCATACTCATGGTCTCATCTGAAGGCACAACAGGGAGATGCAATTCCAAACTCAATGACATGGTTGTTAGTAGGATTCAGTTCCTCATAGGCTTCAGTTGCTTGATGACTGTAGGTAGGAAACTCCTTATTTCTGGTGGCAGAATTTAATTTCTTATCTACCTTTGGCCAGAGACATTCCTCATTTCCTTCCCACATGGTCTTCTTACAGCAGCAACTGAAAAATGTGGCAATAACATCTCTCTAAATAGCAAGAGAGTACAAGCATCCAAAGTGGAGCCCAAAGTCTTTGTCAGAACGGAGTCTAGAAGTAACATTGTCTTTACTGTCACTCTATTTAATTTGTTAAACGTGGTGCAGTAAGCCCACACTGAAGGAAAGAAACACGGGGTGTATTGACAGCTTCCTCACAGGCTGCCTCCCACTGATTAGAAATAGCTTTAAAATAGATGTCTAAGACCCTTCCTTATTCTATGAATAGATGAAGTGCTTTCAATCAGGAGTCTTTCCTAATTATATCAATCTACATAATGGTCAGGTGGCAACAGGGCTCTGGGCCTGGTTGTAAAACTGTATTCACAGAGTTCTCTAAAATGATGTGATGATCTTTAAGCAACTAGATCAGTGTTTTTGAATCAGAAAGCTGTGGAATTCCGACGGTATTAAGAAATACTGCTAGAGTTTGCTGCTTTTAGAAGCACCACAGTAGATATTCTACTGCAATTAGGATCATATCATATTCAACCAAAGAGGAAATACCGGTTATAAAAAATAAGCAATGAAAGCTTCTCTTTCATAGGCTTTTAAGTAAGTAGAATGTAAAGAAATTGTTGAATAAATCACCCAATCAATGAATTAATAAAACCTATTTATTTGACTGTTGAGCATACCAATACAATATTTATCATTTAGGATTCTAATTAAGCCTTGGCATCAGAACTGAGATTCTTTTTTTGTGTGTGCTTGTCCTTGGGCTTGAACTCAGGGCTGGGGCACTGGCTTTGGCTTTTTTGCTGAATGCTAGCACTTACCACTTGAACCAGAGGTCCATTTTTTGACTGGCTAATAGGAGATAAAACCCTCATAGATTTCCTGCCTAGCCTGGCTTGCAACTGTGATCCTCAGATCTCAGCCTTCTAAGTAGCTAGGATTATGGGCCTGAGCTAATAGGCCCAGGTAGAGATTCTTTTTTAAAGAAAATAAATGTTTCTTAATGCAATATCTAGAAAATGCCTCTGTATTTTAAAAAGTTATTTTCCCTAAAATAAGGGTTAACTTTTTATTTGCATTTTTTAAGTTCTCAGTAAGTTATATTGACATTTTGGTAGCATTTGAATGGTATAAAAATTGTCTATAAAATGTGACTTGCAAGCTTTGTAGCCAGGTTTCAGTGTATAGAAACAGTTACATTTCCTAAATTATTGAAGGCATTGTGAAGTTAGATTTAGTTTTTACTTTCCAGTGGAAAAATCAATTTTTAAACCAGAGTAACCTCCAACTATAATGAGTTTGGGAAAAACTTTTTTCTAGTTTCATGCTGAGACTCCATTAGCTGCCTTTTGAGATTGTTGGATACACAGATGCATAGAACCAGTGCAATGCTATTTTCTATAGTTGCCTCAAACCATTTTGTGACATAAAGTCTGAATGGGTGTCCTAAAATTACAGCCTTTGAGAGCTTTAAAAGACAGAGAACAAATGTTATAGTGTCAGTTAATGTAGATGTGTTCAAATTTGTGAGGTTATTGTTCCAGAGTAAATGTTTTGCTTGGGGAACTTCCAGAAGAAAATAGACTTCTCATACCCAGTAAATTCTCTAAGTAAAAAGAAAAAGTTCCTAAAATGTTTGTGTTGAGAGAAAGCTAACTTGTTCTTTGTTTTATATATTCAACAATGGAAAGAGATCATATAATTGTTACACATTTTACAAACTTCAAGAAATTAGCATTATATTTTATTTTTCAGTTGCAATACATTAGCAATAATAATTTGATTTATATTGCAGTGTTTTTAGGGTGAAATAGCTACTGTAAAACTTTGCAAAGCTGAGCCTATGAAGAGTTTTAAAGTAATATATCATTTAATTATAACAAATATAGCATTTAATTATAATACTAATTAATTACATATAGAACATAAAGTGTAAAATACTATAGTATATATAAGATAATTATATAATTATAAAATGTAATATAATACATATATTGTGATTACTAATTATATTTTTAATTTCTGTGAAAAACTTAACAGATGCTTTATCAAAATTCTTCAGTGGGATATGATAAATTTATATTTTTCACATATGTTCTATATTTTTTGGCTACATCTGTATGACAATATGTATTTCAAAGTAAAATAACTTATTTCATCAATTCATCCCCTTGTTTATGTAGTGACAAGGAACTTATACAATTGAAATCACCACTATTCTTCCTCCAATATATTTAGACAGAATGCTTAACATTTTCCTCTGAAATTTGACAAAAAGGAAGTCAATTTAGTACCCCTTGGGGAGAAAAATAAATCTAGTACAAAGCATGCAAGGTGAAAGAAAACTTGTGAAGAAATAATGTTAAAATATCCAGAGGTGAGAGCAGAGAGAAAATTGTATATGACCTTGCATTCTCCATCCAACTGGTGCAGGACTGCACAAAATGCCACCAACATTTCCCACTAGATACAACTCTATCATATTACCTATTAGGAAGGTGACAGACTTCCTACTTAGGTTGCCCTTGTAAGAAACACCCTGGAGAATTAAATTCAGTCCCATACAACTCAATACCAGAGAAGTAGAAAGAATGAAGAGAGTTATAAGAAAACCATTGTAGGAAATACCATCGGATCATAATGCTGAAAGGGACCCAGAAAGGTCATCTAATCTCCCAACCTGCCAGTGGGCATGCTTACATTGAAATAATTGGATCTCCTTTGAGAAAGGAACTTGTGCAGCATTGATACTACTCTTCAATATGTATTTGGCCCATTTAACTTAAATGCTCATTAGTCTATGACTGTATAGTAAACTTAAAACATTCCTTGCACAGAGTTTAGATGTAAACTGCCCTGGATTTCTGCAAACACATCAGTGGAATTACAAATCAAAACATTCATCATTCCTAACATTCTGGAAGCTTCTCTCAAGATCCTACCCACCCTAATCACACAAAGTAATTATTTTTCTTGTTTCTATAGCTATTGTTTTCTTACTTTTAAGCTTTACGGAAATGAAATTATATATGTGTGTATGTGTGTGTATGGAGGGTTCTTTGTTCTATATTAAATAATGTAAAATTAAAGGTATTTGTTTTGTTATTCTGCTATGAATAGATAAGTTACTATTTATCCATTCTCTATTCTGCCATAGATTATCTTTCTACTTTGTCTATCAACCTTAATGTTAGTTTGAGCATTGAGCATTCTTTTTTTGTGGAAGGGGACTGGGGCTTAGATTTATGGCCTGGAACTCTCACTTTTTTTTGCTCAAGATTGGTTCTCTTAATCACTTGAGCCAGTTCTCTACTTCTAGTTTTTTGCTTATTTATTGGAAATAAGAATCTCAAACTTATCTGCCAAGGCTGGCTCTGATCAGGTTTTTATTTGGGGAAACACAAAGAAACAGAAATTCTAGGCCTCAGAGAAAGTAAATAATTAGTTCTAGCACCATGAATGTTCTCAAATTGGGAACTGGAAATGATCAATTATATTTAAATTTTGATATCTTTCTTTCCGCAATATTGATTCAGTTGTGTGTGTGTGTGTGTGAGAGAGAGAGACAGACAGAGAGAAGAGGGAGAGAGAAAGAGAAAGAGAGAGAGATGATTCCATCTGTGATATAGAGCATTGAAGTTCAACCTGGGCTTCACTGTGTGACAGCCACAGTAGAAAGTAGAGGATGTTATATTAATGTATTTAATTTCTGAACATATTTTTCTGGTCAAAATTAAATTTGGCTCCAGTTGTTTCCTTAGTTACAGGAAAATATGCTTAATGGAAAAGAAATAGAGAACAAATATTTGCTTCAACACATAGTCATTCTCTGACATAAATAAAAAGTATTCTCTAGAAAATATCTTTAGGAAGCACGAAAATCTCAGAACCATGATCAAATCAACTTACTTAGGTAGTAAAATGTTCAGATTGTCTCTGTAGTAGGATCTAAAACAATGCCTTATTTAACCATTAATTTCTCATTTTGCATATATATATATATATATATATATATATATGAATTCCATCCATGTAACTTTTTGTTACATTGTACTCATTTCATAAATTCTTGTATTGATTGCTTGGTCCTTTACAGAATCTCAGAGTTCAAAACGACCCACAGAGGTCATTGGGGCCAATACATATCCAATGCATAAATCCCCTCCAGCTGGTTAAACTCATTTTTAATTCCAAAGCTATTCTCCAAGCTTCTAGTCATTTCATCAGCAAACTTAATTAACAGAGACTCTATTCAATCTACTGACTCATGAGGCCAGCTTAACAAAATTAATAAGTATATAATTTGGCTGACTGCACAGTGCACTGAAAGACGAGGGAGTAATGTACATTCCCTTCTACGCCTGTTATTCTGACCATAATAGTACCAGGCAATATTAGATAAGCCTAAATTCACTTTTCCATGAAAAAAAAATCTAGTTACAACCAGACCTGTGTTCTTGAGGGCTCAAAAGTAAAATATTTTCTTGGTAGTTAAAATAGACAAGTTAACATTTTCAGATGAATCACAGGAAGTAAAGAACAGCTAATTTAGGAATCGACTATGCAAATAATATGACTCACCAAAAGTTCTTCTGCAAAATGATTGAGGATAATTATGAGTAATGGGTAAATTTTGTACCTTTTATAAAATTTTTTTTTTTTTTTTGGGTCCGGTCGTGGGGCCTGAACTCTGGGCCTGGGCGCTGTCCCTCAGCTCTTCAGCTCAAGGCTAGCGTTTTACCACTTGAGCCATAGCGCCACTTCCGGCTTTTTTCATTTTGCTTATGTGGTGCTGAGGAATCGAACCCAGGGCCTCAGGCATGCAAGGCAAGCACTCTACCACTGAGCCACCTTCCCAGCCCCTTTTATAAAATTATTTAAATATTGATCTTTTAACATACACTAAGTGCTAGCTCGTTGAATGTTACTTTGTTTGGCAGTACTAAGATTTGAACTCAGGGCCTCTCATAAGTAGTATACCACTTAGCCACACCCTCAGTCTTGTTTTGCTTTAGTTATTTTGGGAGGGTTTTTTTCTTTCTCTCTCTCTCTCTCTCTCTTTCTCTCTCTCTCTCTTTCTTTCTTTCTTTCTTTCTTTCTTCCTTTCTTTCTTTCGTTCCTTCCCTCCTCCCTTCCTTCCTCCCTTCCTCCCTTCCTCCCTTCCTCCCTTCCTTCCTTCCTTCCTTCCTTCCTTCCTTCCTTCCTTCCTTCCTTCCTTCCTTCCTTCTTTCTTTTCTTTTCATTTCTTTCTTTTTTTGCTAGGACAATCTCAGATCATGATTCTCCTACCCACTACCTGTCATGTAACAGGCATTATAGGGTTATGATACCATGTCTAGCTTATTGGTTGAGATTGGGTCTCAATAACTTTTTGCTTGGACTGACCTTGAACTGCATTCCTTCTGATTGCGATATTTTGGTAGCTGGCATTACAGACATGAGCCCTTCCAAAAAAAAGCCCTGTACATTTTGGAAAAAGGGAACATTTATGTGAGTGAACAGTGAGAAAATAAAAACATTATTATTATAACATCCTTTTGCTTTTTAAGTTTCATTAACTCAACAAATATTTAGCACAAACAAGCCAAAGAGCATAATGAACACTGAAATTAAACTTCATATTAACAACCTGGTGCTACAGGTATATTAGAAGCATGCAGGGAACTTGTTCTCAAGGTAATTCCATAGACAAATGAGGGAATTATGAGAATAAATATATCATCAAAAAGCTTACGTTATGGAGCATAATGGCATGAAGAATAAGATGCTGAGTATAAAACACAGGAGATAAACTGGTTCTTCACTGCAAGGTATATAATACAAACTATGAGAAAATGTCACCATTTTAAGGTCTGAGATAGGTTCACCTTTCTAAAGGATATTTTTTTTTGTGGAGGGGAGTTAGAAATGACATTAAAAGGACAATTGCAAACATCCTATAATTAGTTGCACAAAAGGGTTCTAATTCAATGTGTCAATTTATGAGTAAAATGAATCTTTTAATTTTTTAATTAAGTAGTTGTATTAAGCTCAATTTCTGAGTGGAGTCTCTCTGGATCAATAACTATCACCCCTTACAAGCAAGGTTATTTTGCAACTCTATCAGAGTCTTGAGTCTCTACCACCTAGGATTAACAGTTATTAAATAAATATAGTAAGATACCAATATAATCACATGTCAAGTATTTTCTGAGATGTACTAGGATAGAACTGGACTTACATGCACCTTCTTCAAAGAAAAGGGCCCATACTGCTAGTAGGTTGTCACCAACAACACCTTCAGCTTCCTCAGAAGAGCTATTTTATAGAGGGATTAATAAGTGCCAGGTATAGTCCAATGTGTTTTACATGTATTCACTTGTTCTCCATAACAATTCAGGAAAGCTGACCTTCCCTTCCATGTTTTCACATTTAACAGATTAGGAAATGGTCTTTAAGACATTAAATAACAAGTTCACATTCATACCTAGAAGAGGATGAAGCTGAGGTTCAATGGGTAAGTCCAGAACCTGTGTTGTGCTGAGGACCTGCTGCTCAAGCTCATTCCACTAACCAGAAACATCAGCATTGGCTGGGAGTGTGGAATCTTTCTGCACCATCCTCCCCAACCTGGAGAAACACTGAACAGATACTTCTGAATCTGAGGGTCTGTGGGGTTTATTCTAGCTTCAAAAGTTTAGACTGTTTTACCTTTATGATTTTAATTATAGTTTTTCTTTTATTCTGGCCAGAGATGTACACTCCCACCCATCCTATCCCACACTGCACACACAGAAATCTAGATAAAAATGAATGCTCAGGTTGGATTTTGCCTGTGTACATAGGAGCAGCAGGACTGGTGATGTACCAGTTCAAAGATATATCACAAACATGCATCACTGCTGAGTTTCCCAAAAGGTAAGAGTATCACCAGATGCAGGGAAGATCTTTTGGGTGGCAGACAGTGCAGGCTCTCAGTGTCCCTGAGAACATGAACCTGTTTTCCATCCTCTCTCATCTTCTAGAACACCAAGATCAAGCACGTTAAGCATTGTTGATATCCCAACACTTCTACAATGAACTTCTTCAAATAAAGTAGAAACAACTTTATGGCAGCTGGTAATTATAAAGTTGGATCTTACCGTTAATTTTGTTTTGTTGTACTTTTACTTATGATATATTCAGGTTAACAAAGCACCATAGATTTAAAATTCCCTTTATAGTTTAAGTAAAAAAAATACCAATTTAAAATAAAAGAGTTAACAAGCTGATTCAAAACTTTGGCAAAGTAGCAGGTTATAAAATTAACCCCCAAAAATCAATGGCTTTTCTATATGCCAACAATGAGAAAAGTGTGGCTGAAATTAGGAAAGCAACTCCATTTGTAATAGCCCCACAAAAAATAAAATACCTAGGAATTAACTTAACCAAAGAAGTGAAGGACCTCTATGATGAAAACTTTAAAATCTTGAAAAAGGAAATCAACACAGAACTTAAAAAATGGCAAAACCTCCCATGCTCCTGGATTGGCAAGATTAACATCGTGAAAATGGCAATACTTCCCAAGGCTATCTACAAATTCAACGCAATACCTATCAAAATTCCACCCTCATTCTTCAAGGAAATAGAGGAGGCAATCCAAAAATTCATATGGAACAATAAAAGACCCCGAATAGCAAAAACGCTCCTCAACGGAAAGAACACTGCTGGAGGAATATCAATACCAAATTTCAAACTCTACTATAAAGCCATAGTAATCAAAACAGCTTGGTACTGGCATAAGAACAGACCTCAGGACCAATGGAATAGAATTGAAAACCCAGAAATGAACCTACAGACCTATAGTCATCTAATCTTCGATAAGGAAGCTAAAACAATAGAATGGAAGAAAGACAGCCTCTTCAGTAAATGGTGCTGTCAAAATTGGTTAACTACATGTAGAAAACTAAAGCTAGATCCTTATATATCACCCTGCACCAGAATCAACTCCAAATGGATCAAAGACCTTGAACTCAAAGCAGACACTCTGAAAACATTACAGGATGGAATAGGAGAAACCTTAGGTCTCCTTGGCTCAGGCCGAAATTTTCTGAATAGAGACCCGGAAGCACAACAAATCAAAGAAAGGTTGGACAAATGGGATTGCATAAGGTTGCAGAGCTTCTGCAGGGCAAAGGACATAGCTAGCAAGATCAATAGAAAGCCCACCTGTTGGGAGAAGATCTTTACTAGCCATACAACGGACAAGGGTCTCATATCTAAAATATACTTGGAACTCAAAAAATTAAACCACCCAACAACAAATCCTCAAAGAAACAACTGCCCAATAAATAAGTGGGCGAAAGACTTAAAGAGAAGCTTCTCTGAAGAAGAAAGAAGGATGGCCAATAGACACATGAAGAAATGTTCAACATCCCTAGCCATAAAAGAAATGCAAATCAAAACAACATTGAGATTTCACCTCACTCCAGTTAGAACAGCAAAAATCAAGAACTCTAACAACAACAGATGCTGGAGGGGATGTGGACAGAAAGGAACCTTACTTCATTGTTGGTGGGAATGTAAACTTGTTCAACCACTTTGGAAAGCAGTATGGAGGTTCCTCAAAAGACTTCACATAGATCTCCCCTATGATCCAGCAATCCCACTTTTGGGCATTTACCCAAATGTTTACAAACAAGACCACACTAAAGCTACCAGCACAACTATGTTTATTGCAGCATTATTTACCATAGCTAAGATATGGAACCAACCCAGATGCCCCTCAGTAGATGAATGGATCAAGAAAATGTGGTATATATACACAATGGAATTCTATGCCTCCATCAGAAAGAATGACATTTCCCCATTTGTTAGGAAATGGAAAGGCTTGGAAAAAATTATATTAAGTGAAGTAAGCCAGGCCCAAAGAAGCATAGGTCCCATGGTTTCCCTTATTTGCAATATCTAGTATAGGTATGAGTCAAGCAGAAAAGGTCAGATAATGTGATGTTAGGAAAATGAACCCTTAAATATGTATTTTAATGTTTTCGTTTCTTTCATGCATATGTTTCTAACGCATTTATAAGATTATTTCTTTGTTGCTTTGTATGTCCCTCCCCCACAGTGTAACCCCCACTTTCACTATATTTGATGTCAGTATAACATGTGGAGGAGATGGGGGCAAACAAGTCGTTTAAGGATTCAGGTGGACCTGTTGCAACAATGAGAAGTACAAAATGTCATGTCAAAACCAGCTTTACAAAGTCGGTGGGGGGGGGAGGGGGGTATAATTGGGTGGGGGGAGGGGGGAGGCTGGGAAGGGAGGTAAGGGTAAACAAAGGAGGAGGCTGCAATGCTTGGTAAGAAATGTATGCATTATCCTGCCCATGTAATTGTAGCCCCTCTGTACAGTATGTTCTCAAATAAAATAAAATAATATTAAAAAAATAAAATAAAAGAGTTAAGAAAACAATGGGGTTCACACATAGATACACTAAAAATTGTGACAGATATAAGTTAATAACACTGAGGTGTAGATTTAATTTTAAAATGATAGAGATTGGAGTTCCAGGAAGATGGCGGAGGAGAAGCTGGAATCTGAACAAGCTCTCGCATAGAAAGCAGTTTTAGAGTTCCAGTGAACAGTCCTAAGCCAAAGAATCACACCAAGTGTGCCATCGCAGGACAGAGAGTTAGACAAGAGAGGGGAAGCCAAGACAAGGAGACACATCTGAGCGCCTGCCAGCAGCTGCCGCAGTGGTGGCAGGGTCGCAGCAGCGACCTCAGCCACGGCCATACCTGAGCGCTCACACAGAGAGTCCAGGACGAAGGAGCCAGACGCAGCGGGCGAGAGGATTCTACTCAACACCAGCAAGAACCGACAAAGAGCAGACATCTTCATCCTGCAGTTTGCAGACCAGAGATGACCCAGGATCCAAGACTCGGCGTGAGTACAAGCCCGATGTCCTCACTCCTTCTCAGGGAGCAGAGGAGAGAAGGCCACCCCTTCCCCCCCCAGCACCGGTGATCTCCATCTTGGATACCGACAAAGCTCGGAGGAGCTGCTAGCTCCAACTCAGGCCTTGGAATAAAACGAGTCATTTAGCAGGTCACAAGAACTTAACGGCGAAGTGACCTGCCAGACTCAGCTCCATCCAGGGAAAAGTCACCCAGCTCAGGTACCAGCCATTGGAGTTGCTTTCCTCACTGGGTAACCAGAGCCAGAGGCTGCCCCTCCCTCTAGCAGCCTCCACAATCAATTGAAAAACAGAAACCCTGAGAATGGCTCCAGGCTGGGCTCTGTGAGTTTTTCACAAAATAGCCCCAGGGAAAAGCTACTGTTTGTTAAAAGGCCTCAACTCTACCAGAACCTAGCCTCATCACCCCTCTTTTGTGATTCTCAAAGCAGATCACCCTCCCATTAAACTAACCTGGGAGGGGGATCTCAAAATCTTGGGTAAAGCAGAGCATTTTTCTGGCTGTTCGAACAAACTGACTTAAGAAACCAATCAAGCCACAGGACCTCAAGCTGACCAGAGACTCCAACAAGAGGCTGGTTACAGACAAAAGGGAGATACAGGATTCTTCCCACCCCTCCCCCCCCCAAAAAAATCAAAGAACTTTTTTTTTCTTCTTCTTTTTTCTTTCTTTTTTTTTGTACCTTATATATATAAAATTTTTTTCCTTTTCTAAAACTTTTATTAATCTTTAATTTTTGCCTTTTTTGAAAAAATAATTGTTTTCCAGTAACTTTTTTCCCTCTTATAATTTTTATTTTAGGAATACGTGAATGTGCGTTTTCCTTTCTTTTCTTGTCTTCTTTCTCTTTTTCTTTCTTTCTTAATTATCTTTTTGTTTTTTGTCTAGCTCTACTGAACTTCTGATCTTTTTTTTCTCCCTTTCTCATCCTTTTCACCTTTTCCTCTGTTTTGTTCTTCTGTATGTGACTTAACCCTTGTCCTGCACATCCTCAGATAAACCCATAGTTAACTAGTAGACCCTATCCCCCATTGTGTACACACTTAATCCACAAATTTATTACTCAATCCAAAACCTCTGAGACTTAAATTCCCTAATAGCAGTACTACCTCTTTATACCTATATAATATTTTAAGCATTTTTTAAAGTTTTTCACATCTCCTCTATCTCCCTCCTGTTTTCTCAATATATTCACATTCCTCTCTAAATAGATGGTCTTTCAATCTCCATAACTATATTAATTTTTACGTTTCTATTTTTTTTCTGGTCTCTTTTCATTTCCCTTTCCCTTTCTTATTTTTTTCTCTCTCTCTACTTGCATCCTACCCAACCCATTTCCTGCATTGAGATTAGGACATAGTTAACTCTCCCTGTGCCTCCCCACACCAATCTATTCCTATTTTTTACCCACATTTCTCCCTAAACCTAAAAATTTCTGGTTTTCCAAATTCTTCTCTGCGGTTTGAAGCCCATTAATGTATAGTTGTTTGATGTTGAATAGATGTATCTGTTGAACTAGATTGTATCTGTAGACTATTGACTGTATAAATGCAAATGTTGGTGGATGGTTGCCTTAAGATAGTGTTCTAGCACAAAACTGGTGCTATTTTCATCTCAAATGGGCAGAGTAAGCCGAAAAAACACTAGAAAAATGGCAAATTCGGGTATCTCAATTCCCAATCTTGATAATCAGGGGTCAGATCAGATAATGAACAATCCAGAGGAAAGTTCCCAAATAGCTCTACAAACACTGGTGGCAAACATGATAAATGAGAACTTTGACAACTTACAAAGGACTCTGTATGAGCGTGAAAGGGAGAGAGAGGAGGCATCCCAAAAGTTTATACAGGAATATCATAAGCGTGAGGAAGCTACTCAAAAACTGATACAGGATTTGCATGAACAACTTGAGAATACTCAAAGAGAAAGGGAGGAATGGCGTGAGCAGGCTGAGAACACTCAAAGAGAACTGCAGGAATCCCACAAACAGGAGGAAGCTAATCAAAGAGTAATTCAGGAATTGAGAGACCAGGTAGAGAATACACAAAGATCACTAAAGGCATTCATGGAATCCATTAACAAAGAGCTGAAGGAAGTCAGGGAGACCACAAAGGGAATGCTGAATGGAACACAACAGAAGGAATGGGAGTCCAAAAAAACCATAACCAATCAACTAAGTGATTTGAGAACAAACACTGAACACCAAATTAAGGAAGTAAAGAAATTCATACAAGACCTAAAACAGAGCTTCAACAAAGAACTTGAAGCCATCAAAGCTGACCAATTAGAAGGAAAAGAGATAAAAAACAAAGAAGAGAGTCTTGACAGCAGATTAGACCATGCAGAAGATCAAATCTCAGGGATTGAAGACAGCCTAGATATTATAGAGAAAGAACATACAACCATCCAAGACAAGTCCAAGAAATATGATAGATCTATCCAACACCTGGAAGACACCATCAGAAGGCCTAATCTAAGGATAATGGGTGTAGAGGAGCACCTAGAAACAGAAGTTAATGGTCTAGGAAATTTGTTTAACAGGATCCTAGCAGAGTACTTCCCAAACATACAAAAAGATAGGCCTATTCAGATACAAGAAGCTTTTAGAACCCCAAATAGACCAGACCAGAATAGGATATCCCACTGTCACATTATAATCCACACAGGATCAACTCAGACCAAGGAAAAAATCCTTAAAGCTGTCAAGGAGAAAAGGGTAATCACCTATAAAGGGAAACCAATTAGAATCACCTCAGATTTCTCAGCAGAGACAATCAAAGCAAGAAGAGCCTGGAATGATGTATGCCATGCCCTAAAAACAAACAACTATCAACCAAGAATACTGTACCCAGCTAAACTCTCCTTCATAACTGAAGGCCAAATAAAAACCTTCCATAGCAAAGAAAAATTGAAACAATACATCTCCACCAAACCAGCCCTACAAAAGATTCTTAAAGATGTCCTACACATAGAAAACCAACAAGACCGCAACAAAAGCCAAGAAACTGCACCCAAATTGAGATTCCAAGAACCATAGGAAGAACCCAGTTTTCGCAGCCCCCAAGAAGGTGGATCACATGGCAGGAACTCCCAAATACCTCTCAGTCCTATCTCTTAACGTTAACGGACTGAACTCTCCAATTAAGCGACATAGACTGTCTAGTTGGATTAAAAAACAAGACCCTTCTATCTGCTGCCTGCAGGAGTCACATCTTGCCCATAAAAACAAACACATTTTCAATGTTAAAGGCTGGAACAAAATCTACCAAGCAAACGGCCCCCATAAATAGGCGGGAGTCGCAATCCTAATATCAGATAAAATAGACTTCAAATTAAAATTCGTGAGAAGAGATAAAGAAGGTCGCTACATACTAATTAAAGGATCTCTCCTTCAGGAGGATATTACAATTCTAAATATCTATTCGCCAAACAATGGAGCACCCAAATTTATCAAAGAAACACTACTTTCCCTCAAATCCCATATAGATCCAAAGACATTAATTGTTGGGGATTTTAACACACCACTCTCCCCACTAGATAGATCAACTCGGCAAAAACTCAACAGAGAAACCTCAGATCTAAACAGCTGCATAGATCCACTAGACTTAAGAGACATCTACCGAACATTTCACCCAGCAGCATCAGAATACACGTTTTTCTCAGCAGCACTTGGAACGTTTTCTAAAATAGACCACATTTTAGGCCACAAAGCAAACTTGTCTAAATTCAGAAACATTGAAGTTATACCTTGCATTCTCTCTGACCACAAGGGAATAAAATTAGAACTCAACACCAAAAGCCACCAAAGAAGTCCGGTATCACATGGAGGCTGAACAACACACTGCTGAATCAAGAGTGGGTTATGGAAGAGATTAGAAAGGAAATTCAAATGTTCATGCTATTCAACAAAAATGAACACACAAATTACCAGCTCCTCTGGGACACAGCAAAGGCAGTACTCAGAGGCAAGTTTATAGCTCTGAGCTCCTACATCAACAAATTGGAGAGATCTGAAACTAGCAATTTAATGACACATCTAAACCTCCTTGAAAAAGAGCAGCAAGATAAACCCCAATCCAGTAGACGGAAAGAAATAATCAAAATTAAATCCGAATTAAATGAATTAGAATCCAAAAAAACTATAGAAAGAATCAACAAAACAAAGAGTTGGTTCTTCGAAAAACTTAACAAAATTGACAGACCCTTAGCAAACCTTATCAGAAAAAGAAGAGAACACACCCAAATTAATAAACTCAGAGATGAGAATGGAAACATCACCACGGAAACAACCAAGATTCAGAACATTATAAGGGAATACTTCTCAAAACTTTATGCTAATAAGTTTGAGAACTTGACAGAAATGGAGCTCTTCCTAGCAAATATTGACATGCCAAAACTAAACCAAGATGAGTTAAACCAGCTTAACAGGCCCATATCAAGCATTGAAATAGAAACAGCAATAAGAGACCTCCCACCTAAGAAAAGTCCAGGACCAGATGGTTTTACAGCGGAATTTTACAAGGCCTTCAAAGCAGAGCTCACACCAATACTCCTCCAACTCTTCAATGAAATTGAAAGAGAAAGCTCACTACCGAACACATTCTATGAAGCCATCATAACCCTCATCCCAAAACCAGGCAGGGACTCATCAAAGAAAGAGAACTATAGACCCATTTCTTTGATGAACATTGATGCAAAACTTCTCAACAAAATTTTGGCCAATCGACTTCAACAATTCATCCAAAAAATCATACACCATGATCAAACAGGATTCATTTCAGGGATGCAAAGCTGGTTCAATATACGCAAGTCAATTAATATTATTCATCACATCAACAGGAGCAAGAATAAGAACCACATGGTGATCTCAATAGATGCAGAAAAAGCATTTGACAAGATCCAACACCCCTTCATGATGAAGGTTTTGGAAAAATTAGGAATCCATGGAACATTCCTCAATACAATAAAGGCTGTATATGACAAACCTACAGCCAGCATTATACTCAATGGTGAAAAACTAAAGCCATTTCCTCTTAACTCAGGAACAAGACAAGGATGCCCACTCTCTCCACTTCTCTTCAATCTAGTATTAGAATGCCTAGCTACAGCAATAAGACAAGATGCAGACATAAAGGGGATCCAAATAGGGAAAGAAGAAATAAAACTCTCCCTCTTTGCAGATGACATGATCTTGTATTTAAAGAATCCCATAGACTCCACTCCCAAATTACTCAAGCTGATTCAAAACTTTGGCAAAGTAGCAGGTTATAAAATTAACCCCCAAAAATCAATGGCTTTTCTATATGCCAACAATGAGAAAAGTGTGGCTGAAATTAGGAAAGCAACTCCATTTGTAATTGCTCCACAAAAAATAAAATACCTAGGAATTAACTAAAGAAGTGAAGGATCTCTATGATGAAAACTTTAAAATCTTAAAAAAGGAAATCAACACAGAACTTAAAAAATGGCAAAACCTCCCATGTTCCTGGATTGGAAAGATTAACATTGTGAAAATGGCAATACTTCCCAAGGCTATCTACAAATTCAATGCAATACCTATCAAAATTCCAACCTCATTCTTCAAGGAAATAGAAGAGGCAATCCAAAAATTCATATGGAACAATAAAAGACCCCGAATAGCAAAAACTCTCCTCAATGGAAAGAACACTGCTGGAGGAATATCAATACCAAACTTCAAACTCTACTATAAAGCCATAGTAATCAAAACAGCTTGGTATTGGCATAAGAACAGACCTCAGGACCAATGGAATAGAATTGAAAACCGAGAAATGAACCTACTGACCTATAGCCATCTAATCTTCGATAAGGGAGCTAAAACAATAGAATGGAAGAAAGACAACCTCTTCAGTAAATGGTGCTGGCAAAATTGGTTAACTACATGTAGAAAACTTAAGCTAGATCCTTATATATCACCCTGCACCAGAATCAACTCCAAATGGATCAAAGACCTTGAAGTCAAAGCAGACACTCTGAAAACATTACAGGATGGAATCGGAGAAACCCTAGGTCTCCTTGGCTCAGGCCGAAATTTTCTGAATAGAGACCCGGAAACACAACAAATCAAAGAAAGGTTGGACAAATAGGATTGCATAAAGTTGCAGAGCTTCTGCAGGGCAAAGGACATAGCTAGCAAGATCAATAGAAAGCCCACGGAGTGGGAGAAGATCTTTACTAGCCACACAACGGACATATCTAAAATATACCTGGAACTCAAAAAATTAAACCACCCAACAACAAATCCTCAAAGAAACAACTGCCCAATAAATAAGTGGGCGAAAGACTTAAAGAGAAACTTCTCTGAAGAAGAAAGAAGAATGGCCAATAGACACATGAAGAAATGTTCAACATCCCTAGCCATAAAAGAAATGCAAATCAAAACAACATTGAGATTTCACCTCACTCCAGTTAGAACGGCAAAAATCAAGAACTCTAACAACAACAGATGCTGGTGAGGATGTGGACAGAAAGGAACCTTACTTCATTGTTGGTGGGAATGTAAACTTGTTCAACCAATTTGGAAAGCAGTATGGAGGTTCCTCAAAAGACTTCACATAGAACTCCCCTATGACCCAGCAATCCCACTTTTGGGCATTTACCCAAATGTTTACAAACAAGACCACACTAAAGCTACCAGCACAACTATGTTTATTGCAGCATTATTTACCATAGCTAAGATATGGAACCAACCCAGATGCCCCTCAGTAGATGAATGGATCAAGAAAATGTGGTATATATACACAATGGAATTCTATGCCTCCATCAGAAAGAATGACATTGCCCCATTTGTTAGGAAATGGAAAAACTTGGAAAAAATTATATTAAGTGAAGTAAGCCAGGCCCAAAGAAACATAGGTCCCATGGTTTCCCTTATTTGTAATATCTAGTATATGTATGAGTCAAGCGGAAAAGGTCAGATAATGTGATGTCAGGAAAATGAACCCTTAGATATGTATTTTAATGTTTTTTCTTTTATGCATGTGTTTCTAACGCATTTATAAGATTATCTCTTTGTTGCTTTGTATGTCCCTCCCCCACAGTATAACCTCTGCTTTCACTATATTTGATGTCAGTATAACTTGTGGAGGAGATGGGGAAAAACCAGTTGTTTAAGGATACTGTTGCAACAATGAGAAGTACAAGTTGTCATGTCCAAAACGAGCTTTACAATGTCGGTGCGGGGGGGGGGGGGGGGGCGGGGAGGAGAAGGATTGGGATTGGGATTGGGGGGGAGGGGGGAGGCTGGGAAGGGATGTGAAGGGTAAACAAAGGAGTAGGCTGCAATGCTTGGTAAGAAATGTACCCATTGTCCTGCCCATGTAATTGTAACTCCTCTGTACAGTATGTTCACAAATAAAATAAAATTTAAAAAAAAATAAAATAAAATGATAGAAAGCTAAGTACATAAGTTCATGAAAGAACTCTAAAAAGTTGGAAGCTGGTTTAAGCATCTTTATGGGTCCAAGTGGCTTTTCTTTCCCTTGTTTTCAGGAAGGGGTTAGCAGAATGCCCTTGGGGGTGGACTGTGACTTGATCCTCTTCCCTCTGACTATTGGCACACCTGCTTGGGAGGAGCACAGTGCAGTCAGGTGAGATCAGGAGACGTATTTCCTTTTGATAGAAGCACAATTTTATTCTACGTCCTCAGAAATTCTCTAAAGACAATGTTTAGTAACTTTTCAGCCTCACCACTCCCAGATCCTTGACCTTGAACCTTTTGGAGAAGGATTAAGAAATTCTGGAATGAGATAGAAGCATAAGCTACTTTACAGGAAAGAGCCTTATGATCAGAAAGATCTAGAGAAATATCAATGAGATAGATTAAGTATTAATATTTTAATGAAAACATTATATTCTCTCTATGTTGGTATCAGAGAGAAGGAAATTTGAATTCTAGTTTAAAATCTTTTTCTGTTTTAATTAAAAATGTATTTAAATATCTGACAGTTCCTTCTCAGTTCCAAGAAGATCCATAAATCACTATATAGTTTTTTTTAATACTGAGGAAAAGAAAAGATTACTTCTAAGTCCTTCAAATCCCAGCAGTGTTTTTAATGAAGTGTTTGTTTTTAATCAATACTTAAGCTGGGAGATTTTATTTATTTATTTTTGTGGAGTTGCTTTTAGATTTTTGCACTTTCAAAGAGATAATAGCAAATGTCATGCTTGAAAAAAAGGAAGTGGCTTTGAATGCTGCAAATCAATAGGAAGCATTGTTCAGCTAAGTATGACAGATAAAAGGGAAAACAAATGCTATTTCTGACTCTGAGAGGAAATCTCAGTTAGGATGTCTGCTCTGCAAACGGACACTACAAACCATGGCCTCTGAGCCTGCAGCACTGGGGTGTTTGCAGAAATCTTTTCAGGTTAATAGGAGTTGAGTATAATGCATTCCAGAACATTAAACCTGTCTTTAATTGTTAATCTCTTTTATTTGTAGACCATTTTATTGTGTACAAAGAGCTTTTGCCTCCCATTATATAGTTTAAATTTCACAACAGTCCTGACAGTCAGGCAAAGTGGGTATTTCTTAAACTATCCTCACCCAACAGATGGAAAATGAGAGACTCAAGAATATTAGCCTATTAGCCTGAGGTTATATAGACTGGCAAATGGCAGAAGACAACAGCCACCTAATTCGTGTGGCGGGTGAGGAGAAAAATCCTGTCCTGATTTCCTCACCAAGAGTTTTTCCTTGATTATCTTAAAGACAAGGGTCTAAGAAAGGATGCACCCAGTTTTAAATATAAGACTAATTAGATGCAAATTAAGGTCTTTGAATCAAATTTAATCAGTATTAATTTATTCAACTAATATTTGTGATGTGCTGACTGCATGTGACTAACAGTTCTAATTTTGACAAAGGGGAATAAACCCAGACAGCAGCAGTCCCTGAATTTGAGAACTTTACAAAGTAACAAACTATGGGTAAGCATTTTTCTTGAACATTTTATATAGACTCCTATTTTCTGCATTCAAGTTTTAAATGGATGTTTGATACAGTAATTTTACTTTTGAGAATTTATCATGAAAACCAACACTGGTGGCTCACACCTATAATCTTAGTTACTCACAAGGCAAAGATCTGGGGATCCAAGTTTGAAGTCACCCTTGGCGGACAAATGAGAGACTCTGGCTTCCAATTAACCAGCGAACAGCTGGAAGTAGAGCTGTGACTCAATGCCAGTTTTGAGGGAAGAAGGGTGTAGTGTTCAAGACCCAGTAATGGCACACAAAAATGTGCTGTGAAAGCTATGACACATATACACAAAGGAGCATATGATAGATGTCCTCAGATTTTTATAGTTTAAAAATAGGAAATAACATATATATTAATCAGTGTAAGTTTAAATACATCATTTCCATAATCACATAGGGAAGATTATTAAAAGATTACAAATATTTATCTTGACTGATAGACATTAAAATTTGCCTATTTAAAAAAAGCATACTAGAGATTCTATTTACTGTTCTGTCAAATTGATATAAAATTAGTTTGAAATATGGACAGTAATTTAAAAAAAACTGAGGGAGATTTTAACTATTATCTCTGAGTGACTAGATTTCTACCACCTTTTGCTTTTTTATGCTTTTATGTTGATTTTCCTATAATAAATAAATTGAAATTTATGATTCAAAAATACCATTTTACTAAAAAGCCATTCACTAAAGAACAATTTTTTAAGGGTATTTGTAATTGTAATGAAATACAATGTTGTTAGAGAAATGTTGGAGCATGTCATTATGATTTTAATGTGTAGGACTTTTAGCCTACAATGTTTAATTTTTCAGAATATTTTATTACTTGAACTACTCCATTTGGAATATTCTAGTATAATATTTTATTTGCTAACAGCCTATGTTCATATCATTCTTTCAGTTGAACTTGGTTATTTAATAGAGCACAATATAATCTCTCTGAGAGTTTAGGATAAACAAATTTTTCTGAAAGAAATAGAACAAGCCAGCATTTATTTCCATCTACCATCAGAATCTTGCTAAAACCTCTGTGAAGTCTTTTGACATAGAGTTGAAATATATTTATTTGAGGGAAAATTCTTCCATAGACACATAATGTCTCTTCCTGAACTCTACCTGATGATATAATTTCTTCTACTTTTAAGGCCTGATCTTAATTCAGACTAAAAGCAACTTGTTTATGTAATATCTTAATTTGTGTCATTCAGCTTTCCAGTTTTGATTCTCCCCTTGGAAATCTATAGTTTGCTAAACTTCTGTTCAGTAGAAACTTTAGCAAATTCTGCACAGAATTCAGATTATCAGATGTGAAGTCTACCCCATTCTTAGGCAAACATTCTTTTATTGACCTATTAGAGCATATCATCAAAGACTATTGACTCTCTCTAAGCCAGGTCTGGGAAAGAAGGATGTAAATAAAATAAAAACAAATCATAACTTTGACCTTCCTATTGCAGGACTCAGTAAAGCCTTTTAATTTCTGTGTTGACAGGGTTCGTGATAACAATGAGAGAAAATAAATGTTCTGAGTTGCCACTCAATGTCCCCAGGGGGTCAAGCCCATATCATAGTCTTAAAAGACTGCTTTGAGGATTACTTCTCTTCTCATTTTACATGTTTTATATGGAACACAGCAAAAATTGCTTGCCTTCCTTTTGGTTCTTTAATCTTACATGGACACCTTGCGTCAAGAGATAATGCCAAAATTTTAAAGGAAATTTTTAGGAATTTTTAGGAAAAGAACCAATATTTCCGACACTTTGAGGATGGTGGCAGAGTTCAAAACCCCATTGTTGCAATGGGTCCACCTGTATCCATAGTTAAACAATTTGTTTTTTCCTTTCTGCTCCCCAAATTATACCAACATCAAATACAGTGAAAACAGGGGTTATATTTTGGGGGAGGGACATACAAAGCAACAAAAAATTCATGTGGTACCTTATAAATACGTTAGAAACAATAGCAAGAAGGAAAAATCCAAATTCTTATCTAAAGGGGATAAGCAGGCAGTTTATTATAGTATCGCAGAGGGCAAGACTCAAACCAAATTTATCTAGTCTGTAGGATTGTACAAGTGATTACAAATCTCTGTGCTATTGTTTCTGTGTTGTAAAATGAGATGTTACTGGTTCTTCTACCAAAGATTGTAGTGAGGCTCTTTTCAATCTTTCACTCTGAGACATGCACTTCAGTTGCCGATGAGAGTTAGTCTTCAGTGGAAAGCCCCAGAGAAATAGTGGAGTAAATGGTCTTTACCAAAGACCAGATCTGTTAATTCTTGGAAACTGATACAAATTATACTAATATTACCCAAGTAACAATAATAAAAACAAATTATCTAGAGATCTTGGTTATAAGAGTTCCTTGGAGAAATGGTTAATTTAGGATTTGGTTGTTAAATAGTCAAGATAAACCCAGAGTAGCTTTTAGTTCTGGAGAAGTCCAGTACCACTGACATACACACACATATGTTGGAGGTGTGAAAAAGTGATACAGACTTAATTGAAAGAATTCATAGTAGACATTGCTAGACAAATTCATCAAATAATACTAGATTTTTAACCAAAGTATAAAATTAATATATATGAGCCTATATTGATGCAAATAATGGATACAAAATTGCCAGGTGTCAGCGGCTCACTCCTGTAATCCTAGTTACTTGGGAGGCTGTGAAGTAAGGATCAAAGTTCAAAGCCAGCCTGAGCAGGAAAGTTTGTAAGACTCTTATCTCCAAATAATCACAAAGAGCCAGAGGTGGAGTTGTGGCTCAATTGGCAGAATGCCACCCTTGAGTAAAAATGCTAAGAGGCAATACATATGCCCTCAGTTCAAGCCCTCATACTGGTAGGCACACAACACACACACACACACACACACACACACACACACACACACACACACACAATATACAAATACAAAATGAGTATAGCAGAGAAATTCTCTGCAGAGAAAAATGTCAAATTAATATCGACACTTAGTTCTCAAGGAGGTGGCTCAAACTTCTACCTTATGTGATGACTTCTATTTTTGAAAAATATTTTTTATTTAAGTAGCTGTACAAAGGAGTTGCCATTCAACAAAGCAGTTGATGAATACAGTGCATCTCAAGCAATGTCACCCCTTTCAACATTCTTATCCATTCTTCCCAACTCACTGTTCCTCACTTTTCTTAATTTTATAGGATATATATTGATTTTTTTGCCATTTAACAAGCAGTTTATGAACACAATGCATCTTGATCTCTGTCACTTCCTTCAACATTTTCACCTCCTTTCAACTCACCCATTCCTGGGTATATACAATGAAATCTTGCCTGCCTTCTCCCTACCCATCACTTTATTCATCCCCCATCTTCTCCAGCCCACTCTTGCAAATACCCATTTTCTGGTGCTTACTTTGTTGGGTTTTTGACTTTGTTTTTCTAAAGAATTATACTATTTGTGCTTTCAATAGTCTGTTATACTTCAGTTAATTCATTTGTAACTGCTTGCATACCACCCAGTGCATTTACTCATAGATTCACAGGCACATTCTAGCTGCCACAAATGAAGGAAACCATGCAGCCTTTGTTGAGGACTTTCCTTCTAATGAATGAGTCAAAAATTAATTTTATAGTGAAGAGACTTGACAAAAACTACCTCAGCCAGGTGACCTAGCTAAATATCAGCAATAATCATGTTGTTTGGTTGTAACCTTAATACAATGGCATGACGATGCATTTTTTTTAATTTAATTTTTTTTTTGTGAACATACTGTACAGAGGGGTTACAATTACATGGGCAGGATAATGCATACATTTCTTACCAAGCATTGCAGCCTCCTCCTTTGTTTACCCTTCACATCCCTTTCCAGCCTCCCCCCCAACCCCCACTCAAGCCTCCCCCCCACCAACGTATGATGATGCATTTTTAAACGAACTTTATCTCTTTAATTGGTGCCTTCAAACATCTTACTATAGTTAAATGAGAATCTCTTCAAAATTATCAAAGTTATCAAAAACAAGGAAAGCCTGAGAAACTAACAAAGGCAGGAAAAAATTTAAGTAGACATGACAACTACATGCAGTATAGTTATTCCCTCCGAACCACCCCCCCCCCCACCTCCCAAGGCTTTGGTATCATAGGGCCTCATGCTCTACCTTGGGTTTCTTTTTGAGCCACAACTTGAGCCACACCTTATCTGAGCTTTTTGCTGATTAATTGGAGACATGTCAGTCCCCATGGTTTTGAATTGTGAGCCTCAGATCTCAGCCTCCTGAGTAGCTAGTATAGGATGAGCCACTGGTGCCTTGTAGCAATGTGACCTTCTGAATGTGAATTCTGTAACAGTAGAGGGAAACTAAAAAGTGAGCCTGAATTAATTGTGGGCAGCATTAATATGTATTTTCATTAGTTCATTAGTTATAGGATGTGTACAATATTAATAGAATGTTTACAATAAAGGAGCTGAGTAAAATATACATGAACTAACTGTACTCTATTTTGTAATTATTTGGAACTAACCTGATAGAAACTAACCTCATAGAAATATATTTGTAACAATAGGAATAATTATATTTGCTGGATGCCAGTGGCTCATGTCTGTAACCCTAGCTACTCAGGAAGCTGACATGTGAGTGTGAAGGTTCAAACCAGCCCAGGCGGGAATTTCTGTGAGACATTTTTTTAACTTCATTCTTTTTTATTAATAATATTTAAAAACTATTGTAAAGGTGATGTATAGAGGGGTTACAGTTACCTAAGAAAGGTAATGAGTACATTTCTTGTTGAACAGTGTTAACCCCTCCCTTGTTTTCTCCCACATTCACGCAATGTCCATGAGACTCTTGTCTCCAGTTAACCAGGAAACCTTAAGTGGTGCTGTCACTTAAAGTGTTAGAGTGCTAGCCTTGATCAGAATTGCTCAAGGACAGTGCCCAGTCCCAGAGTTCAAGCCCCAGGGCCATCACCATCACCAACACCACCAACAAAATGGAGTATTATAGATTCTGCATTTGTATGTAGTAGAGTTCGTCATAATAAAATGATCCTTGGGTGGCAAACTGCTATTTTTGACTCTTTGATTAGTGGCATCTAGCCAAAGCTAGGTGCTACTAATACTTATACTGCAAGCAGGACTAGAACTCAGCACATTTTCCAATAGCCCAAAGAAAGGTGGAGATTCTATTTTCAGAGCCAACAGAAATTATGGACTGAGAGTTACCAACTACCCCAAAGAGACAGTTTTGGTCAACAGCAATAAGAACCTGCCTTATACTTAAAATATAAGAGTGCATGATAAGACCTCATGGGATCTAACGTGAGGTGAGCAAGTTAGAGAAACCTTTAGGAAGTAAAGGACAAAGAAATAATGAGGCAATATAATCAAGTAACAACCTGGGATCTGAAATGCTAAGCAATGAGGTATAGCTTCAGATTATGGTGTAATATTCTTCTCTTCTTGTTAATTCTCTGCAGCTTAAGTAAATTACCTGAGGTTTGAGCAAAGAACTGAAGACACTTTCATCAGATCCCAGTGGGTGTTCAGTCAAAAGGGTTAATAATGTCTATTGAAGTAGTAAATTTGCCAGCCAACCCTGTTCATGTATAGGCTTTAGTCTTCTGGTTGGTATTGCAGGACAATAGTATTGCTACTACTAAGCATGACACAAATGAAATCATTGGAAGTTTAATTCTTCATTTCTTTCTTTCTCTCTATTTCAATTTCTCTATATATATTTCTTTCCTTCCTTCCTTCCTTCCCTCCTTCCTTCCTTCCTTCCTTCCTTCCTTCCTTCCTTCCTTCCTTCCTTCCTTCCTTCCTTCCTTCCTTCCTACCTTCCTTCCTTCCTTCCCCCCCCTCTCTCTTTCTTTCTTTCTTTCTAACTTTCTCTTTTTTTGGGGGGGTATCTGGTTCTTTTTTTGGGGGGGGGTGTCCGGTCGTGGTGCCTGAACTCTGGGCCTGGGCACTATCCCTCAGCTCTTCAGCTCAAGGCTAGCACTCTACCACTTGAGCCACAGTGCCACTTCTGGCTTTTTTTCTTTTTGCTTATGTGGTGCTGAGGAATCGAACCCAGGGCCTCATGCACACAAGGCAAGCGCTCTACCACTGAACCATCTTCCCAGCCCCTTCTTTCTAACTTTCTATCACTTTCTCTTTCTCTTTCCATTTCTTTCTCTTCCCCCCCCCCTCTCTGTGGTGTTGGTACTGGGGTTCAGACTGAGAGCCTAGGTGCTGTCTTTTAGCAGTTTTACTCGGGATGGGCACTTTGCCACTTGGGCCACTGTTCCATTGCTGGCTTTTTGATGGTTAGAGACAACTGTTTCACAATTGTTCTGCCTGGCTTGGCTTCAAACTGTGATTCTCAGATCTCACCCTCCTGATTATACTGATTACAAATGTGAGCCACCAGCTTAATTCTTTCTCCAGTGATAACCAGAGATACTCTGTGGACTAGAGAAGAAAGAGTCCTCTTAGATAATTATAGTTTCCCTCAGGGAAAAAAAATAATTAAGACCACAAACATAGAAACTTCTTACCCTTTATGAATATCTCAAACACATTTTGTTTGGTTAAATGCCAGCATATAGCAAAACAATCTTATAGGAAAAGTGAGTTGAATGTGAAGCTTCCAACATTTACCTGAAGTCTATTCTGTATATTCAAGGACAAGAAACCCTTGGAAGTGTGGGCAGCCAGCCATCGGGACAGCAGGGTGCTCAGTCACTGACCTCACCCAGCAGTTGGGCAGCAGATCTTGGCTTAGAGGTGACAGGTGTGAAAGAGACACTGACTTTCAACTTTTATTTACTTTGTTGAAATTCTGCTCTCTTTCACTTAGAAACCTTGGTGTCCCTTATGTGTTTGATTCTTTTCAGTTATAGAAAAGGTCTTTAAAAGGAATGACAGGAGAAAAGGATAGCTGAAATTGGAAAGGCCCCCACTTGCCTTCTAGGTGTGCTCTCTGGAGACTGGGATACATTTGGAAGATGGAAGCTTGTCTGGGGAAAACTCAATGATCCCTCAGAAATCAGACTTTGTTTTTTTTTAGTATACATCCATTGTACAAAAGAAGGTTTCATATTGAATTTCCGCATAGGTAACTGATGAATCCTGTTCACCCTCACCCCCTCTATCACTCTCCACCAACCCCGTCTCTCTTCTCCTTTTGAAAACAATTTCTACAGGGTTCCTTGTGCTATTTTCATACATGTAAATAAAGCATGTCTACCATATTCATCCTCATTCCCCCTCTTGGCCTTTGCCTTTCCGGATGGTATCTAACTCTCCATCTGAATGTGTCATTCCCATTTTTTGTTGTTGTTGGTTCAGCATGTACTAATTATGCCAAGAGATTCCACTGTAGTATTTCAGATATGCTTATGTTATGTTTTGCTCAGAACCCTCTCTCTTGCTTTCTCCTCCTCTACCCAGAACCAGACATTTTTTGTACAGTGTTTTAACATCCTCAATGTGGGGAAGTTTGTTCTCTTACCTTCTAAAGCTCTTTCAACTACAAACATTATTCATCATTAAACTGCCATGTTTCTCATAATTTCTGTTGTCTTGAGGCCTTGTCAACAATCATAGGAATTTGTCTCTCTGATTTAGTTAAATTATGAAGGAGAATTGGATTTGTTCCTTCAGTACTGGTTCAAGAAATGACTATTTGTCAGGGCTTTTTATCCATAGATGATTGAGTGTAGTAACCATACTATACTTCGGTAATGACAATGGAAGTGGCTAACAAGATTGGGAAAATGTGAACTGTGAAGGCTGATCATGCAAAATACTGCAGTTAAGAATTTGAAGTGATCCTTGTTACTAGGGAAGTGCTTAGAAATACCCTGTATGAAGGAGACCTTTACATAAAGGTAACTAAAAGAGTTACTTTTAGTTAATGGAGAAGTCCATAGAGCTCGTCTGAACACCACTTGTCTGAGACACTAACCTCAGCAGGAGGTAGTGACCAGGTTGCCATTTTTCTAAGAATGGTAGTGTGCATAGCAGGCATTTGATTTATTTTTACTTCTCTAGTGCAATTTTTTTGCATTTCTCCAATGCAATTTTTATTTCAACAATGTAGTCATGAAAGGATTATGCCAACATTATTGTCAAGAATGAGGACCCTATTATGCACAAAGGAGGATGTAATGATATGTGTTCTGAGCATGGAGGCAAACCACATATCCTTGGAAAAGGAGGGTGGCAGAAGTAGGAAGGGGTTTTGCATGTCAAAGGACATAGCCAACAAGCCAAAAAGCAACCGAAAGAATGGGAGAAGACTTTTGCCAAGTATATGTCAGACAAAGGCCTAATATACAGAATATATTGAGAAGTTAAAAAATAATGAAGCCCTCAAAGGACCAACAACCCAATTAATAAAGAAGCTAATGAGCTAAAGAGATAGTTCTCAGAATAACTGGTAAAAATGACCAATAGACAGATACATGAAGAAATGCTCAGTATCTCTGGCCATAAAAAAATGCAAAACAACAATAAGTTTTCACTTCACCCCAGGTAGAATGGCCATCATCAAGAAAAAAATAGCAGATGCTGGCTAAAATATGACCAAAAGGGAACCCTATTATACTGTTTGTGGGAATATAAAGTTGTTCAACCACTCTGGGATGCAGTATGGAGGTTCCTCAAAAAAACTATACATAGTTCTACTTATAACCTAGCAATCCACTTCTGGGCATTAAGCCAAAAAAACACCAACACAACTATGCTCATTGAAGCACTATTCACTACAGGCATGGTATGGAACCAGCCCATATGTCCGTTAAGAAAACGTAGTATATATAAACAATGGAGTTTTACTCATCTATTAGAAAGAATGAAATTGCATCAAAAGACTTGGAAAATTTTTATTAAGTGAAGTAAGGCCCAGAGAGACTAGAATTAGCCTATAGACTGGTAAGTAATCATGTTGGGTAGTATGCAAGTGTTTACAAGTGTATATTCACTGGAATATTATAGCTTCAAGGGAGAACTCAAATAGTGTAAGTCCTTGGAAAGGCAAAGTCAAAGCCAAACAAAATATAGGACAGGAAAATGGTACTTGCAAGCCGCAATGTTAGGCTAAGAGGAGAGGGTAGACAAATCAAGAAGAGTAGTGGGCAGTAGGGAGAATACAGTCAAGAATTCAATGTATATACCATAAAATTAAGAAACCTAAAGGAAAGGGTGGTTGGGAGGGATGAATGAGAATGTTGAAAGGGATGACATTTATCAACATGCATTGTACTCATAAAATACTTTGTGAAAGGACAACCTATTTGTACTCTGAAGAAAAGTTTTTTAAAAGAAAAGATTTTTTAAAAATGTAAAGAGTAGCTGGGCGCCGGTGGCTCACGCCTGTAATCCTAGCTACTCAGGAGGCTGAGATCTGAGGATCACGGTTCAAAGCCAGCCCCGGCAGGAGAGACCGTGAGACTCCTATCTCCAATAAAAACCACCAGAAAACCGGAAGTGGCGCTGTAGCTCAAGTGGTAGAGTGCTAGCCTTGAGCTGAAGAGCTGAGGGACAGCGCCCAGGCCCAGAGTTCAAGCCCCACGACCGACAAAAAAAAAAAAAATGTAAAGAGTACATTTCCTATTGAGCATTGTTACTTCCTTCTTTGTTTTCCCCCTACCATCCCTTCCCTCTCCTCCCTCTGCGCCCCACCCCCACATTGTAAAGTTTGTTTTCAACGTAGTGTCTTGTATAGCTCATCGTTACAGTGCTTCAACCTGTTTCCTTATTTAAGCGTTTTGTTATCTCTCTTCTCCTCCCTAAATTATAAAAATGTATATGGAAAATGTACTCATTATCCTACTCATGTAACTGTAACCCCTCTGTTCAGTATTTTTACAATAAAAATATATATGGAAAAAAAGAACAAAAGAGGAACAAGAATAAAGGCTGAGAGTGGAACAAAGAAAACTTAGAAAGAAGTATCCTTTTCTTCTCCATAGTTTCCCTCATTTGTAATAATTAGTATATACTTAGTAAAGTAATAGCAGAGGTTCACAATAGCCCAATGGCTATATGTGTATGACAATATAAAATGATACTAATTGAAAGGATCTCCATGATATGGAAACGAGGGCTTTTGTTGTTGTTGTTGCTGCTGCTTTTTTTTTGTTTTCTTTTTCTTTTTGTACTGTTTGTAATTATTTCTTTTGTTTTTCAGTTTTTTGGCTTCTGGTTTATTCCCAATGGTACTATCTCTGATTTCAGTATGCTTTGTCTTGTATACAAATTTGTCTGATTTGGGGAAGGGGAGGGGACTCACAGAAATGGTGGGACAAAGGGTGAACCAATGCAACCGTGTTACTCAGGAGACACTGCTTTGGAAATGAACTTTACAATTTTGGGGGAAGGGTAGTAGGGGAAGAGAAAGTGGGAGAAAAGAATTGTACTCATTGCCTTACTTATATAACTATAACCCCTCTGTATACCAACTTTACAATAAAATAAAATAAAATAAATACATACTAAAAAAAATCGCTGTTGGCATCTCATCCTAGGGTCTCTAGGAAAAGAAAGGGATATTGCTTCCACCAGACTGATGTCTCTTGTTTCTTAAGTATTTCAGGAGGAGGAAGGGGTATTATCTCTACTGATGGTCCAATCTCTGTTTACTTGTCTGCATAGTCTTCCCCTTGATGTTTCTCAGTCTAGGCATTCCTTTTCTAGCAATAAATTGCTTTTCTCTTTCATCACCAAGCCAATCCTCAAGTTCTTTAGGGTTTTAAAATTAGCACTGTAGTTTATTTTCTATCATTTAATTTAAGCAATAATTAAGACACTATTTCTGTAATTGTAAAGTTTTCTTTTATATCATTCCTTGAGTAGGAGTGTGATTGCTTCTAGTTGTACACATGTGACTAATGTTCTCTGGTGTACATTTTTGTTGATATGTTCATTAAAAAATACAAAAAGAACAAAAAACAATTTCTACCCTGTTATTACATTGTTGTAAATATTGGGGTTGCATTAAATTATATTATGCAAAACTTTTTTTATTCTGAAGAAGTTCCTCATATACATGCTATTTTCTCTCATCATTTACATTAATTAAAATAAAAATTAAGCCTGACATTTGAAAGGAACTCTTCTAAAAGTCCATAAGTTGTGTCTAATGCATGCTTTGTAAAAATAGAGTATAAAATGTAATGATAAATAGGATGCTATAGGATTTTATGTGTCTTTTTCAATGTATTTGCGATTAATTTTTGGCTAGTTAAAATTTAAGGATGCTAAATTTTAAATTTTAAAATTTAAAAGCTATGCTATAATTTGTATATGTGGTATGTGTATGCGCTGGTACTGGGACTTGAACATAAGGTCTCATGCTCTCCCTTGGATTTTTGCTCAAGGTTGGCATACTACTTGAAGTGTACCTTCACTTGTAGCAATTTTCTGGTTAGCTAGAGATAAGAGTTTTATAGACTTTCCTGTCTGGGCTAGCTTCAAACTGTGATCTTCTAGGTCTTGGTCTTCTGAATAGCTAAGGTTATAGGTGTGAGCCATTAGCCCCCAGTTTACAAGGATATTTTTTATTGTTACGATGACTTGTTATTAAATACACTTTTATAGTGTTACTCTTTTGAGGGAAGATCTTTTCTGTATTCCGATTAGATAAGTTATAGTCCTCCTAGATAGCCCCTGATACAGTGATTGACATATATTAGGTTTCTAAAATGTTGGTGATGAAAAAAATAGAATACTTAATACTTTTAGTAATAAGTAAAATATGTATAATTAGTAATGCATAGTTAGTTTTGATGTGTGAATAAGCTCTTTCTTACATGTTGGCAGTGCTCAAACTTCATTCTTAATCAATTCTGGGAAACTTTCTGTCAGAAACACATTCAGGGACACATCTCAAACATAGTGGGAACAGCAGAGAGCGGTGTCTCACAGCTGTAATCTTAGCTGCTTAGGAGGTTGAGATTGCAAAGCCTAACTTGTGAACAAGTGAGTGAAGCCCCATCTCCATAAATAAGTCATGGATGGTAGGTAGCACATGCTTGCTGTGCCAGCTATGCTGGAAGCAGAGATTAGAGGATCCTGGTTTCAGGTAAGCATAAAAGTAAGCCCTATCTGATTGTATACCTAAAGAGAAAAGAAAAGGGAGGTATGGCTGTAGCAGCAGAGTGCATGCCTAGCACCTGTAAGGCCTTGAGTTCAAACCTCTAAGCTACCAAAAAGTAATTGGCAGAAATACACCCCAAACTTAATGTAATTAATACTTTAAATACTTACTTATGGAAGTCTACTATTTTTTATTATGAAAATACCATACAGAGGGGTTACAATTACATGCACAAGGTAATGAGTACATTTCTTATCAAGCATTGTTGCCTCCTCCTTTGTTTCCTCTTCCCATCCCTTCCCATCTCCACACACCCCCACCTCCACCCCCCACGCCAAAGTTGTAAAGTTCGTTTTTTGACATAACATCTTGTACATCTCATTGTTGCAATGGGTCCACCTGTATCCCTATTTAAACAATTTGTTTTGCCCTTCCCCTCCACAAATTATACCCACATCAAATACAGTGAAAACAGGGGTTATACCATGGGGGAGAGACATACAAAGCAACAAAGAAATCATCTTATAAATATGTTAGAAACAATAGCAAGAAAGAAAAATCATTTGAGTCCTTATCTTGGGGTTCATTTCCCTAACATCAGCTTATCTGATGGTTTCTGCTTGTCTCAGATATATACTAGTTATTGCAAATAAGGGAAACCATGGGACCTATGTTTCTATTGAAGTTGCAGTGTCTGTGTCCACTGATGTCAAAGAAGTCTCCAAACCATATATAAGAACTGCTTCATTCCTTCAGAATCTCCCAGGGATATAGCAACAGTAGATTTTTGTTTCTCTGGTACAGGCATGTTTTATCTGGCCTATCTGAAATAGTGTTAAGAAGTGTAGGAAATCCATAATTATTATCTGAGAAGTCTATGTTTTTGTCATAGCAAAGAGGCTTTAAAATTTGACTTATAAAGGAAAACTCTGAATACCAGATGATTAATATTTCACAAAAACAGAATAAATGCAGAAGCAAAGGAATTCATTATCCCTACAAAAATAAAATAAATAATGTGCAAATGTGGGAAAGGTCATTGTATTTGATGCTTGCATTATGCATAAAGTGATGAGGATTCTTTTGAAGTGTTTATTATAATGATTTGCCATGGGACTGCATTATGAAATCATTGCACACAATTAAAATATAGAGGCCATAGTAGTACACTAGTGGGCTTCAAACAATCTCAGACACACCCTTAGCTATTTGTGAACATACTTATGCCTAGAGAAGAGAAAGGAATTAGCTATCTATGCATATGAGTAATCTCAAAGCATAATTGCTGTGAGACCAGTGGCATCCCAGTGTGCTTTGACTTTTCACCTTCCTCTTTCCTTCCCCTATTCCTTTCCTCTCCTCTCCTCTTTCTCCTCTTCTTTCCCCTTCTCCCCCCTCTCCTCCCCTCCCTTCCTTCTTAATTCTCACTCTTCTCTTCTTTAGACAAGGTCTCACTATGCAGGCAGTCCTCATGATCCTTCTATCTCCAAAGTGCTATGATTACAAGTATGCAATACCACACCTGCAACTTTGATTTCTTCTATACAGCAGGAGAGAAGATTACTACAGGCTTTGAATCAAGATCCCTTAGGTCTCAGCTTCTTGAGGAGTATCTGGAATTACAGGCACAAGCCACTGGTATCTGACTAAAATGTCTATGGTTTTGTCAAAATAAAGCCCTACATGTGTTGCAAACATAATTGTTTTACACTGGTAAATACCTGGAGAAAATGAAGTCAGCAGTCCTTGATTACCAGCTGGATAATGTTCACGCAGTAGCTAACATCTCTCACACTCAGTGCTCTTTTCCTTAAAATAGGAGTAGAAGTGCAAACACCTGAGCTGGTGCACTTGTGTATAGAGATCAAGGCTTTCTTGTACATGGTGCTCTTTCATGGTAGGTGATAATTCACCTATTACATTAATTACCTCAAAGCTCCCCTAGGAACATTATTTTAATGCATTATAATATGGTGAGCTTTCTTGCCTTTCAGAGGCATTGGTTGAAATAAATATTTCTGATTTCAGGTAATTCACTTTTACTTCTCCTTTTCTCTACCTCTCTTCAATGTACATGTCAGCACCATTTAGTCTTTGATCTTACCTCTTAAATCCCAGTAGTCCTAGTGGTTGGAATTTTTCCATACCCTGCCCTAACCTTGTCATACCCTAATCATGTCATAGGAGAATTGTAACCACACTCACTGATCACTCATGTCAGAAATAGTACTTTTAAAATATCTATATCCAGCATGTCACCAGTGGCTCACAACTCTAACCCTAGCTACTCAGAGGCTGAGATATGAGGATCCAGGTTCAAAGCCAATTTAGACCGACAGATGTATTAGACTCTTCTCTTTAATTAACCAGCAAAAAACTAGAAGCAGAGCTGTAGCTCAAGTGGTAGAGTGCCAGGCTTGAGAAAAAAAAAAAAAAAGGAAAAGAAAAGCGAAAATATGGGGCCTTGAATTCAGTACTGACACACCAAAATAAATAAATATCCATATACAAATTAACAAAACATGTTAAATTTTCCCCTCAAAGATTCCCTAAATCTCTCAGTAGACAGCCTTTGCTCAAGTGCTATCCCCTGGACTATTATAAGTGCATTATATTTTTCCCATCATTAATCTCTCCACAGCCTAATGCATGCTCCCCTATTCCATTAGAACCATCTTTTAAAACTACTTTTAGGTTATGGTTTTCACTGTTTGTAATTTCAGTTTTGATGGCTTTCTATACTTTGCAGAACAAAGTAGAAACTCCATTTTACAGCACGCTGCTTTCATGCTGTTTTCCCATATGTACCTCACACCCTAGCCCACAGGCCTGGTGGGGTTCCTAAAATAGAGCTTGAATGCCAAAACTCTATGTCTTTGTGCCTGTCCTTTTCTTGAAATCTTTCCTCTTCTTTTCACCTTTCATCACTTAGGAAAACATTCTTCTCAGCCATGGATTCCTTTTCTGCATCTTACTGGAACTCGCAGAATGTGGTTTTTTAGGGGATCCTATTCTACAAACCATAACATCCGATCCTGTAGGCCTTAAGAGTCTATCTATGGTGATGTGACTCATATTTTCTTTCATTAATTATGCACTTTTTCTCCTACACAGACAAACACACACACACACACACACACACACACACACACACACACACAAGCAAACATCTCGTTAAAAGTTGCTGAAAAATAAATGAATGGTAACTCATTCTAGTCCACTTTTTATCCTCTTCAAATACTACAGAGAAGAAGGAAGACAAACCTGACACTAGGGAGGAATGTAGAAGACATGATAGCAAGCTGCCATCCAGCTTGACAGGAACAAACCTCTAACCCTCTTTGTTTAGGGCTTCAGAGACTTTTTTTGACTCACATTATTTGTGACAAGTCAGGGCCTGTCCTCTGCTTCTCTATTTTGTTTTGAAAGCAAATTTGTAGACATCACAGTACAGGGAATGATATATCACCATGAATTTTTTCTGAGCTTTCAGATTAGTAAATGGCTATTTTCCCCCTTGGAAGTATTGAAATCTCGTCATTCTGACAAATAATACTTATTATGTTTTGAACAGCAGACTTATTTTAACTATATCTTAACAATTTTCTCTTGATAAGTTCATAGTTATTAATGGCATCATGTAAAAACATACTTGGAAGAGAGAACAGTTGAAACTTTCCATTTGTGCTCTGTTAGTTGCCTGTGATGTTACCTATTTTTTAAAACTAAAATCAACGTGTCTAAGTCATAAATGAATCAGATTTAAAAGCAGCACATTGTGAGCAGTGAAGCCCGATGTACAGATCAAATTCTTGAAGCCTAAGATTCATCCTGACAGAGAGCTAGTGTATCATGTCGCCATGGCAACAGGATGTCTTCTGCAGGCTTAAATTTGTTTGTGTTGCAGATCTGTAACTTTAAAAGCTTACCCAGTGCTTTTAAAGAACAACTTGCATTGCTTTTGTGGTTGAGGCTGTATGCTAAAAATTCAGGGCTATTTTGCAAATGGTAATTTGAGTGTTCTTTGCTTTTCTTTTGTTCTTTTTGTCTACAGAGTAAGCAGTTGTGGGGCTGAAATTGCTGTGCCTGAGTGTTCTGTTTTGCCATTTGAGTTGCATCAATATGGAACTGTGGGGGTAAAACTTTTCTCCCCCATATTTACTGTATAGACACTCTGGATTTATGGTTTGGATGTAAACACATATATGTTTGTTGCTGAGGCAATGAAAATAAAAAAAAGCACAGAGCTATTTTAACCTCCTAGGTATTCAGAAGTTAATGAACATTTTTACAGTGTTCTCAAATCTTTCTGCATGGCAAAGACACTCTTTTGCAGAGAGATTCTCTGTAAATAGTGAAGGGAAATAATGATCAATGGTCTGCTTCTTGCCTTAGCAGGATGTCCTTGACTCCTCTCCTATTGCAGCACATTGCTGACAGCTGGGTGCTCATTCAGAAGAAGAGAACAGAGAGCCAGGGGAAATGATAACCTCAGAGGGTGAGGAGAAAAGGAGAGAAGGTGGGAGGATGGAAGGAGGAAAGAAGATGGGGCAAAACAGAGATGGGGGCAGGGGAGGGAGGGAGGGAGGGAGGGAGGGAGGAAGGGAGGGAGGGAGGGAGGGAGGGAGGGAGGAAGAACTATTTATTTCTGACTCTGCAGTGTTTTTAACTCCTTAGTATTATAGAGTAATGGAATTTCCCCACATCAATAGGCACTATATTATTCCCTCCACTGAATCAAATTGTTTCTGTGGATTAGCTTTGTCTTTACAGAGGAAGTTTATGAAGTGAATGTAAACGTGAATGTGGAATAAAGAAGATATCCTGTAGCCTGGTGTGGATAGCACAGGTCTGTAATCCTAGCTGTCCTGGAGGCTGAGATCTAAGGATCACCATTGTAGCCAGTACAGGCAGGAAACTCCAGTTAACACCCACTCACCCCATCCCTGCAAAAAATAAAAGCTAGCCGTAGAGTTGTGGCTCAAGTGGTAGAGCACCAGCCTTGAGGAAAATAGCCAAGCAAGAATACAAACCCCTGTGTTCAAACCCTAATGCTGGCAACAAAAATAAATGAATGAGTAAATATGTAAATAATACCCTGAAGCTCCTGAATTAAAATAAAAGACATAGGACATTATATATATATATGTATATATATCTATATATATATACATATATATATATATAAATTAGAACTATAGTCTTTTGTGTGCCAACTTTCTTGCAAATTATCTTTCCTAGTTTTTACAGACATGAATGCTGAAAAAGGCATAGTATAAGAAATGCTGAACAATCCCACTTTTGGGCATTTACCCAAATGTTTACAAACAAGACCACACTAAAGCTACCAGCACAACTATGTTTATTGCAGCATTATTTACCATAGCTAAGATATGGAACCAACCCAGATGCCCTCAGTAGATGAATGGATCAAGAAAATGTGGTATATATACACAATGGAATTCTATGCCTCCATCAGAAAGAATGACATTGCCCCATTTGTTAGGAAATGGAAAAATTTGGAAAAAATTATATTAAGTGAAGTAAGCCAGGCCCAAAGAAACATAGGTCCCATGGTTTCCCTTATTTGTAATATGTATGAGTCAAGCAGAAAAGGTCAGATAATGTGATGTCAGGAAAATGAACCCTTAGATGTGTATTTTAATGTTTTTTTCTTTCATGCATGTGTTTCTAACGCATTTATAAGATTATCTCTTTGTTGCTTTGTATGTCCCTCCCCCACTGTATAACCCCTGCTTTCACTATATTTGATGTCAGTATAACTTGTGGAGGAGATGGGGAAAAACCAGTTGTTTAAGGATACAGGTGGACCTGTTGCAACAATGAGAAGTACAAGTTGTCATGTCCAAAACGAGCTTTACAAAGTCGGTGCGGGGGGGGGGGGGTAGAAGGGGGGGGAAGGAGAAGGATTGGGATTGGGGGGGAGGGGGGAGGCTGGGAAGGGATGTGAAGGGTAAACAAAGGAGGAGGCTGCAATGCTTGGTAAGAAATGTACGCATTATCCTGCCCATGTAATTGTAACTCCTCTGTACAGTATGTTCACAAATAAAATATAATTAAATTAAAAAAAAGAAATGCTGAAAAAGGCATAGTATAAGACATTGAGTAGGAGTTTCAAGTGCTCAGGTAACTATGTCTTATTTTGCATTGTATGATGTGGCTGAGTAGAGTTAAAATCTTGGAGTTTGTATGCTCATTGGTCAACTATCCATTTGACAAGAAACATGTTCTTTTCCACAAAGTGTGTTTCATTATTTATAGTCTGATTTGGAAAACTCCACTTTGGAGTCTAATGGTAATTAATATTTATAACTGCTTCTGAAATCCTTAGCTATATTAATTTTAGGAAAGCAAATGAGTTCTACTTTATTAGATCACAATAGAGAAGCAGCCCTATGTTGGGTCACCAGAACTTAATTCTTTCTTTCCATGAAAGAGAAATGACTGAGACATGAAAACCCTGGGTGATGATATAATATGCCCACTTCAGAAAACTAGACAAAAAGAGCAACATTTTAATAACACATCAATCAGATATTTCTAGGCATCATTTGTTTCAGGTACTAGTTATAAATGAGACATTTCTTTCTTTTAAATTGTACAATCTTGGGGACATTAGTGAGTGCTGTAGATATTAAGTAGTTTTCTGGTGACCAGGGAGAAGAAGAAAGACTTACTCTACATATTTAACTACCCAACGAATTTTTTTTCTTGTTGACAGAAACTTTCAAACATTTCCACTGGTGTTAAATCACAATTTATGAAATATGCAGTCTTGAGATTATTTTCAAAGAGTCAAGATTTTATTTTGTACAGGCTAAAGAACAGATGACATTTTTGTCAGCTGTCTTGGGGTCCCCCTCTAGAGTTCTTATCTCTAGCCACCCTCACTTGCACAGAGGTAAGATCAAGCACAAGAGATAGATGCACCACAAATCCCTGGAATCTGCTCAAGTTATTTCCTTTGGAAATAAGGATATGGGCAGGTATGATTGAGAATCTACAAATGATATCAACCCGGGGTATCTAGGAGCACCCTAAGTCCAATGCACAAAGATAAACCGAAGAAATAAAGGTGTGAGAACACATAGGCTGGAGTGATGTGGTCCAGGAATGCTGACAGTCACTATAAAGCATCAAGGATCTCCCCGGAGGCTTGTGGAGGGAATCCAACCTCCCTGCAGCCTTAATTTCAGTTAGTTGGCCTCCATATCTGTATGATGATATACTCTCGTTGTTTGGTGATACTAAGTCTGTGGTAGTTCATTGGAGTAGCCACAAAAAAGAAAAGAAATGAATACAGAAGAGATTGTGTGACTTAAATGAATTCATGTGGTTGCTTCTTCATCAGTTCCTAGGCAGAGACCCCCTGGGAGAAGACAGCTGGACAGTGAGCAAACTGTCATGTTAGTTCTGAAGTATTCTTGTTTGCTTCTTAAACACTCAATGTACTGAAAATATACAAATCTAAGCATAAGACACTAGTTTCACATTTCTGTCCTACTAGTTTTTTTTCTTCTCCCTTACTCTGACTTCACTATCAATCCCAGCATCTCTGTCAGAAAAGGTAATTTCTACCCCAGAGAGTATGTTCATGTCGTTTAAAATCTCTGAGTTGAAAAGAATCAAAGCCTTTGCCATCTCTGGCCTTTCATCAAGAAAATGCTAGGGTTTACTTGGAATAGATCACAGAGGAATATCAGCCAAATAGGACTTCTGGAAAAAAGGCTGGGCACTAGCACACTTTCTTCTGTCACTTGTATTCTCATATTTCCTGTCCTGACATCCCCCTACCCCAATAATTATATATCCCTTTTATAGGTAGCATCTTCTATTTTTCCAAACCTCAACAGAATGACCAAGCATGAATGGATGGATTTGTTTCTCTCTAGCATTTTTTCAGATCACAAGCTATCAGGAGATTTCTGATCATGGAAAACATGATCAGATATATGTGGCTTTTTAATGCACATGTATAATTTTGCAAAGCATCCTTTGCTACAGTTGATTTGGAGGAGGTGGATTGCCTACTCACATTTGCTGTCATATCCAAGTCAAGAGATATTGTTGTAATTACATTTGTGAGAGGTGATACAGGTCTATAAACCAGCAGGACTTCATCCTTTGCTCTCATGTAACAGATCGAAATACAGTGGTAAAGGCTAGGCATTATGAGGTGATAGCTGATTGTTTTTATTGAAGTTTCTGATTATGTATATAGAATGTAGAGTCTTGTAGTAAGGATAGAAATTATTTTTAGCGTGAAACAGTTAAAATGGGAGTATCTGGGTATTAAGCTTTCTTTGAAAGCACCAGGTAAAATTCTCATTTATCACTGATGCAATTCTTGTAGAAGTCTTTCCTAATGTCATAGTTGGAAACTGTGGTGATAGTCCAAAGATCCATGGATCTTTCTAATAATTAAACACATGATTTTTAAAATCAGATACAAAGAGGATTAAAACTCTGTAGACATATAATTGCATGCCATATGACTTAAGTTATTTTCTATATGGTCAATGGTATGATGATATTACCTACCTCCATGAGCTGTGGAAAGTTTAAGGAAGTAAGACATAAACGTTTTAGTGCAGTGTTGTCAGAGACTAAGCACTCAATAAATGTGTTTTATTGCTCTTTCTCTATATTCATCTCTAGAAATCCTGAGCTCTACTTTCTCAAATAAATCTAGGGACAATAAAATGGAGTATGTAATTTGGTATGAGTTAAGCATAATGTGCCCTGTTCCTAAGGTCTTGACCATAATTTAGGGCAAGTGACATGTTCTGAAAAAGAGAATCATGGAGACACAAAAGCAGACAGGATTTTTTTCCAGAGAGTGACACCTAATTTAAATTCTAATAATAAAAATTTTTAAAAAATGAGTTAAAGTCATTTTAGAAAGCTAATAGCCTGAAAGAATTCTGAATCCAAAGAAGGCTTGGATTTGTAAGAATTATACTCCGAGATAGGATGAAGGGAAGTAGGGAGGGATCTATAAAGCTTTCTTGCAGAGTTTGTTTTCATAAGGAAGAAAGTAAAACAGTGATAGTAAAACAGAGAGATGTCTCCTTTAAAATAATATTTAGGAAGTGACTTGGAAATGAAATCAAAGCCTCAAAGATAGGCATTTTTCTTATGCACTACCTATTGCAGAGGAACTCAGTCAAACTTCCTCTCGAGGTATAGAGATGAAAACAGAAGGGGAAACTAAAGGAGGCAGTGTATATGTATTTTCTATCAGACAAGATCAGAAAGCTTGGGAACTTTAGAGCGTTGTTTCAGGATAAATTGTTCCTTTCTACTGATGATGCGTCTGGACTATGTTCCATAGACCTGCTTTCTAACCCTAGGTGCACTCGGAGGATGTCTGCAGATAAATGCAAGCCCTGTCTAGCCTTGATCATCTTCCACTATTACTCTGTTACTTTCCATGATGTGGCTGTGCACCTGAGTCTCATTTCCCATTGTGCTGTGAAAATTTTTGTTCAGAGCATCCTTATTTCAATCAATCAGCTCCCAACGGGAAGTGCAGCTCTTTGAAATAAATGCTGACTAGTTGTGGCATCTGAGAATAATGTAGTGCTGGTGCTGGAGAAATGCCAAAGTAGAAGCAATAGTTAGAATAGAATCATGAAACTGGGCATGTTCAGATGATCTCATCAGAACTCCACAATTTTTAGAGGGGGAAATATAATCATGGGGAAATTAAGGCAAAGTCATCCATTCCCAGAGGGATACAACCCTATACTTGTAGTCTTCATTTACTCAACAGGTTTTAAGTACCTATGAAGTGCTAGCTCAGAGCTGAAGAGTGATGATAAGACAGAGACCTTGTCCTCAAAACTGTTGTCACCAATGAACCAGCCTCTACTGAAAATAATATTTTAATGACTTGGTGATGCAGGAAAATCTATGGTACTATATGAGCAATCAACTCCAACTTGAAGGACTACTTTTATGGACTAGTAGTAACTCTATGATTTCCATTCCTTCCCTTTTTGTGGAAAATCTCCTTGATGCCCTTTTATACTTGGTTCATTATTGTGTGTTGGATGTGTAATGGTCAGACAACCGAATATATCCTTTTCATTAACAGGTGATCAGATTGAGCAGAACTGTCTCACAGGAACTGTACTTGGGAAGCCTCAATGGATGATTTAGCTGGAGATCCTGGATATGAGGCCAATTCCATAACAAAATGAGAGTTTCAGGTTCTGTAGAGGGAGAGGAATGTATTTGACATGTAGAAGGAACATGATCCTCAGATCATGTCATTGAAGTATATCATTCTTACAAGAGGGATTTTGCAGAGTTTTGTAATGGCCAGAAAGACAATTGAGCATAATCATTAATTTTCAGGGCCTTATCTATCAGTATTTGAATACATATCTATATCTATATCTATATCTATCTATCTATCTATCTATCTATCTATCTATCTATCTATCTATCTATATATATATATAGAGAGAGAGAGCTTATTCCTTTACTGATAAACCAATGTTATAGGATATTGTGGTTACAAATTACCAAGGGGTCAGACTTCCCTATTTAATGGCCAGCACAGATTTTTGTTGTGATCTGAATTATGATTTTCTTCTCCTAGAAGAAATATTTTATGTTGAAGCCTTAGCCTCCATTGTCATATTTTGGAGATAGGATGTGAAAGAGGCAATTAGTGAGAGATTATAAACACAAGGACCTAATTCTTTTTTTTCTTTTTTTTTATTGTGAAAATACTGTACAGAAGGGTTACAATTACATGGGCAAGATAATGAGTACATTTCTTATCAAGCATTGTAGCCTCCTCCTTTGTTTCCCCTTCCCATCCCTTCCCAGCCTCCCCCTACTCCCCCCACCCAATCCTCCCTGCTTCCCCCCCACACACACCAAAGTTGTAAAGTTCGTTTTTTTGACATGACAACTTGTACTTCTCATTGTTGCAACAGGTCCACCTGTATCCTTATTTAAACGACTTGTTTTTCCCCTTCCCCTCCACAAATTATACCGACATCAAATACAGTGAAAGCAGGGGTTATACTGTGGGGGAATACAAGGCCCTAATTCTAGAGTAAGTTTATGTGTAGGTATTAGAGGCACATGTATGCATGCTATCCCTACATATGATCCAATAGAATCACTACAAACCGAGGAACACTATTTCACAGTTGTATTTCTTTGGCAGCATCCAAATTCAGACAGTAAAATTTGAATTAAAAAATTTAAACATGAGGTTCATTTAGCTTAACATCATCTTATCTGACCTTTTCTGCTTGTCCCAGACATATACTAGTTATTACAAATAAGAGAAACCATAGGACCTATGTTTCTTTGGGCCTGGCTTACTTCACTTAATATAATTTTTCCCAAGTCTTTCCATTTCCTAACAAATGGGGCGATGTTATTCTTTCTGATGAAGGTATAGAATTCCATTGTGTGAGTGTGTGTGTGTATATATATATATGTGTGTGTATATATATATATATATATACACACACACACACACATATATCACATTTTCTTAATCCATTCATCTATTGCAGGGAATCTAATGTTGCAATAAACATAGTTGTGCTGGTAGCTTTAGTATGGTCTTGTTTGTGATCACTTGGGTAAATGCCCAAAAGTGGGATTGCTGGGTCATAGGGGAGCTCCACAAGTGGTTTTTTCTTTCTTGCTATTGTTTCTAACATATTTATAAGGTACCATGTGATTTTTGTTGCTTTGTATGTCCCTCCCCCATGATATAATCCCTGTTTTCACTGTATTTGATGTTGGTATAATTTGGGGAGCAGAAGGGAAAAAACAAATTGTTTAAATAGGGATACAGGTTGACCCATTGCAACAATGAGATGTATAAGATGCTATGTTCAAACATAAATTTTACAGTTTAGGCGAGGGTGGGGGGTGGGAGAAGTGTAGTTGAGGAGGTGAGAGAGAAGGGATGGTAGGGGAAACACAAAGGAGGAGGCAACAATGCTTCATAAGAAATGTACTCATTACATTGCTCATGTAACTGTAACCCCTCTGTACAGCATTTTCACAATTTAAAACTTATTTAAAAATAAATAAAAAAAATTTAAACATGATCCTCAGATCATGTCAGTGAAATATTCTTACAAGAGGAATTTTGCGAGTTTTGAACCATCTTCTCTTACGGGCTGACCTTTGTGAACACCCGTAGATCACAAACTTCTGTAATAACAGTGGAAACAGTGAGGATGGTATGCAAACGAGCAATGCGGAGGACAGAGGAAGAGATTCAACAGGAATTATGTTGAGTAGGTGCTGAGCTCGTATCTTCTTAGCTGTCAGTGTTTCAACATTTTACTGCATTATTTTTAGGAAAACACTCACTACGAATTTTAAAAAAATGACAAAAAGCCACTATTTGCCTATAGAGCAATAGAGTCCAGCATGATGGAAAAGAACAGCCTTTATGTCCTATTTCTATGACTGTCATCCTTCAGAGGTTCAGGGCATGCTAAACATGCTTTTCATTAAACTCCTTGAAGTAAAGTTTTGTTAAAGATCAACATGCCTGCTATGAAATCCTAGTCCTGGTGAACTAGGATTTTATTCTGAAAATAATGGAGAGATATCATCATAACTCCTATCTTGTAGGAGATATGATAAAAACCAATTTCCACATAAGGAAACAGTCTGAGAGTTTAAATGACTTGAGAGACACCCAATAAATAAAGAACTCAACACCATGTCTTATCTCAAGCAAAGATTATTTCCACTATAACCTATTGGGATGGATGCGTCTGCCTGCCATTTTCCATCCCAACTTTATGGGCAAATGAATCAAAGTCTACTTATCGTATTTATAAATAATAGGAAAAGAGATTCAGATCCACAGACAGAAGGACTTGGATGTTCTCATTGTTCTTAACTCTTATTAGATTGTCAGAGAGCTCCTGTGTAGAAAATAAACAGCAGTTACAATAAAAAAAAAAAGTACCAAAAAAAAGAAAAGAAAAGAAAAAAAAGGAACAGCAGGTATTGAAACTCCTTCTTAATCCCCTAGATCTGAGAGTGGATTAAACAACTATGCCCAAAGACAGAGGAGAAGCTTAAACTTATCCCTTAAATGATGACTCTGGAGTCTATGTAACCTGCCAATGAGAAAAATATAATGTTTCTCTGAATAGTGTCAAAGGGGCAGTTGCGGTCTATGTAAATAGATAAAACAAATTAGGGAATTAATAAACCCATGTCCATCCTCTTCCAAGATTTCCTTCTGTGGAAAATCTGGAGGATCTTGAATATTATGTTTCAGAAGTGGGATTCAAATAGTTTAAAACTTTTTTTCTTTATATGTTTCTTGGGCCTCCCATCTCCAGAGGGCTAGCTATCAGAATAGATCATCCTTTTCACACAGAATAAAACCAAGAATTTCAGTGATGATACTTTCACAGGAAAATAGATCATCAAGCATGCTCTGGGCTAAAAGATAACATCCATCCATATTACACAGAGGAATGATCTGTGAAAACAAAACTATGCCCAAGAATGGTAAAGAAGAAAGAACTACTGATGGCATTTTTTAGTTCTATACATTCTAGTTTGAAATATAGGGATTTTAATCTGGACTCTTGTCATGTGAGACAGGACAGGCAAATGAAATTGGTCATTTCTACCCAACTTTCTCTTCTTCTTTACTTAAAAATTCAAAATATATTTTGGTCTTCTGGGGGATGATGTGATGTCGTTCTGGATAATAAAATGTAAGAAGCCAGGGCTCATGCCTGTAATCCTAGCTACTCAGGACGCTAAAATTTGAGGATTGTGATTCAAAGCCAGCCAGCGCTGGCAGGAAAATCCGTGAGACTCTTGTCTCCAATAAACCACTCAGAAAACCAGGAGTGGTGCTGTGGCTCAAGTAGTAAAGCGCTAGCCTTGAGCTGAGGAGCTGAGGAGCTGAGGGACAGTGCCCAGGCCCAGAGTTCAAGCCCCACAACCCATGGGAAAAAAAAAAAAAAACTAAGAAGATACCTACTGGACCTGTCAGAGAAATCATTGTTATTCTAATTAAAAGGATTAAGCTGGTACAATATTTTTTCCTTTTTTACTTTCTGGGGGCACTGCTGCTATCTAGTAACTATCAAAATGTCAGACTCAAACTAAGGATGGATAAACAAAACAGAAAACTAGAGTCTAGCACTTGTTCCTTTAATCCCTTTCCCAGGACACTCTGATTTGAGTGTTTTTTCCCCATCACAACTCATGTTGAGATATGGTCCCCAATTCACCCATGTTGATAGGTGGGGCCTACTGCATGTATGGTCATTCACCAAACTCTTTATTTGTAATAATGCAATTCATTGAATCAAAATCCAATTATATATGTACATATACATATTTTGCAAACCATAAATATGTTCTGATTCTGACTCTTAACAACTAACCATCTTTACCAATCTATTGAATGAAGTATGCCTAAATATTACATGTAGAGACTGGAAAATAATCTGTTCATTCTAAATTGCATCATGCCCACACAGTTCCTGTGTGGGCATGTTTGATCATGATATTTAAAAGAAATGCAGAGAAACGAAGTGGCCTCCAGAGGAGAGTGACAGGGACATGATGATTAAAGGGTGAAAAGCATGTCCTACTAGGAAAGGGTAAAAGAGTTGGCATTTAGCTTCCCAAATATATGAAGTTGTTTTTTGGATTGACATTGCAATAGACTGAGAAAGCTTTTAGGGAGAAATCTTAATCATCTATTCAATGCCTATTTTTTTAAAAAGTCTATTAGAAGTCATGTCCTAGACAAAGCAAATTAATTATGCTTTCCTTTAAGAATTTCACTCGTGATACAGATTGAGTATGGGTATATTCTTTAGGGTAAAGTTACTTTTGCAAAATCATTCTTATTTGGATATGATAACACTTTATTTTAATTTTAAAATTTTTCCTTAAGTAGTTACACAAAGAGGTTTCAATTCAACATGCCGACTTAGAGTTTGGTGCATGCCCGATCTTGTCTCATTGCAAAAGCTAAGCTGGGTCAGGCCTAGTTAGTACTTAGATAGAAGAACTTAATTTAAAATTTTACGTAATGATTGATTCATACTTCTGGGGAGAAGATGCAAGAGTTGTTTGGGACCCATTCCTTCCAAATGACAGTTATATTCCCTACATTCTGGTTAAAATGGAGCTACCACTGACCCATGAACCCATGTAAAAGTGTAACATGGAGTGTGTCTATTTTAAGTAAAATTGTAGGTAGTTCCAATTAAGCTCACATTTTATTGTGAATTTAATCATGTTACTATAGCTATGTGTGAGGAGGGCTGGGAAATATCTCTAGCTGGGCAGCAAGATACTCAGCTGTTAGCATTTTATTTATGAGAAAGATATCAGAGGGAAAAACCCAGCAGTTTTCCATGAACAGGAAATACTAGGATATATTAGCACAAATTTTAGCATATCAATATTTCCATAGTGGATATGTCACTGTATAATTGAGACAGATGTTTCCTAAAATCAAAAGAATGAATCATGTGATCTCTCTTGGATTTGGTTTTACTATGGTGACATATAGTAAACTATGGTAACGCTATACTTAAGCTATGTTTATCTGTGGTCATTGTAGCCATTTCTAACAGTCGTAAAATCTTTTCTGTCCTTAAAGTCTTTCTATCTGTATTAATGCGGAGAATTCCTCAAGTTCTTCATTCTGTAGGTCTACATCTTTCTCTGTTTGCTATGAAGCTTCTCATCTCTGAGAAACGTTTTTCTCCAAGCACTGAAGAAACCAAAGTATGATCTGTCCATACATTATTTTGTACAGAGCAATTGAATACCATAAGCATATAATTTCATTAAATCTCACTATAATGCATATTCTTCACCTATATATTATTCAGTATTTAGTTTATATGAATATTTCCTGTAATTTTCTTCTCTGATATTGATATCTTAACAACTCATTAACAGTCTATATAATTTTATAATGCTGTCAGGCCCAAAAGGAATTTAGCCAATCTTAAAGTTCAAATTCCTTAAGCAATATAGCTAACAACTTTACAATATATAACAAGACTATTAAGATAGTCCCAAAAAAGTGGCTGTCAAAGACCTTATAGTTTATTATTTATTCATTGATAAATAAACTTTCAAGTAGAACAGACCATAAACTGCATCATCCTTTAAGGGTAAGATTTTGTTCTGTTGCTTTTTGATGATACTCATCTTTGAACTCAGGGCCTTGCTAGATAGTGCTCTGCTAATTGAACAATCCTCCTAGTGCTATCCGTTTTGCAGGTTGGCATGTATGCTATTTAAGTAGTACCATATTATAATAATAAACCCATAGAGGCATTCTTTCAAAAATTCCCATAAATTGCTGGTTTATTAAATAAAATAAATATGAGCAGTATTAGATTTAATTATTAAATCTTATTTTCTTCATCTCCAAGGCAGAGATTTATTTTTAATTGTGAAAGTACTGTACAGAGGGGTTACAATTACATGGGCAAGATAATGAGTACATTTCTTATCAAGCATTGTAGCCTCCTCCTTTGTTTCCCCTTCCCATCCTCCCCCCCACCCCCCACCCAATCCTCCCCGACCCCCACCAAAGTTGTAAAGTTCGTTTTCGACATAACGACTTGTATATCTCATTGTTGCAATGGGTCCACCTGTATCACTATTTAAACGATTTGTTTTTCCCCTTCCCCTCCACAAATTATACCGACATCAAATACAGTGAAAGCAGGGGTTATAATGTGGGGGAGGGACATACAAAACAACAAAGAAATAATCTTATAAATGTGTTAGAAACAATCTCATGAAAGAAAAAAAAAACATTTGAATACATATCTTAGGGTTCATTTCCCTAACATCACCTTATCTGACCTTTTCTGCTTGACTCAGACATATACTAGATATTGCAAATAAGGGAAACCATGGGATCTATGTTTCTTTGGGCCTGGCTTACTTCACTTAATATAATTTTTTCCAAGTCTTTCCATTTCCTAACAAATGTTAGCAATGTCATTCTTTCTGATGGAGGCATAGAATTCCATTGTGTATATATAACACATTTTCTTGATCCATGCATCTACTGAGGAGCATCTGGGTTGGTTCCATATCTTAGCTATAGTAAATAATGCTGCAATAAACATAGTTGTGCTGGTAGCTTTAGTGTGGTCTTGTTTGTGAACATTTGGGTAAATGTCCAAAAGTGGGATTGCTGGGTCATAGGGAAGCCCTACATGGAGTCTTTTGAGGAACCTCCATACTGCTTTCCAAAGTGGTTGAACAATTTTACACTCCCACCAACAATGCACTAAGGTTTCCTTCTGTCCACATCCCCTCCAAAATCTGTTGTTATTAGAGTTCTTGATTTTAGCCATTCTAACTGGGGTGAGGTGGTATCTCAATGTCGTTTTGATTTGCATTTCTTTTATGGCTAGGGAGGTTGAGCATTTCTTCATGTGTCTATTGGCCATCTTTCTTTCCTCTTCAGAGAAGTTTCTCTTTAAGTCTTTAGCCCAATTGTTTAATGGGCAGTTGTTTCCTTGAAGATTTGTTGTTGAGTTCCAGGTATATTTTAGCTATGAGACCCTTGTCCATTGTATGGCTAGTGAAGATCTTCTCCCAATCCGTGGACTTTCTATTGATCTTGCTAGCTATGTCCTTTCCCATGCAGAAGCTCTGCAATTTCATGCAATCCCATTTGTCCAACCTTTCCTTGATTTGTTCTGTTTCTGGATCTCTATTAAGAAAATTTCAGCCTTTGCCAACAAGACCTAGGGTTTCTCCTAGTCCATCCTGTAATGTTTTCAGAGTGTCTGCTTTGACTCCGAGGTTTTTGATCCATTTGGAGTTGATTCTGGTGCAGGGTGATATATAAGGATCTAGCTTTAGTTTTCTACAAGTATTTAGCCAATTTTGCCAGCACCATTTACCGAAGAGGCTGTCTTTCTTCCATTCTATTTTTTTAGCTCCCTTATAGAAGATTAGATGGCTGTAGGTCTGTAGGTTCATTTCTGGGTTTTCAATTCTATTCCATTGGTCCTGAGGTCTGTTCTTGTGCCAGTACCAAGCTGTTTTGATTACTATGGCTTTATAGTAGAGTTTGAAATTTGGTATTGATATTCCTCCAGCAGTGTTCTTTCTGTTGAGGATCAGTTTTGCTATTCTGGGTCTTTTATTGTTCCTTATGTATTTTTGGATTGCCTCTTCTATTTCCTTGAAGAATGAGGTTGGAATTTTGATAGGTATCCCATTGAATTTGTAGATAGCTCCAAGGCAGAGATTTTTAAGTAATTTTATTCACCTCATTGATTTTTGTAGGAAATGATCAGTTAAAATAGCCAAATAATATCCATTTTATAAAAGGAAGATTCTAGTAAATTCAGAAAAGCTGTTTGACTGCTTTTTTGTGTAGCTTAAGTAATTGGTTATGCACTTGAGTCCAGGTGTCCATATTGATTGTACATGGGGTTAAAGCCTTTGTATCTTTCATGTCCCATTTTCACTATGTTTCTTCCAATAAGCCCTGATTTGTATAGACTTAATGTATTGAAACTCAAATTATATAGTACAAGGTACAAGATAATTTAGTCAATCAGTAGTTCTGTGGTTAAAATATGGCCTCATGAAACTTTATGTACTCCCAAATTATAGTGCTAACACTAACAAGACATAAAAAATTACAGAGTAGAAAATTTGAAAACTATTCACATAGACTAAACCAACCTGCTGTTTTGCACAATTAAAGATATTCTTTGCAAATGTACTTGGTTGTTTGTCAATACATCTATAATAAATTTCTAAATAATTGACTCAGATCTGTCACTACAATATCCAGACTGATGGCTGTTCAACTTGTTCCTATTTTTTGATTTCTTAACCATTGCCTAGATTAATGCCAATATGCTAAACTACCATCCAGCGTTGTAATATTAGTTTTCACTGTTAACTTTAAATGTAACTGTTTATTGCATTTATAAGACTATAGCTAATGGAAATATGGATAAACTAGCCCATCTGAACTATAGTAGACTTCCAAATATTTATCATAAAAATTTCTTGTTTTAGCTTTGAACAGTAGGAATGAAAATAGGTAATACAGTGATTAAAAAGTTAATCATAGGGTGAGAATGTTGAAGGAGATAAAAATGATTAAGATATATTCATAACTGCTTTGATAAATTATAACTCCTTTGTACAACTACTTAAAGATATTTCTTAAGTTAATCATAGTCATTGGTGTCTAGCCATGAGCTTTTGGGAATTTTACTACATACAGTACTGTATTTGCTTAAGGGAATTTATTGAAGAATATCTACAATACTATTTTAGCATATAAAATGTGAATTGTAAAATGTGACAGATTTTAATAATAAATCAAATTTCTATGTCAGCTTTTTAGGCTTAATCTAGTAAATCCAGATGTTTCTTCCAATATTATAGTAAAAAAAGAAACAACAACAAAAAATAAAGTATGGCCCAGGGCCATCCAGTGAAACAGAGACACACTATCTCAATCCAGGGATCTGAGAACCAGCCTATACCTGTGAATAGAGTTTTAATTTTCATAGATTTAAATGTATAGTAAATCATCCTATAAATAGACATGTGACGGGAAGGGTTGGAGGTAGTAGACATTTTTTTATTATAGGAAGGAAACAGTAAGAAATTTGCTACCTTCCATTTCTTAGCGTTAGTATGGTCTTGTTTGTGATCATTTGGTAAATGCCCAAAAGTAGGATTGCTGGGTTATATGCCCCTCAGTAGATGAGTGAATCAAGAAAATGTGGTATATATACTCAATGGAATTCTATGCCTCTATCAGAAAGAATGATATTGCCCCATTTGTTAGGAAATGGAAAGACTTGGGAAAAATTATATTAAGTGAAGTAAGCCAGGCCCAAAGAAACATACGTCCCATGGTTTCCTTTATTTGCAACAACTAGTATATGTCTGAGACAAGCAGAAAATGTCAGATAAGTTGTTAGGTGAAATGAACCCCACGATAAGTATTCAAATGTTTTTTCTTTCTTCCTATTGTTTCTAACATATTTATAAGATATTTCCTTGTTGCTTTGTATGTCCCTCCCTCACAATATAACCCCTGCTTTCATTTGTATTTGATATTGGTATAATTTGTGGAGGGGAAGGGGAAAAACAAATCGTTTAAATAGTGATACAGGTGGACCCATTGCAACAATGAGATGTACAAGTCGTTATGTCGAAAAAGAACTTTATAACTTTGGCCGGGAAGGGAGAGGGCGGGGAAAGATGGGAAGGGATAGTAAGGGGAAACAAAGGAGGAAGCAACAATGCTTGGTAAGAAATATATTCATTACCTTGCCCATGTAATTTTAACCCCTCTGTACTGTATTTTCACAATAAAAGAAAAAAAAAGAAATTTGCTACCTTTGTGTAGCATTAAGTGATTAAACTTTACATAGCAGCATCGGCATAATCAGGGAAGAACAGGAAGACAGCTTTATCCTTAACATAAAGGAGACTTTGGTAACCTAGAATGAGTCACACAAGAATAATTAATTCCTTATATTTCACTCTTAATATCTCATATTTCACTCCTGGGTCATCTAAGCAAGTGCTCTTCCGCTTGATCCATGCCTCCAGCCCTTTTTGCTTTGGTTACTTTTGAGGTAAGAGTCTCTTTCTTTTGGCCAAAGCGAGGACCACACTGCGATTCGTCTTCCTCACCTCCACATTATGCTTTCTCCCCTGATTTGATGCTTCATTCATCAAGTTCTGAAGCTGTACTGATTGGCAAGTGAGATGTAGCTTCTTCATCTAATACCTATAGAGCTTCCTGATAATTAATGATGCAGGTTGTAAAATGTTCCCATATAGCTGAGACCAATTGCATAGGCATCTGGAGGAAACTCGAAACTTCACAGTTCTATTAATGCAACATCCTGCAAATAAGGAAGGATGTGCTTGCTTGTTTGCTTTTCAACACCTTCTGCCTAGAGTTTTTCTTATCTCCTCAGGTCTCTAACATCACGCTCAGATTTGGCTCAGGCAAAGTTTTCAGCAAAACCCTTTGAAGGCAATTTTCCCTTTTCCTTCTCTTGCCATTTCCAAAAGACCTAGATAGGATCCAACTGGCTCTTCCATCTGTTTCTTCTCCTAATACCATGACCTCAATCCTCTTTCCTTAGACTTCTGTCTCCTTTGAACACTGATTACTTTCTGGGACCTGACTCAAGTTTGTTTCCCTTCCTCTGACTGAAGTAACTGTGCTATGCCAGTTTCTCTCCAGCAATGGGGCAGGGTGTCATACAGTTCAATTGTGTCATTTCATGGGTAGGTAACCTTTTGCGTCTCCATCTGGGTCTCACTCCCAGAATGCCATGTGGTCAAGGAGCCAGTTTATATCTTTTGCCTCCTATAATAAGGCTAAGACATATAATTTTGGGGGAAAAGAGAAAACCAGGAAACACATGCACATGAAAGTGGTTAATTCAATATGGCACACACGCCAATTAATACAGGTTTAGTTTTAGTTTTAGTTTTCCTATGTTTTATATTGCAATAAATTAGGGTATTTAGGGAGTAGAAGAGATAAGTGTTTTCCTTGGTTTCATCAAAGTAGTCATTTTCTGTCATTGGTGGCCCATTTTCAGACAAGAAAGAACAAGGAAATATGTGACTACTTTTAGGTGTATTCCTATCTTGCCATAGCATAGAATAGTCCAGAGTGTGAATTGCTACCAGATATCCTCCCGTAACAGGTGCGGACAAGCTGTTTTGACTGAAAAGCATAGACTCCTGTCCAGGGCCCATAAATTCACTAAAAGCAGCAGAGGAAAGCTAGGCATCCCTGTCTTTATTTTGAATCTGTATTTGTCTAAGCCATTTAACTCTCATCACCTTGGAAAGCAGGGAAGGTAAGACTTAATGTGCCCCGGAAGAAGGGAACAGGACCAATGATAATCACTCCTCTAAAACTACTCTCAAGATTGAGGTAATGGTCAACCAGAGCACACCCATGACTGAGACTATTTATGCGTATGTTTGTCCCCTTTCTCTCTTCAGATTGATAGTTCACGTCTGAAGATGGACTCAAGTGCTATTTCTGGCTTGACTGTGACAGACAGTACTTTCTTTTTCTGCCTTTATCATTTCTCTAGGGCATCTATAGGACAATGATGGGGCCTGCTATGTGTAAACCCAGTTGTTGAGCCTGGTATCTAAAATACTGGTTTTCCTCCTATCAGTTATTTAGGGAAAGTCATTCCCCTTTCAACAGTTTCCTCTTAAGAAAACCTATATAGAGTGATAGACTTGAGAGCATTGAGGTTCTAAGTACACAATTGAATACAGTAAAGAACTACTTATAGGCATTGAAGTTTGATTTTGTTTTAGATGACTTCTTGGTTTTGAAAAGAGTGAACTATGATTAGAAATACATGAACATATGCTTATGTTAACCATGGGGGGGCAACACTTATATTAACCCCAAATAAAGTCAACTTTGAAACACTTTGAAACCAGTGTATGGTTTCATTTTCCTGACTGAAGCTGTCAACTTTGGCCTAGAAAATGAGGATCCGAAGCATTTGGAAAATAACTTTGTAAAAACTTACTGGGTGATCACAATAATTTGATTGGTTCAATATTTTTCTCTTGGAATTTACAGTCAAATATACCAAATTAGGTGGTGCACATGGAAAATGGCCCTGGTACAGCTGTGTCAGGCATTTGAAACATACAAGGAGCTTTTTGGAGACAGCTCGAGATGGCTGTTCTGTGTGTGGTGTCACATTTTTCAAACACATTCCCCGGTTCTCATTATTTTGTCTCTAGCACTTCAGCAGCCAGAAATGGCTTTGCTGCTTCAAAAACCCTGTGATATCTCTTTATGGTAAATTTAGACTTTAAATGTCATTGTCACTTGGTGAAGGCATTTCTGAGAAATGTGCAAATCAGCAAGTTCCCTTTGAAGTGTGTTTTGGCTGAGTTATCTTTACTTAATGAATAGTTACCAAACAAAAGTATGGATGATGAGCCTTATCCAACTTTTGTCCCTACTACCTTAGCAAAATAGTGAGATACAATTGAAAGCAATCAGTTGTTCTTATCGCTGAATAGTAATGCATTTTAGTTAGCTTGTCTTCCAGAATTAGTTTTGTTGAAGCTGCTGTTGAAGAACTCTGGCTATAGAAATGTAAATGTACAGTAATGAAGTGCAAATGCATTCATGAATACATAAATAGGTAACACCTTGGGAAAACAGTGAAAAATTGTTTTCTGATAGACTATTGCTCCCCACCTCTCCCTGGTAGTTTTGAAATACTGAATAGCAATAAAAAGAGCATTACTAAAAAAAAAAAAAAAAAAAAAAAAGAGCATTACTAAATATATCTATATTAGTAAAAAGATGTCAATCGATGCTTTTAGTAATGATGGGGAATGCAGTAATCAGCTTTCACAGGCAAGTTTGGTAAAACTGAAGAAATCATAAACTGCTGGGAGCCTCAGTTTCCTAATATGTGTTTAGTAAAGTTAACAGAAGCTAATACTGACCTCAGAACATGATGGTGAGAGTAAAATAACACTTTTTATAAAGATGGTAATTCAGAGTCTAGTCCATATGGAAAACCTAATTCTAGTTATTACTATAAAGATGGAAAAATAATATGTTTATTTTGTTGTCATACATTTTACAAGAGTTCTTTCATATGAATTTTAAATATGAAGCTTAAACATCTATTTTTATGTATCAATAAGTAGAGATAAAAACTGGGATATATAAGCTTCATAGTTAAACGTATTTAATATATGTCTATGTCTATATATCAATGGATAGATAGATGATAGATTGAGAGGGATTTAAATAAATCATCAAATTCCATATAGAATCAGACTTTTGAAAGTTTGTTTACCTTTGTAAACAAACTTAGACTTTTAAGATTTACAAGGTATAAGTTAAGCTATAATTCTCTCTTCAAGTATAGGATTATGCAAATATTCTCTAAAATTTTTAAATTTTCATATTTTTTCTTGCAAATACATGCAATGATGAGCATCTTTATCTAAAGTAGGTGATCTATATTGTCAACATTTAAAATCTGTAGAGTCAGAGAATGCTTCAATTTGTTCTCTTTGATTAACTTACACATACATTATCCAATAAGTTGACTGTGTATGGCTGTTAAAATTCTACTATAAATTTAATTAAAGTTTGATCATAATAGTGACTTAAAATAACATTACTAACTAAAGAATCATAATAAAAATTTAGTTCCTCAGCTGTACAAATCCTTATCCAAGATAGTTACACATGACATTTTGTTGGAAAAGCCAGACATAGAATATGGCCATCACTGCAAAAAGTCTTACTTCCTACTATGATTTTACAGGATGTTAGGACCATCCTTTAAAGAAGGGATAATATGCCCTTAAACTTGAGATAGTTTTAAAATCTGATCTTCTTCACTTTAGTTTTGAATGAATTTCAACTTCCTCCAACATCATGATTTAGCCACTGGACATCTGGCATAGATGCTGCTATTTACCAGTGATCTTCCTCTTTGGCCATGCATTAGAATCTGTGCAGGGATTTAAGTAGATATCTAGGCCACAAGCTGAATCACAGACAAATTAAGTCAGATCTCTGAGAGATGGCAGGAAGACACCAGTCTTGTCAATGTTTTCCCAGTGAAACAAATTTCTGGCAAAGCTCCTGAACTATGGATTCAACCACCGAGATCACAGATTTACTTCTTCAGTTTTGCATTACCCCTCACTAGGTTGTTTGTATTGCAAAGACAGAGCACTTCCCATGTGCTATTATATGCTTTACACTTCTTGAAGATAATACTCACTACTGTTACTTCTTTATGCATGTGGAGTATTGTTTGCTTACCACTATTATTTTAATTCCAAATTGGGAGTCTTCTTCTTCTAGTACTTTTTTGTTTCTAATTGCTTTTGCAATTTGGGGGGGGGATGATAGTGAACACAAAGTCATAAAACTCCTTAAAGGCAACAACAAACAGACAAAAATATAAAACAAGAAACATGAAATGGAGGAAAGTAAAACAACTTTAGGTCTTTTCTGAAGTAATTGCAAAGGTGAGAGGTTAGATGCTTCTACCCTTAACACGGTGTTGCTTACATATACAGAACTTCCTAATTTAAAAGTTAATAAATGTAAGAACTATCATACTGACTGCCTTCCAATATCATCTTCTAGGAACAACTTTAAAACTACCTATTTTGGGGAAAGCTCATGCTGTAAGAAAAGAGTTTATATTAAGATCTTAGGCAAATGCTAACATTTTCTTAAAATAACGGGTGAGGAAAATCTGTGGATGGAAGTAATTGAAAAACACAATTTGTTAAAAAAAATTTTAAGCCCATGTGTCTACTTCAATTGTACTTTATCCATTTATCAAAACAGCCCAGTATGAAAGAGAATGCTAGGGGGTCTCCAATATCTACTTTTATCACTTCTAGTTGATCATACTATTCTATTTAAAGGGGAAAGGGAAAGAAAATATTATATATGTATCTCATATACTTATACCAAATGTTTATAGGTGTATAATGTAATATATAGAAAGAGATTGACTTCCGATTCATGATGGAGTTGGGAAAACATATTAGTTTGAATATTATTCAGCTCATGACTAGTGACCAAGACATTGATGGCTTGATGAAAGCACTTTTACTTATTGCACATGAAAGCCTAGGAATTTGGTTCAAACCAATATGATATATTATTACTGGATATCTAGAGTCTTTCTACTTTGGTACCTCTTCATCTTTAGCAATACCTGAAAAAACTTTTTTTTTTTTCCTTTAAGGCCATGATTTGGGAATTGCATAGTCCCATTCATATTTCCTTGGCGAGAGCTTAATCCCAGGGCTATATCTAGTTCCAACAGAAGTTAGGAAATATCTTAGGATGGGTATCTCTGTATCTTGTCATATTATTACTATGAAAGAGAGAAAGCATGGATTTGAAGGGGAAACTATTAATCTCATAAGGCACTCAAATAAGCACATATTTTTTCCTCTGTCTTACACAAGCATTTTTGCTCAAACTGTACTCAGCTCAAAAGGCCAGATTTCTAGAAATATATTGTTTTCTTCTTCAAACCTCACACTACAATTTAAAAACTCATATCTGTGTCCAGCTTCCCTGCCTGGATTTTGTTAGGTAATGATATAGAATTCAGTTAAAAGGAGTATCATACCAGGTTTTCTTTTTAGCCATCTTCATTTATCATTTTACATTTCTCATCTGAAAATGAGCATATAAAGAATCGTAGAAAGATAAAACTAAGGGTTTAATTATGGAATGTATGCATAGAAGTGACCCAACATTAAACTAAGAATTTAACTGAAGCAGTACGAAGAATTAAGTATGAAATGAACAATAGTTTTCCAGTATTCTTGAAGCATTCCTATTTACTGTGGCACAGAAATAATGCATGAATTTTCTAAGTGATGTCTGTACAGCATTAATGACACCAAGGGGATTATAGGGTCATAAGACAGATGTTATTCTATGCTAATTTTATACCCAATGTGGCGTTTGTAGCTGGGCCATGCTTCATTTATCCATAAAACCTCTATTTGTTTACCATTAATAACCTGTCTGATCAAGATAGAGTCTTTGAATAGTATTCAAGCAGGAGAATTCCTGCTCTCTTTCACCTGGCATCTGCCACTAAGATGTTAAACAAACATTTACTTAGAGATTTCATCAGATCATAAAAACAGCTTATCCTAGAGAAAGTATAATTCAACATATACGACAAATAGGAACTAGGACAACAGCTAGATCCAAAGTTGCTTCAGAGCTTTCCCTCCTTCTGCTCTGCAGTGTATTAAATTTCATCCTTAGGCTTGATTACCTTGTTGTAAGGAGAAGGCTGCCTCAGTTCCAGACATTCCACACTTTTTTTTTCTTCTGTTCCTGGAGCTTGAACTGGGCACTGTCCTTGAACCTCTGTGTGCTCAAAGTTAGTGCTCTACCACTTGAGCCACAGTGCCACTTTGGGCTTTTTCTGTTTATGTGGTACTAAGGAATCGAACCGAGGGCTTCATGCATGCTAGTTAAGCACTCTACCACTAAGCCACATTCCCAGCCCCACACACTATTTTTATGAAAGCAAATTGAACCTGAATCCCATTAATGAAGGTGGCATTGCATGTCCATGATTTATTTAGGAGAGACTGAATAACTATCTAGAATTTTATGCCCCTATAATATAGGAAGTAGTATTTACCAGCAAAGAAGGAGGTAGTGGAAGGAATGTCTAGACATCCCTCCTCATTTCTTGTATGTCTAGTACAAATATAAAGAACAAAACTATTGTCTTTTCCACAAATACAAACAACTTCTTCCAGCCTAGAGCTAATGCTGGTACAAGGTATGTGAGTCTACACACATTATATAAAAAGTAAACCAAGTCTAGGGGATGCTATTTTTATTATTGAATAAACTGGAAGTACTTTAAAGTTCAAAAACTGCCATGCTTCATAATAAAGATATATACATGCATGCTTTTAAAATATGAAATGCAGAGGGTTGGATATGGTGGTGTAAGCCTATAATCCCATGTATTCAGGAGGCAAAGTTTGGAGGATTATGAGTGAAAACCTATCTGGAAAGCAAACTAAAAAGATAAAGGATTGGATTGATTTCCCAACCCTTTGCAAAGACATGTAGAAAATGATAAATTACATTTCCAAAGGATGTTCTTAACATGTTTCGTTTCTGTTTTTATAATTCCTTTTTAAATTCCTTTTAATTCCTCTTTTAATTCCTGGTTCAAAAAGGAATGGCCTAGGCTGACATTAAACTCAGAATCTTCCTGCCTCAGCCTCCTAAATGCTGGGATTGAAGGTATGTAAGCACCATGCCTGGCCTGTGCTCTCTCTTCTGTTAGTGATTACTGCACTCCTTTCTACTTGAGTAACTCAACATACTTAAAGGTTTTAGCTCATGTGTAAAGAAAGACTACATAAATGACTCTTTCTTATTTCTGGATGGTGTATGAGGTAGTTTTTGGTCTCGTTATTGACTGATGATATTTAGTGGCACCAATATAATATACTAATTGCTAATGCACTGTTATGCTAATAAAATTGTCTCCTTGATCAAACTATCCGTCAAATTAAATCTACCAATATTAGCTCTACCAATATTAATTTTTAGTTAATATAATTTTAATTGTATTAATTCAGTACTTTCAAACAACTGATTGCTTAGAGTTGGATTAACAATTTTAGTTCATCCTTGAGTCTTGGAAGAAGATCGAGAATTTTGTGCAGAAATAGAGGAAGGGATACGCTAAGAGATTCACTAGTTAATAGGCTGTGTGTGTGTGCCTTACTGGCGGTGAGAATACTTTACTCTGGGAGACCACAGTGGCACACAAATGTGAAGACAGAAAATCATATAGCTGGGCACTGGGGGCTCACACCTGTAATCCTAGCTACTCAGGAGGCTGAGCTCTGAGGATCATGGTTCAAAGCCAGCCCGGGCAAGAAAGTCCATAAGACTCTTATCTCCAATTATCCACCAGAAAACCAGAAGTGGCTCTGTGGCTCAAGTGGTAGAGTACTCGCCTTGAGCTGAAGAGCACAGCGCCCAGGCCCAGAGTTCAAGCCCCACAAACTGACAAAAAATAAAAGAAAGAAAGAAAGAAAGAAAGAAAGAAAGAAAGAAAGAAAGAAAGAAAGAAAGAAAGAAAGAAAGAAAGAAAGAAAAGAAAAAAAGAAAAGAAAAGAAAGTTGTGTAGTCTAAGAAAGGTTGTTCTTTGACAAAGGGCTCTACATTCTGAATGTAAGAAATTGGTGGGACCACTGAAGCAAAGATAGTAGTTAGCATTAGGTGTGAAAATAGAAGAAACTAGCCCTGGATTTAGGGAGAGACAAGGGAAAGGAACTATAGGAAGATGAGGGGGCAGTTGTCCCTGCTTTCCTCTTTGCCTTGTCTTCCTTTTATTTTCTCCCCCACAGAGGTCTGCAGTACCTAACTTTGACTTATCTCCCCAGCCTATGATTCCCTATCATTCTTCTTCTCCCTCCTCCCTGTTCAGTGTTCCTGAATCTCTGGCTTTTTATTTTTTCCTCTAAAACTTCCTTCAAGGTCCTACTAATTGCTCTTCTTTTTATTTTAGCCCATCACACATTGCCTTTGGATTTCTGCTCAAATACTTCTTCTTTCATAGCACTTGTCAGAATTGGGAGTTTCATATTTGTGACATAATATCTGTATCCATTAGAAACAGGGTTGGAGCTCTTTCTAAAACGTGTAAAAGCCTGGATGTGTCTAACAAACAATAAGAATAAATCCAGTAAAAAATACCTTTGCAAGTAGCAGCGAGATTCTTGGGAGAATACTCATTTTAAAGAATAGATTCCTAATGGAGACAGAATAGATTCCCAATGGAGACAGGATGAGGTAGCACTCTACCGAAAAGGCACATCTGAATTACATAGAGTGGGGCTACCAGCTGTTGTTATGTATTCTCATGTGCTATCAACTTTATGTGATGCAGGCCACTGCGTTCAGACATCATGGCTGGTGAGTTATTGTCTCTCAGTAATGGAGAATGCCATATGTTTCATAAGCTTAAAAGGAAAATTCTCATTTTTCCTCCCACTCCTTCAATCTCAACTTCTTGTTACACTAAAGAAAATAGAAAACCATCAGGAAATAACTTCTGTCTTGCCCAGCATTATAAACCTGCATCTGTGCTCTTATATGCTTCCATCCTTGCTGTTACTAAAGACAAAATTATTATTTTAAGATTAATTGTTGCTATCTAAGATAAATTCTTTTACGTGTTCATTTGGCGTTCTACTCTCTTAGCTAAAATTTATACATTCATTTACTCATTAAATTCCCCCTATCAGTCCTTTATCATTACCTGTATTGTGATCTCAGTCTCACAACTATCAAACACACGGTTTTTAGTACCCACATTAAAAACAAAACAAAGCAAAAAGTATTACCCTGACATAATATTTATTTCCTGGTTCTCTTCAATTCTCACCATACCTGTATAAGAATGATCTTTGAAAAGGTTGATTCTATTCTGACTCAATTTCCTCTCCTTCCATTTTTCTCTTGTTTCCAGTTAGTCTTTCAACCCTGTTCCATGACTAAAATGGGTCTTGTCAGTGTCACAGAGGACTTCAAAATTGCTAAGTTGGATCACTTCACAGTCCTCATTTTATTAAAACCGTCGGCAACATTTGACAGTTGGCTAATCCTTCCTTTTCACAATGTTTTTCACATAGCTCCACAAACACCATTTATGGCTCCCCTCTTGCCTCTCTGGCTACTACATTTGAGTCTATCTTATTGTTTTTTCTTTATTACCCTGATCTCTCAGGGCTGCAGTGCCACGGAACTTGCTCATTATACCTCTTGTCTACCCCATTCTATAAAAGATCTCAAATAATCTCATGGCCTTAAAAACCCTCTGAAACAGACCACCAATACCCAAATGTCTAATCAGAAGCAGTTTTGTATGACCTACTTGCTTTTCAACATCTGCTCTTGATATCTAATGGAGAGTTTAAACTTAACAATAAAAACCCAAACTACTGATATCCTTCTCTTGCCCTAATCTATTTCTACCACAGCAACCCAGTAACCAAGCAGCCAGTGATCCCTGTAAAATACAAAGGAAATAAAAAAGTTACAAAGGAAATCATGTCACACCTTCCTTAAAACTCTCCCACTGCCTCCCTGTCTCACTTTGAGTAAAAATCCAGAATAATTAATATGACTTAGAATGTTCATAACAATTATTCTTTTCCAGCTCTCACTTTTCTAGCTTCTGTCTAATGACTAGGTTTAACTGTTCTCATCAATTCTTTGTCCATTTGACATCCATTAGTCACAGGGAGAAAATAGCCTGTGAAAGTTATATTACAATTCGTCAGCCAATCCTGAGCCACACATCATGCCAATACTACTACTATCCTTTAAATCAACCATGGCCAGGAAGCATACAACTCATAGCAGCCCTATGGAATCATATAGCTCAACAGAATTCTTCCAACTACCTGGTCCAACACTGTTTACCTAGCTCCACTTTCTAACTAGCCTTTCCCAGAAGCCACCCCCAGTGAAGTCTGTGGCCAGTGCTTTCCCCTGGCTCCTGTTTTTACACCAAGTCTGGTACTTCCTACTTTATCCTGTATGTGATGTGCTCCCTTCTTTTGAGAACTGGAAGTAATAGTTCCTCTGTTGACATTCTTGTTTCATTTTTTAGTATCTTCGTGTGTGTGTGTGTGTGTGTGTGTGTGTGTGTGTGTGTGTGTGTGTGTGTAATACACACACACCTGAATGTATACAGATATTGGTGCATGAATCAAGGCCTAGTTTCTTCACTTGGCTTTTTCACTCAATACTGGTGTTTTACCATTTGAGCCACACCTCCACTTCTGGCTTTTTGCTGGCTAATTGCAAATAAGAGTACCTTTGATTTATCTTCTTGGGCTGACTTTGAACTGAGATCTTCCGATCTCACCCACTTGAGTCTCTAAGTTTAGAGACCTGAGCCACTGGAGCCCAGCATTGCAATGCTGCTGCTGCTGCTGCTGCTGCTGCTGCTGATGATGATTCTCCTCCTCCTCTTTCTCCTCCTCCTTCTCTTCCTCTTCCTCCTCCTCTTCTTCCTCTTCCTCCTCCTCTTCCTCCTCCTCCTTCTTCTTCTTGTCTATTTTTCCCTTCAAGAATTTCCTTCAAAGCTTCATCCATCCACATAATTTAATTTCTGCATTATTGTTTCTCTTTCTCATAGTAGAAATTGTTTCCAATTTGTACCTCAAAAGGTATATATTTCCTCCATTATTTCTAACATATATTTTAATTATGAACAGTGAGTGATTCTAGAAATGAAAATGCACATAGACTTTTTTATGATTATGGTCTTTGATTTGTTGTTAGGTCACTAGAACTTAAAACAATGGCAAACAAATGGCACTATCTCTTTGGTTGTGATGGTATTTTCAAACTTGACATTAAAAAAAAAATCATTAAAGCTGGGCACTGGTGGCTCATCCCTGTAATCGTAGCTATTCAGGAGGCTGAGATCTGAGAATTACGGTTCAACACCAGCCTGGGTAGGAAAGTCTGTGAGACTCTTTATCTCCAATTAACCACCAGAAAACCAGAAATGGTGCTGTGGCTCAAGTGGTGGAGCTGAAGAGCGTAGGGACAGCACCCAGTCCCAGATTCAAGCCCCATGACGACCAAAAAAAAAAAAAAGTATGTATACATAGATATATCATTAAAAAAACCCAAAATGTTGTGGTAAACATTGTCTGGCACCATTTTATGGCAGGAAAAACAACACCCTAACATATGTATGCTATTACCCAGTATGATTTCTTATATTTTAAAATTACAGTGCATTTAGAAATGCAAATTAAGTTACACACACACACACACACACACACATACACACACACACACACACACACACACACATACACACACACACACAAACACACACACACACACACACACACCCATATCCCCCATCCCTGATTGCCTGAAAAAAGTAAAACATCCTATTATGTGAACCATCATGAGCCTTGGGACATAAGACTTCTCTTGTCTTTCTAACCCTACTTTCACTACGAAAGTTAAAGTTTGGTTGGTTCACTTCCTCATCATGTCCAATTTATCTTTCTCAACCAGCTTGTCTTTAACACATCTGCTAGAAGATTCTTTCTATATTTCTCTAGTAAAAAGACTCCGATGGTCCTGGATTTCCAATGATTTTGCTATGGATTGTCAGTGCTTGGTGGGGGTCTCGGCTTTTGTAACGGTTTCCATTTCTCAAATTAGAACACCATCTCAGTGCTGGAAGAGGAAAGAAAGCAGACAAAGAAAAGCACAGTAAGGAGTTTTATTTTGAGCGTATAAAGAAAGAGACTTCTATTAAAAGTGATAGCATGCTTGTGAAGTGATGTGTGAGGTAGGCAATTCAAAAAAAAATCCAACTGCCCCAAGTTCCCCTTGTTCAGGTCTTTTGTTAGGCAACAGGGAGAGAAAATCTCTCTGTTCACACTGAACTTTTGTTCTATGCTTAACTGGGCCTCAGTGGAACAGAGTAGATACAGGTATTCTCTGGTTGTGGGAAGAACTTATATGATAAAGAAAATAAAATCAGATGCAGATGTGTACATTCCCTTTGCCCTTCTCTGTCTGGTATGACTTGTGAAGAATTGTGTAGCCATCATCTGTAGAGGAGGGTTATAGGAAGGTGTGTGTTAACCCTAAGCTCTGGGTGCTTGTTTTATTTGGAATGTCTCAGATGTTGGGGTGGGGCCCATCTTCTCCTTCCAGCCTCAACATTATTTGAATGTCTGCCTCTTCTAACAGTTTGACTTGCAACTTGCACAGTTTATGATAGTGTAGAACTGGCATATATTTAGTAGAAACCCCCTTCAATGTTTTAATTGTGATATTTTCATGGGCAGGAGAAGGCTGGGTAGTGGCAGTAAGCCACATCTTAGCTCAATGATGGGATGAAACAAAGCAAACTCTACTGCTCGGTTATAATGTAGCTTAGGTCTAGTAAATACATTTTATTGAAGTACCCTATTTTCAATTTATGATAGGTTTATTGGGATATGTGACTCTACTGAAATGGTGAAAGTGTCCCACTATCAAGAAAATAATATCCTGTTCTCTAGTATAGAATCCAAAGCTCTCCTGACTTAACACCACTGACTGTGTACTTCTTGCTACCATTGTACCTTTGTGGTCCTCAATCAATGACATCATTAATCTCTCAAAAAAATAAACTTTTTAAAATCTCTGTTTTGCCCATGATATTTTCTTTGTCTAGATGAGCTGAATTCTATTCTTTAAAATTGTTACTGCACCAGGCCCTGGTGACTCACATCTATAATCCTAGCTACTTAGGAGGCTGCGATCTGAGGATTGCAGTTTGAAGCCAGCTGGGGCATGAAAGTGTGAGACTCTTATCTTCAATTTACCACTCAAAGACTGGAAGTGGTGTTGTGGCTCAAAGTGGTAGAGTGCTAGTCTTCAGCAAAAGAGCTCAGGGACAATGCCCAGGCAATGGGTTCAAGCCCCATAACCAATGCTGATATGTATGGAACTGGAGATCATCATGTTAAGTGAAATTAAAGCAGTCTTATAAAAACAATCATTACATATTTTTCTCTCACGTTTGGATTGTAGTGAATGGGGATGACATGAAAGTAAAAGTAGAAGAATAAGAGTCATGGAAAGAAGAGGAAAATGGGAAAGGAGTAGGGAGATAATAAAGGTAATAGAATAGTGAATATAGTCAAATAATGTTATATGTGTATATGGAAAAGTCATTATGAAACCCCTTATGAAAAAGCTTAATTTTTTTTAAGAAAATAGTAATCATGATAAGTTAAAAAAAAAAGTTGTATCTTCACAGAAATACCATGCTCTTCAAGAATCCATGTTGTTCTGGGTTGCTTTTTTAAAATTTGGACTTGCTACATCTCACAAACTTTTATTAATATTGTTGTTGTTATTATCTTTAGTTGTACAAAGGAGTTGCCATTCAACAAAACAGTTTATGGTTCTTGATCAACATCATCCCTTTCAACATTCCCACCCATCTCTCCCAACCCAGCTCTTCCATTGTTTTGGATTACTTTTAAGTTTGTGTTCCTATGGTCATAGTCATGTTGGGTTTAGCTTATAAACTGTGTTTTCGGATTTCAAATAAATAAATAAGTAAAAATAAATGAAATGTCTATAGGCTTCATGTAGTTTTCCTAACTGCCTGTAATTGGAATAAGATATGTACAGTTTTTGTTTTTGTTTTTTATTTAACTAACAACAATTTAATAGCATTTAAAGCATTTGTTATTCCACTTGTCTATTTCTGTTTTGTTGAAAGAAAACCATACTCACATTAAAGTTTTAAAGGCTGTATCTGAGCAGATGTCGATGTGTGTCAGACATCTCCAGAGCACAGACAGTTTGGAAGGAGAGAAATGGGTTTGGACACTTATTTAAGGTCAACAGGAGCCAATTTGGATCACCAGAGATTAGTTGGCATTTCTCATTGGCCAAGCCAAAGTCTTATTTTACCCTAAACACAGGGCACTATAACTGATCTGCCTGATGGATTCTTCATCTTTTACTTGAGTAATTACTTAACACATTTCTCATCAACTTCTAATCTGTAGTTCTGCTTTCCACAGCACAGCAACAAGTTTAGATTCATAATACACAAAACTCTTAAATATTTATCAGACCGGGCCTGATAAAGTTATATTTAATATAATGAAGTTAAATAATCCTTTCTCTGTTCATGGCATCCATATGTTTGATTTCTTTTTTATTCGTTTCCTGTCTTTGGAACAGCCTGGCTAGGCATTGGTGCATACATCTCATTGACAGGCCTTCTGTCAACATGTTCTCACAGCCATCTAATTTGGAATTTTTAATGTCTCAGTTTAATATAGTACTGAGTAATGCTAAGTCTTTATTCACAGATGAGAATTTTGATTCTAAATTACAACTACAAATCAAATTTATAGTAGCCAGAATTTTATTTAGAAATGAATACAAATTTAAAAAGCACCCACCCACAGATGATTACCCCTACTTCATATTTTTCCCTTCTAGCCGTGGTTTCCACTTCCCTTTTATGGTATAAATAATCCCCACAGTGATTTCTAACCTGAGAATTCTGATTTGGTTTTCTGTTGTAATAACATCCTTCATGGAGGCTTTTGATTTCGCCACTCTTATTTGCCTATTTGAAAGTTGATTATTAAACTTGAGCAAGTGATTTCAATTAGAAATAATAGATTCATTTAAAAAATCACACCCTAAGCTTCCAGCCTTTTTCAACTGGGCAACCAACAGTAGGCATGTACCCCTTCATTTATGTACACATGGCCCCCCATCTGCACACACAGCCTACATCTATCCTGAATGTACTCCTGTGTCCATACTACATATATTTTTATCTATCCTGAATACACTCCAACATCTATCCTGCACACAGCCCAACATCCATCTTACATGATCCTCATATTCATCCTGCGTACATAGCCCCACATCCATTGTGCATGTACCCCTGCATCTATCAGATATACCACAACACCCATCCTGCATGCAACTCTATATCCATTACACACACAGCTGCAACATCCACCCTGAACTCACAAGTTGGCTCACTGGCAGACCCTTTTGGCCAAAGTTTGTTCATTATTGGAAGTTTTTATAAGGGAAATCTAAGAAAATAAACACACAGGAGAATTTGGGAAATCTGGGTGTTTGTGACTCATACCTATAATCCTCAACTACTCAGCAGGCTGAGATCTAAAGATCATGGTTCAAAGCCAGCCCTGGCAAGAAAGTTTGTGAGACTCTTAATCTCTAGTTAACTCAGCAAAAGCTAAAAGCATATCTGTGGGTCGAATGGTAGAGTGCCAGACGAGTCAAAAAGCTAAGTTTGAGTGAGATGCCCTGATTTCAAACTCCAGGATGGACACTAAAAATTAAATTTAAAAGACTGAAGGTATTTTTGGACCTCATACCACCTCAGCTTATTATTGAAGCTCAGCAGCTTCAATAATTATTATTGATAGCCCAGCAGCTGTATTAACCCTGGATTATACAAGATATCCTCTACTGCTCTTTCTTAATATTAAATTTGCACTGCAGTTCTGTTTGAAAGCAAGATCTCTAACAAAGAGCTAGCCCAAAAGAATGCTAATTAACTTCCCTAGTAGTCATATTAGGCAACTAAAAATGGCTCAACCTATGTTATAAACAGCTTGTAAGAGATGTATTTTATGTAGATATTGTTGCTTCCATTCTAGTGCCAATCACTGTCTCAGTAAAGTTTAAAATAAAATTTAGACTACTTAAGAAGTGAGAAACAAAAGGAATTTGGCAACAAATACTAAAAATTAAATTGTGACTCTCAACCAGGGGTAATTTTATCAGATAAAGTACATTGTTAATACCTATAGTCATTTTTGAATATCTTAATTTGGGAATTGGAGAATGGCCAAGGAGATACTGCTTTCTGGTGAACAAAGGCCCAACTATTGCTAGTTATCTTAAAATACACACACAAGCATTCCCCCTCAAACCCAAACCAACAATTATGCTTCAAAATATCCATAATGGCAAGGTAGAGAAATTCCAGGTTAAACCACACAATAAATAAATAAAATGTATATTCTGGCACTTGCAAACTATCCTGGCTCTCAGATTTTCCTGTTAGCATTACATACTGAAGTTTAGTATAAAACTGTGACTTTAAATATGAGGTAATCAAATCCTCCAACAATTTCTGCATTTATTCTAGTAGTAAAGGTATTATTTACATGCTGTGCAATATGTATGAAAATAGGAAAATGTAATTTTGTTTGAATTAAATTTTGGGTAAGCAGGTACAGTATAGCCTTGAAAAAGATCAATTTGATAATGAGTACTTTTCTTCCAATCTAAAAGTATTATTTTCTGTTTTTAAAATTACATCTTTCATTCACTAGGAGTGACTAATTCTTTACTAGTGAGATGCATTATAAATAGTAATTTGCTATCTGTCAACATTATAGATAATTACTAGATTAATATTCAGCTGACCTGGAACCTAATTTACAAAAAAGTGAAAATATGTATATTAGATAGTCCTAATTGAAATTTTATTTCATTATTTCATGCCTATACAAATGCTGAAATAATGATTTTATTAATATCAAAGTTACTTGAAAGATGATTTCCTGGTATAAAACAGTATGATGGTCATTTGTAATTAAGGCAGAAAACGTACTGTTAATAAAGTATTTACTTACTTCTGCTTTTTAATTATGCCTGTTGAGCTACAATCCTCAGCCAGAGTTGTGTGTCTTTATCAATCCTCAGTATTTTAGTTCAGAAAAGTAAAATTTTAATTTAAGTAGTGTACATTAAATATGCAAGGCAGATGTTTTATTGTAGCATTTCCATACAGGCATATGATAGTATATGATGTACCCTGATCTGCCTCAATCTCCCTTATTCCCTCCTCTTCTCTACTTCTCAAAACAAGTGGAACGGGTTTTATTTGTTCTATTTTCATAATGCAAACAAACTGCTTTGGCCATATTGATCTCATTCACCTTCTCTATTATTATAGCCAGTCTCTTTCATCCAGTGGAGCATATTTTTTACTTTCTTGTCATTCCTTATACTTTTTAGTTTATATCATTTGTACCAAGAGGGTTCACTATAGTATTTCAGACATGCATGTATTATTTTTTGCTCACAATTCCTCTCTCTATTGCTTTTACTTTCTCTCCACAAGCCCCTACTGATCATTGAGCTCATTCATACATAGTTACAACATTCACCCTCCATCATTTTTGTCCCTCTCCCCTTAACTTCGTCACCTTAAATATCTCATAGTTGGAGTCATGGTTTATGTATACATGTATATGTGTATGTGTATGTTTTATGTATGTATATATATACACCTAAGACCATGAATATGCATATCTTTTAGGTCTAGTTCCCACATACAAATGAAAACATACAATATTTGGCTTTTTGAGTTTTCCTTATCTTTCTCAACATAATGTTCTCCCATTTCATCCAGTCTTCTTGCAAAAAGCATGATTTTACTTTTCTTTATGGCTATATGATATTTCTTATTTTAAGTCTGAGAGGTTTTCTGTAGATCTTTTATAAATGACACTGCTCAATTTTATTGCCTTATCTATTAGGACTTGAATATGAAATACTCCCAAGAGGCTCGTGTAGTGAATGTTTGGTGGTGCTAAAGTCCCTGGGGGAATTTGCTCAGATTTATTGCCCTTTCTATTAGGACTTAAATATGAAATACTCCCAAGAGGCTCATGTAGTGAATGTTTGGTGGTGCTAATTTGAGAGATTTGGGTATTTTGGGGAGCTTATGGGATCCAGCTGGAGGAAGAGAGTCACTGGTCGAAAGTCTCTGGGGGAATTTCCTTCCTCTTCCTTGGTTTATCTCACTTAGAGCTGGCATGCTACCACCTGAGCCATGCTTTTAGACTGCAGTATGCTGATTAATTGCACTCTACTTCTAGCTACTTTGAACCAGGATCCTTACATCTCAGCCCCCTTAGTAGTGTGAGGGTTACAGGGGAGCCACTGATATGCATCTACATTTAGATTTTTGATAAATTATTATTTAGAATTAGTTATATCATTTCACCAGTTTCTTTTCTGTTTATATTAGTTATGTCCTCCCCATTTATTTCCTTGTTTTTTTTTCTATTGAAGTTTTAGATGTAAATTATATTTAGGACACTATATTTCTAGTGTATATTGGTCATAACTTTTATACACCTGTTTAATTAAAAATAGGATGTTCATCAGTATCTCTATAGTAACCATGGACAAGAGAAGGACCTAAGAAAATGTCACAACTTTCCAGTATTTCATGCAGTTTATTTTAAATTTTCTAACAACAACAACAATAACCTGGTACCTTAAGTGATGTATACTGTCACCATTTTGGAAGCTAATAGTCCAAAATCACGATCCTAGGAGGACTAGATTCTGTGCAGGAGGGTTTGTTTTGCCCCGCTCCTATTGGCTGGTAGATGGCCATGTTCTCTGTTTTTTCTGCACCATCTCCCTTTTATGCACAGATCTGTCACAGAATTTTCCTTTTTATAAAGACTTTAGTCCTATAGGGTTAGGTTCTATCTTATTGGACATTACTAACTTGATTAATTTTATAAAGACCTGGTCTCCAAATGAGGCACACAAAAGTTTACGAATACAATGTATGACTTGGCAGAACATGCTCAAACTCCTAATACCTCAAGATGCTCCCCCAATTAGGTATTATTGCTAATTAGGTATTATTGTCAATGTTTGTTTAAATACACCAGTATTTATCATTTTCTTTGTCCTATAATGAAATACTAGATTCTAAAATATTTCCTTCTACTTCTTTTGCTTCTCAAAATAATTCATTTTAGTGATATCTTTGTTCTTGATAAAAATATACACCTTTATATGGAAATGACATTATTTTGTCCTAGCCTTTTAAGCTTTTTTAATTTTTTTCTATTTAATCCATCTATCTATCTATCTATCATCTGTCTGTCTGTCTATCTATCTATCTATCTATCTATCTATCTATCTATCTATCTATCTATCTATCTATCTATCTATCTATCTATCTATCTGTCTATCTGTCTGTCTGTCTGTCTGTCTGTCTGTCTGTCTGTCTGTCTGTCTGTCCACACACCCATATTTGGTGCTGGTACCAGGATTCTAGCTTGGCCTTTTTTCTCACTACTTGCCTTCTACCACTTGTACCATGTTTCCAGTCTAGATTTTTTTCTAGTTAATAATAGATGAATTCTTTTAGATTTAATTGCCCAGGAGGGCTTCAAAGCTAAATCCCTAGATCTCAGGCTATTGAGTAGTTAGGATATTAGATGTGAGTTACCTGAGCCTGGCTTTGCCTTAGCTCTTGAATCACAGTTTATATATAGACTTAACACTGGATTCAGTTGTTTACTTCCAGAAGATAGAAAATACAATTGTAGTGTTTCTTGATTTCTTTTGCATTGGAAAGCCTCTTGTGCATCCCATTTCTATTCCTATGTATCATAATAGTATTTTAAATACCCTCCTATTCTTGTCCCTATTCTTGTCACGATGAGGTTAGGTTTGGATTTGTTTTTGTTTATCTAGCATTACCTTCATTGACTTCCCTGAATCTAAAGAGTCATATGTCTTATTGGTTTTAAGAAGTTCTCACAAACTCTCAAATATTATTTCCTCAAAATTGCTTTTATTTATCTTTTGAATTGAAAGACGTTTCCAATTGGACTCCACATATTTCTTAATCTTTTCTATACATTCCAACTCTGTTTACCTGAGAGTTTTGAAACATTCTTTCTTGTAAGGATTACATCTACATCTTCAAAGCATTTGTCAAATTTTGTCTTTTCGTGTATTTTTTGATATGTTTTTTCAAGAAAGTTTAGTTTTCCATAAAATTATATGTCTGATATTTTCAGGAATCAGGACAGATATACAAATAATGACCTATATTTCCTATATTTATATGTTTTAACATGCTTAAAGAAAATATGTTCTACTTTCTGGTCTTGACAATGAACCTTTCACAATGAGATGGAAGGCCCAATATATCTAGCACAGTATATCTGTGCTAGAATATAGTGTGATATGTCCAAGGCGTCTGCTCCCTTTCCTGCATACTATTATGTCCATCCCATAATATAGGAGATTCTCTCATTAGCATGTGGGCTTTGCATCCATTCATATAAGCTCCATCCCTGCCACTAACAAAGTTACCCCCTTAGCAATGTTATCAGTTCAGGAGTATGCACAGAAGTGGATCTGATTTCCCTTAGGATGAACAATTCAGGAAGAGTCCTAAGCCAGCCATGAAACAGGCTAAAATCATGTGGAGCAGAAATTTGGGGTTTCTGTATGCTGAAATATGATGTAGAAGAAGAGCAGTTAGTGAATCTAACTTACAAGTTTCCACAAACCCATACTTCTCACCCAAGGAAGATGAATGAAATTAGAGAATGGCTATTCTCAGAGGGTAGATCTCTTCTGAGATACAATCCTCTTCCTTTTTCTCTGCTTCCTCCTCCTCTGCTTTCCTTTTTTTGTGCAGGTCCTGGGACTTGAATTTTTAGGGCCTGGATTTTAATCCTGAGTGTTTTTTTCCCCTCAATATTAGTGGTCTACCATTTGAGCCACACTACTACATCAGGTTTGGGGGGTGTTAATTGGAGATACCAGTCTTATAAACTTTCCTGCACCGGCTAGCTTCAAAACTTGATCCTCAAATCTCAGCCTCCTGAGTAGCTAGAATTAGGGTTGTGAGCGACCAGCACCTGGCTCCCCTTCTTTTCTTGTCTCTAAAGTTGTGTTGTTAAGAGCTTATTATTTTTTTTTAAAAACAAGCTTTGAAATCATTGAGTCTCCTGAAATGGAAGAATTGTATCTCTTAACTATTTCTATAAAGATTTTCTAGCTCTGTACCACTATATACAAGTTCTACACTCAATATATCTTATAAATTATGTATATAATACATATTATATGCCTTGTATCAAGCTAGAGATGATATGATTCCCAAGTGATGTCTTGCTTTTTTCTTTCTCCTCCGTTTTTTTTCTTTTTTACTTTCTATCTATTCTTACTACTCCTGATTTAATTAGACTGGTTTTATTATGCTCCTTGACTGTGAGAATAGATCTACCTAGACTTCCTATCTAACCTCTTTCCAGGTTCTTTGCTGATATCCAGATTAGATTGAAATACATAATGTACTTAGTATGATTATTAACACTTGCCATCTTTCCTACCTGACACTTTGTCAGCCCTTTGTAATTCCCAGCATATAAAAATCTTGTAATTCCTCAAACATCCTTTCAGCTTCACAGCTTCATCTCTTTCATGGCCTTCTACTTTTGATTTTCTGCAGCACCTGTGATATTAAGTCTTTCTTGGCCAAGATGGAGGAATTCTTTGTTCCCTTCTAATCACTTAATTCTTTACTTTGCATTACTTGTTTTTCTCCCCCTATTGGGTTACAAGGAAGTTTCCTGATGGACGAACCTCCTGGTCCTTGTACAGTGTGAAGTTGGTACAAGGTAAGAACTAATTTAGTTGATGAACAAGTGAATAAACAGTCAAAGTCTGTTTTGTCACCCAATTAATCCTAAAGTATTGCATTCCAGACTATTCTTTCTGTCTCTATGTGAGTCTACCTTGTAGGTTGGTGTAGGATAAGGCAAAGTATAGAAAAAATCAACTAGATACATGGAATATTGAGCTCTTTAGGACTGTCCTACCCTCCAGTACTGGCAGTGACTTTGGAGCTGAGCCAATTCCTGAAAGTTGTTTTTGAGGAATGAATTCCTTGTCCATATGCCTTTTATCTGCTTTGTTTTCCCAAATTATCCTTCTCCAATACTAAGGGAAGAAACTTAGACATTAACAAGAATACCATAGAGGTATTAGAGCCTCTTAGCAACTGGACTCAGAGACTACCTCAGGGAAAGCTGTCCAGTGCTTCTTGCCTTCAAACCTTCTCTAAAGCAAGTAAAATATACGTGTACCCTTTGTATTTTTCTTCCTTTCTTGTGTGTAGAGCAATAATGTAAAATAATTTCAGTGCCTTTTGCTGGGGCATGTTATTTCTGAACAAATGTCTGAATTCTTGAATTAAAAAGTGCATAAAATAGGTGCATAAATAGCACCTATTAGAGGTTGTAGAATGAAACATTAAAAAATAGTTTTCTTTTCTAAAAATAATTATTATTGTTTTCCTCAGTTATGATGTATTTCATTGGTAAACTTAATCCAACTACTGTGTAGCTGAGTTTTTCTCAACAGACAAAGGACTTTTCTGGTGACATTCCAATTGGGCTTCAGGAAGACCAGTTCTGGTTTTGTTGTTGTTGCTTGTTTCCTGAAAGGTTTCTGACACTTAGGGAGATAGACACACTCATCAGGCTATTTAATCTGCACTGTCATAGGTCCTTCAGTCTGCTAGACTGCTAAAATCAAGTTATAAAACTTAGTTTGTGATACAAATCTAATATGTAAGATGCCTGTTTTATGGCTTGGGCAAAACTCTCAGTCGTAGTAAATTAAGTGAATGAAAATGTTTATCCAGATCAGTACTTCCATATTTTATAAATATGGTTGTAATTACATCCAAATCAACTTAAAGTTTGGAAAACGCCCATGAGTCAGAATGACAAGATGTGAATGTATAATGGTGATTCTTCTAGAACACAGATTGTGAACCATCTTCTCCTTCAACTCTCTCCAACCCTGCCCAGCCTTTCTGTTTCTACTGCATAGCACAGTGTGTCCTGCATTCATCAAAGATACCTTCATCATGGGGGTATATGCCTGGTGCTATTCTAGATGCTGAAAGTAAAGAAGGTCATGGCGGCATAGGCATATTCTTAAGATACTCATAGTCAAGAGGAAATGGCAGATAGGAAAACAAGCAGTTATGCCAAACAAAGAAAGAAGTAAATGTGAAATCTTAAGGAAGCATGAAATAGGGAGTTCACAATGGAAGTACTTAAAAAAAGGAAGAAAGAACATAATTCCAGATAAAGCAAAAGCGTGATTTTGAGCCACATGGTATTTAGGTTGATTGAATATTGCTCAGGCTTAAAGTATATGATAAAGAGGTACAAAATTTGATACGTGGATATGTGGATGGACTAATGTGGGTCACTATGCAGATTGTGTGAGGCATACAACACAGCTAGGTCAGCCTGATTCCTCTGTATGATGGCCAGAGGGAAGCATAGGTGGAGAGGAAAGAGGGACGAACTGAGAAGAGAAACAGAACTGAAATACAGTCATCCAAGAGCCATATGTTTGGAATTGTCCTTGGTCTTTTCATGTGTGTTGATAGAAAAACCGTAGTACAGGAAACAGTGACTTCTAATCATGAATGGCAAATTTGTTTTTAGACATTATACTATTTTGGACCAGAATTCATCAGTTACAGAGTGTGATTGGACTGAAGTAGGATGAAAAGTAGGATAAATATATTAGATAAATTTCCCATTACAGAGGAAACTGCTGGAAAAGGAGGAAATTCTTTGTTAGCTTGTTCTAATAGTCAAAATAGCACCTGACTGCATTGAAATGAATTTTTTAATGTGCTGTGGAGACACTTATGAGATGTTGAATTTATACTCTTACTTCTATAAACAATATTTGCTAGCACATACTATTTAATTTTTTATTGAAATGATGTACTTCTTTTAAGGCCCAGAAACATCATCATTCAGTCACAATAAAATACCTTTGAATATCAGGAGGTATTGCTTCAAACTTCATCTTAAATATCTAAGACTCATTTTTGTTTGAACACTTACAAAACTGTGTTCCTTGTTGACATTTTTATCTGTGGTGAGAATTGGCATTTATTTTTGTTGATATCACATAATCCCCAGAATAAAACTAGTAAAATAGTAAAAATAGTAATATTTTAAGAATTTGAGGTATGTAATTGTGACATTATTGTTTATGCATTTAAAACAGCAAAAGTAGTAATCTCAGTTAGTCCTTCAGAATGTGAAGCCACTGCAACCCATTTGCAGTTGTGTGCTAATATTTCCAGGTGCTTCCATTTTATGTGTGTGTGTGTGTGTGTGTGTGTGTGTGTGTGTGTGTGTGTGTGTGTGTGTGTGTGTGTGTGTGTGTGTGTGTGTGTGTGTGTGTGTGTGTGTGTGTGTGTGTGTGTGTGTGTGTGTGTGTGTGTGTGTGTGTGTGTGTGTGTGTGTGTGTGTGTGTGTGTGTGTGTTTAATGTACCCCTGTACCAGTACTGGGCTTGAACTCAGGGTCTGGGTGTTTTCTGCTCAAGGTAGGTACTCTATGACTTGAGCTCCATTTCTGGCTTTTGGTGGTTAATTGGAGCTAAGAGTCTCTCCGATTTGTGTGCCTGGACTGCCTTCAAACTTCAATCCTCTGTTCTCAGCTTCCTTAGTAACTAGGATTACAGACAAGAGGCACCCGTCTGTGCCCAGCTAGGAAGTCTAAGGCATAGGTAAAGGTTGAAAGGAGAGATTTATTTTCCTCTTGTCCTTTTTGTTGTTTTGTCTTGTGTCTAGGCATAGGTTCAATTAAAAAAAAATTGTCAGTCAATAGGTTTGATCTCAGGGCCTAGTCACTGTTTCTGAACCTTTTTCCTCAAGGCTGGTGCTCTACCATTTTGAGCTACAGTGCTATTACTGGTTTTCTGCTGGCTAATTGGAGATAAGAGTCTCATGGATGTTCCTGCCCAGGCTGGCTTTAAATGGGACCTCAGCCTCCTGAGTAGCTAGGATTACAGGTGTGAGCCACCAGCACCTGGCATAGCTTCGATTCTTGTTCCTAAAGTTATTCTATTGCTGAACTTTATCCCTAAATGTAGGAGTCTTTTAAGTAAACAGAATTAAACAGAAGGATCTGGTACTTAAACTTATCTCATATATGTACTTAACATGGATGCTTTTGATGCATTAATGAGGTGAGAATTTCATTTTATCAATGTGAGCAGCAGTTCTACTAAAATAGACTAGTAGAAAATATCAGAACATATTACAAGTAGTTAGGGTATATTTAATGTTATTAAATTTTTCTTTTAATCATACACACAATGAATTTTTAAAAAGATTGGGGTGTTCCCCACCTCCCCAAATTTATCATCTTAAATGATAAACAACTCCATTTTCCCAGTACTCTCTAGCTGTGTGGCCATATGATGTTATTCTGGCAAATGGGATATGAACAGAAGGGAAAGAGTCTATTTTTGGTTTGTACCTTTCAGAAGAAAATGGGACTTATTTCCTTCTGGATTCTAGTTTTGCTTGAATGTAGGCATATTGGTGAGAGCTTAATTAGCCACTTTTACAACTAAATAGAAATCACGTATGGAAAATCACAAGACAAGGTGACTGAATGAGCCTGAAAATCCTGCAGACCCTGACCCTCCACCTCATCTGGCCCTCCAGTTGAAACATCTTGGCCTCCTATCCCTCTAGTTGACTTTTAATTAAAAGATACAGTAGCATCTCTCTTATTTATGCTTTTACTATTTTGGAGTATCTAATGGTCATTGAAGAATTGAATGTAGCTCTAGAAGCAACCCTACAGATGTTGGTTTTGCAATATTGAACTGGAAAACTATTGACAATAAGTACTTTGTGGCAAAACACTTGCTGAAATTTTCAGAGAGATTTGGATGGAAGTTCATTTAGCAACCAATCAAATTTTTATGTCCCTACTGCCTATAGCTTGTTTTTATTTATTTTATCTTTGTTTCTTTTTTTGCCATGTAGCAGAAGCTTACCAGATAGGTAAAATAAACTTAAAATCTACCTCTTAAAAAGAGAAAAGAAAGGGAATATAGTTGTATTAAGATAGGCTCTTTGTTTCTTAAGACTGTGGTCTAAATTGGCTGAGAGTTTTATAATTCAAGGCCTTAATAAATCAGTCCTGACAGAAAACAAAGGCTTCTGTGCCCAAATGGAGGCAGTAATAAAATAAGTCTCTACATTAAGTAGCAGTCTTAGCAGGAGATAAGATTGGACAAAACCATTAAGACTACCAGACAGTGGCAGCCAGCCTGTTGGGAAATATTAGATTAAGGATTTTGCCTTCCTACTAAAGCCAGTTGTTCTATGTCTCTTCAAGGTGGTCATTATTAAATTGAGCAAGAGGATATTTGACTGGGAAGAGAAGAAAATAAACAAAAGATCAGAGTTTCCAAGCTAAAGGGCAATGTACAATTAATAAAAAATGTGTTTTTATTTACTTCCAGCTATGACTTATGTAATCAGAATCCATGGGTCTACTAACATTTTTTCACTTTAGGCATCACCAATAATATTGACAATGGATGAAAGGTACTATGGTCCATGCTTAGTAAACTACTGTCATAGTTTATCCTTTAAAGCAAACTTTGTCTTCCTAAACCGAATCCAACCCTCACAAAAGAGCCTGCCAAAATTCTGAACTTTCCAGGGTGTTAGTATGCTCAAATATCTACTTCTTATGTAGCCTTGGAGATGATGCAGATGTAAAAACTCCCCATGAAGACCAGGACAGATATTGATCAAGATAAAGGAGGGACTGGATATGGACCAATGATGGCCATATAGCTTGACATAGGAAATGATTCCATTGTTGAGTCAAGATCCTACTATATCATTTCTATGCTCTCATTTTCTGAACTGAGTTCTCTATTACTTCTACCTCGTTCTTTTGTCACACTGTATATTAGGTTGGAAGTCAGGGACACTCACTTAATTTAGATTTATAGATTCCCAATTCCAGAGAAGCCAGAGATGCTAGACTTGTAACATCATGCGAGTCCCAAATGGGACTCTGAGCATTTGTTTATCAGAAAATACGAAAGCAGAGCATGTTCTAACTATGAATGAGAATTTTAACTCTTAATGAACTAAATGGGCAATGATGCTAAAGACTGAAGAAGATTCTCTCTTATGGAGAAAACTAACTTTCCACAAAACTTATAATCTCTTCATGTGCTACTAATAAATGACATGGAAAAGTGTAGAGAAATCTGTTTCTCATGTCATTATCTGTGTAATGAGGGACTTATGCTAAATTTATCTCTAAATTTCTAGCTAAATTATGACTGAAGGGAATAAAATATAATCAGTGAATCAAAGGGTCTGTTACTATCACAGAATGCTATCATTAAAGAAAGGCTTGAATTTAAATATGTGTATTTTGCTGTGGGGAAATAACCCAACATGTGTCAGCAGACTCCTTCGTGCATCTTAAGAAACTTCTCATTGCTCCCATGTCTTTTGAGGGTTGTGGAATCTCCCCTTCCATTTCAGCTCAACAGTAAAGAGGTCGTTACAGTGTTAGCCCCCAGGTGGCAGTGCAGCATTCCAAGTTTAGAATGTCTGGCCTAGTGCATTTGAAAAAAGGCAATACACGCTCATCTTGGGCACATTTATGTGCAATATTTCTCCCTTTTGGAGGAAATCTGTTGTAATTCAAGTGCAATAAGACTTGAATAATCAGAGACAAACAGTCCGTACTGAAGGAACCCAGTGGCAATCCAATTCTGCTTGTTGGTACAGGACCATGGCTAATAAATATAAATAAAAGCAAAAACACCAAAGAAATCTTAATGGTGAAAGATTAGGGATAAGAAATCACTTCTATTAAAAGAAAATCCTTTTATGTTTTATTTTTGTCAGAATTTGAAAATACTCAGTACAAGAGGATTCAGTACCTGTTCTGAGATTAGTTTTCTAAGATACAAATGCAATGAACAACATCTGTCATAAATAATGTTTATTTAAAAGTGTACACACTTCTGATGTCAATAAGGACAGTAGGACTTACTTATGAGACACATAAAAATGAAGAAACAAAAGAGCTCCATACTGTGCATATTACAAGTAGATGGCATGATACTGTTTCATGATAAAAATCCAGTGGTTCCATTTGGATGAAAGCAATATCTGAGCTGCTAGTTGATAGTCAAACAAGCTAGAGTGAATTCTTTAATTTTCCACTATGTTTCACATAGAATATTTTCTGTAGTTCTTTTAATAATAAAGTCATATTCATCAGTAATTGATGTGAAGTAGTACAAGTAAATGGAAAACAAAACTTTGAAAGGCTATGGTTGCAGAACCATCTGGGAAACAACACAGATGTCATTTGGACTGTTTTTAGAATGCCGATGCAGTTTTCTGTTTTATGCAGGTTGAAGAAAATAATTTGCCAAGTTTTACATCTAGTAAGAACATCAATTTATATTTCAGAGAAAGAAAACTTAAAAATGCATATTTAACCCAAAATCCAGAAGTTGGATTGTCCCTGTTGGTCTTCTGCTTATAAAGAGATAATCTGCCCATATCAGAGGTGCCCAGATGAATGCTTAATTGCAGTCTGAAATCCTGTTTCTTTCTACATCCATAGTTTCGTAAATATAGACTCATTCTTCTGAGTGTAATTCATTTAAGGAAAAATACACATGTGAACATATGAGCTGTTAACCATACTATTTGGGAAGCAAAGAAAAATAAGCACAAGGCAAAACATGGATAAAGCAGGAGTCTGCAATGTAGCATGGTAGAAATAATTGACTCTGGAGCCAGCAGGCTAGCATTAAAATCTGGGCTCTGCTGCCTAATCTTTGGTTTGGGGCTACTTTTTCCAGATTATAAAGACAGTACTTATCACAAAGAGAGAATGGATTAATTGAGTAAAATGCTTGGCATATAGCAAATTCATAACATAACAAAGAAGAAAAAGTCTTTGAGTTGAGAGACAGAAAAGACCAGTAACGGAACTAACTCTGAGATATCCTTTAAGGATAATCTTTAAAGATTGTCAATTGTTATTAAGGAAGCAGGATAGAAAGGGCACTTCAGAGAAACAGCACATCAAATATTAGGGAAAGGGGCAGTAGCTCAGTATGTTTTTTTCTAACTTGAATCATTGTATAATTACAGATCTATGAAAATACTGAATATGGAAGGAATTAGACACCAGGAGATTAGAGATGTGAGAGGAATATAATCTAGAGCAATAGGGGAAAATGATTCATTGACATTGCTATATCAATATTGTATTATCCAGAAAAGGGCTTGCAGTTATTTCCTTACTTTTCCTGTATGTAAGAAGATCCCCACATCATCTCTCATGTATGTAGCCTTTCAGATGCAGAGTTTACAAGTTTTACCCACAAGTGACTATGACCCTCTGTCCTATTTCCTGAACACCTCAGATCCAGATAAAGGAAACTCCTACAACCTTATAGCTACATTTTATTTAGAAAAAGATCGGCCTTGCTGAGGCTTACCATGGTCAGGGGTTGCTTCACAACATGACCACACATATCATTTTGGGACGTTAATTCCCATTTCCTGAACACGAATCAAGAAATATTTCTCTCTCTTTCTATTTCTCCCTATTTTAACCCTGTTATACTAAAATAAATCCTTGTTAAAATTTTCACCTTTTGAGACTCCCATTTTTGAAAGACACCCTGAAATGCTTTTCATGAGCTGATCTCAGGTACCTGTGATTTTTCATAGAAGCTGGGAAGCTAGAGTAAACCTTCATTCATTGTCTAGTGACACCATCACAGAGTGAAGACATGACTTAGGAAACACATTCGTCATAGTATATCTGGTTGTTATGGAAAAAGTAGTGTCTTTAGTATCTTTGACTTCTATGCTATCATTGTTCTTCACTGGATATTCTTCAGTAGTTATTCGGTGCATGAAGAAGACAGCAGGTGGAGGAGCCCTTGGGAGTAGCAACCTAACTTCCATCCACATTCCACTGTTGCAGCTCCTTGTCAAGGGTCATCTCAAGAGCAAGGGAAGCTGGGAGCCCAAGAAGAAAATGAATAGAATCACCTTTATCACAGTAACTCACTCTGATTGGTCAGAAGGGAAGTCTGTCAGATGCTCAGTTTGGATGCTGAGCAGGTAGTATAACAGAATCTTCTATTATAAGACAATTGTCTGTCTGCCCACCCCCACCTCTAGGGCTTTGATATTACCCCACATGGCTTTCTCAGTTCCTGAAGCTTAGCTTGAATCACTTGTTTCAACTGAATGATATAATTTTCTGACAGCATTGAAAAGAACTAAAGGAATGCCCTTACCCTCTTTTCACTGCCACTCATCTATGTGATCAGATTGTTTATTGGTAATCTCTACTGCTTTTTAATGTCATCTCTAAGTAAGAAAATCCTATTTCAGCTAAGGGATTTCATCCTGTAATTACATCATAAAATATCACTTTATAAGGAAGGCATTGACTTTGAATTTCTCTCAGCTTCAATATAAGCAGATGGAAAACTATACAATATATACCACAAACAACCATCTCTTTTTTTTTTGTAAAGCTTAGCAGCCAGGAATATTTTAGCTCCCTAAGTCAGCTAACAAGCTGAAGATCTTCCATCATTCCTATGCCTGAACAGTCCAACAAATAAAAACTTTGTTCATAAAGCTCAAAATAGATAATGATACTTCAGACAGAAGAGAGCAGAGCTGTCTCTCAAAATCAGGTTTCATTGTTTGAACACATCAACCTTTTTGTTTTCTCCCTCTTTTTTCTCTCAACTATTCTGCCAAGGACAGCTGCAATTGCTATGTGGGCTAAACTTTAAGAAATCTATAATAATCAAAATCAAACCTTTAAATTACCTCTTCTATTTAACAGAAACCTTCCAGAGAATGTGCTGTGGGTGTGGAAAAAGAATCCTAGCTCTTCAAAACCATGTCAGCTCATCACAGAAATGTGATTCCCATTATTTGTACCTCACCAGTAGTAAAACTTTAGAAAATGTCTCTTTTCTTCTCTAGTTGCCCATTGGTGCTGCTAAAACCAAAAGAGCATTGGGATGCAAGACATTGAATTACACAGTATCTTGGAGAAGTCAAATCTGCACACCTGCAAGGACAGATACTGAATGGGCATGTCGCTTTGTGAACAAAAAGTGAATCCCTGGGTTGTCTGTCATGAAAGAACCCAATAAATACCCTATCAAGGCCATATGTTTCCACTTAAGCATTTTCTAAACCACTTAACCCATCATAGAATAAATACATGGGATTTCATGGACCAGTGCAAACTGACTGCAGAAAAATTGTTGTGTTTATGAGAAGCTGAAAATAATTTACAGTGTAGCATTGTTTTGAATGATAAATAATGCATTTTAAGAACTAGACTCCTCACTTCTTTGTTAAGTCTGAAACTGGGGGATGGTGCATACTTTTCTTCATCTTCTATACCCAATCACTTATGAAGACTGACATTTGCTTTCTAAAACTCATCTGACTTCAGCAGCAACCTCTTCATCTCTCACCTCACAGCTTTCTCTGGGTTATTTAAAGTGAGGACTTCTGCAGCGTCCATCTACAGCTTGAAAGCAGAGAGAAATCTCTGACTGTGTAACCCAAACATATTTATTTTCTGCATTTTGATAAGATCTTCAGACCATTTTTTGCCAGTTCTGGGGGCTTGAACTCAGGAATTCCTCAAGCACTCTACCACTTGAGCTACTGTTGTGCTTCTGGCTTTTTTTTGGCGGGGGGGGGCGTTGCTTAATTGAAGATAATATTCTAAAGGCTTTTCTACCTCGGCTGGCTTCAAACCACCATGCTCAGATTTCAGCTTCCTGAGTATCTAGAATTACTGGCATAAACACTACCATCCAGCTAAGCTACATTCTAAGAAACATGGACATACCTCCTTGTCTCTAAATTTATTAAACTATACTGAACACTGAAGTCAGAATGATCATTATAGAATTGAGAACTGATCTTATCATCATTTTGCTTAAAACCCTTCCAATTTTTCTCCTTTTTTTGTGCTCAAAGAAGTAAAACAACCTTCAAATTAAGTTACAAAGTCCTTTAAAAGCTGGTTTCTGATCACTTTTGTAATTTATCTTGTAACACTTGTCTTGCTCACCTTATGCTGCAGTCATCTTTGGCTCCAGATTTGGCCTTCTCTTCTCCAATTGTGTCTCTGCACATACTGCTCTCTGACCCACTAGTCCTTTCCCACCCTAGTAAAACTCAGACTTTTGGGTTTTATTTAAAGGTTAGTTTGTTCAGAACTCACCCTCTGACTGTTTAGATTTCCTAGCACCATTTCTTTCCTTATCATAATGCTCAATGGTGTGTTAACTTGTTTAATGCCTGCACTGTTCAGTAAGCTTTCATTTTTGTAAGGGAAAGTACCATCACCTGTGTTTCTCAGAGCAATATCTGCAGTGATTTGGTCAGCAACTGGCACATGGCAGCTATGACAGAGTGACCAAATGAAATAACTTCTCAAAAAGATGAATGGGCCATTTTCCACGTCTTTAAGAACAACTGTCTCTGAAAACTATGAAGCAGTGCCACAGGGAAGATGAATCAGACTTCTCATTTTGAGTGGTTGCAGAGGGCAGAATGATATAAGCAGGGTCCTTGGAAGACGGTGGGCACTAATACCACAGCATATTGGTAGCAGTCAAAGTCTGTTGAATAATTTAATCAGAACCAGTAAACAAAAGTTTGAGGATAAGAAAACCATCAAAGAAATAGCCTTACTATCATTTAATAGTTGCTAAGAATGGAATGTATTGTATAGGGAAGATTAGATTCTATGACCACTTAAAGGCAGGATGTAGAATAAATACTCATTAGGAAAGTGGTCAAACTCCATTATAGCTTAGATTCTTTGCAACTCTTCAGAAGGCTATTCTTTCCTTTGTTCTTCTATAAGGGAAAATAGTGTTCATTCAAATGCTGGCCTTAAGAATGAGGGAAATAATTGGCATTATCCTTATTAATGACTAAGTCTTTAGTTTTATGCAGAGATTGGTAATAAGGTGTTTCACTGTCTGGTGTAACCAAGAAGAATGAGGCAACAAATACATCTCTATTTGGTTGTCACTCATCTCTAAACACTATCACTAAAAAATCATTTCTTTGAAAAAAGGATTCATGAAGACAAACAGGATAACCCAATCATTTCTTAAGACTCCCCAGTAGGAAGTAGACATGAATTTTGCTGGGAATATCAAAATGGTAACTCCTGTGAGGAAAATCCTTTTTACAATTTTAAGTGGTTGAAAAAAATTAAAATCAAAGTAACAAAATTTCAAAGTACTTGAAAATGATACAAAATTCAAAGTTCAATGTTAATAAAGTTTTATTGGGAGCCTGGCTATGTTACTTAATTTACAATTTTTTATTCCTGCTTTCATGCTTGATTGGCAGAATGAATAATTGCAATTGAGACAATAAAGTACCAAATTCCAAAGATTAATGTCTGACCTTTTATAAGAAATGTTTGGTTACTGCTTCTCTGAAGTGAAATCATCCCCCACAAATGTTATGTGACTCATATAGGCAGTTGTAAACTTTCTAGAAGTCACATTTCAAAAGTAAGTAAAATGAAAACAAACAAAAAGTAGACAGAGGTAATGTTAAAAATACCTTTGCTATATGTAGGTTTGATGGTACGTGCTTGTTATTATCCCAACCCTTTGGAAGGTTCAGGATGGAGGATCACCATTTCAAGGCTAGCCTAGGCTACAGAGTGAGATCCTGTTTAAAAAAAAATATGATTGATCCTATTATAATTGAATGATCATTTCAATATATACTCAAAGTTCTTAATTGAGACATTTTATATTTATTATACTAAACATCTGAAATTCAACACCCTTTTTACACTTCAGTCAAGTTCTTTGAAATTAGCCATAGTTCAAAAACTAATTTCCACAGGTGGCTAGTTTCTACCATATTTGATTGGTCACCTGTATCTTAATTGTAAGTATGGAATTAAATATTATAAAAATAAGATTAAATCTTCTCAATAGCAATGTGGCAAGAAGAAATGATATGTCATAGCTCAATGTATCTTTTTGGGGGAATGCCAAGAAGACAAAATATCACAAATACATGGGAAATTATATCATAAAAGCATATCTCTTCTTTGCCAAGAATTAAACTATCATGAGTACATGGAACATTATATCGTAAAAGAAAACTGTCTAGATTTCTTGATTCCTAAGTTTGCATTCTTTAGGGGAAAAAAAAAAGAATTGTTCCTGAAGTTTCTGGAGAGAAAAAACTCCTTGATAGGTTAGGATTTATCAGAGTAGGAGGATTGACTTTATGTGAAGGTTTTATTTTTCTGAAGTTCTTTTAGGACTGAATGGAAAAACAGAGAAATTTCATCTAGAAAGTGCAATTGCAGCCTATTACTTAGGATAACCCACTTAAAGCAGATCACTGAGACCACCTGCTACTTAGGGAAAAAATCAACAACAAAACTTGTTTGAATTGGACTTCCTAAAAATAAGCCACTAAGGGCTATTTTCAATATAGGCAATCCTTCCCCCAAAGAACATTTTTTTAAGCACATATAAGGCAATATGGCTTGTTTTCAATGTCTGGAATTTCTATTTAGCATGCAGAATAGCACTCCATAGCTTTCCAAGTTACTAAAGGAAGGCCTTCTTTTAGTCCTTGCCTTCACTTACCATCTGTTCTTTTTCAAAATCGTGGTGCCTCAGCTGTTCTATGGAAATTGGCAAAGTTAATGACTTCTAGCTCTTATACTTTGTAGCACTAGGTAACTAGAATTATCTTTCTCTATCTCAATTTCCTTACCTGTTAAATGGGGCGAATGATGACCAAATAATGGGCACTATGTTAGCAGGGATTAGAAGTATCCTCTGGTCTGTTTACATAGAAAAATACAGAAAAATGTACTTTGCCATTTAGCAACTCATATGCTTTTCCTCCACTAAAGATGCAACTTTCCTTAATTAAGTTTGGCAACAAATGGACATATCCTTCAGGTAAAACCTGCTTCATAACAAAAATAAAAGGAGTTGACAAGGCACTAGGACACTTCCCAGTTCAGACCAAGCCATTAGAGGCTAATTCAATGAAGGAGATAGAAAGTCTGAGAACACAAAGTTTACTCTTGAATTAATGCAGTAACAGAGTATGTTTGCCATAGCAAGCCATGGGTATCAATCAGAGGATTTTCCTGAGGACCTGAAGAAACTTCTGTTTTTGTTTATTTGTTTGACAGAGCCTTATCTTGTGATGAAAGCAAAGCCCACATATTCTTTTGTAAATTATTTTTCAGAATTTTTCTCTCTTAATGGTTCTGAGCCAAGGATATACTATTCCTATCAAAGACAAGGATGTGCTTTATGATGGATGAGAACTACACAGTGGTGGAGACGCATCTTCTATTATGGTTGAGATAACTGAAGTGACTCAGCCTTTGGCAAGATGTCTGGAAGAACACTTTAAAAAATAATCTCGCTGTGATATGGCATGTACTTTATTTCTGGTGTGTGGTCACAGATGCCACAAGAACCTTAGTCAAAATACTAATATAGTGGCCAACTAAAATGAATGATTCCATAGGCAGCAGACCTTGTGACAACTTGGATATCAGACTGATTTCAGAATAAATGGAAGCATGAAAGAATAAAATGTGAGTTATTGGAAAGGCCTTTTCTACTACTCAGGTTGTAGAGTTGTTGAACATGTCATAAAAAAGTCCCATTTGGAAATCTCTGAGTTTTACAGGATAATCAATGAGTACAGTCTCCATAAATCTGCATCATTAACAACTAGAAAACATCTTCAGTGTTTAATTCTTTTTTCTCATGCAGTCTATGGTATATAAACTTTAAACTTTTAAGTTCAACCTGTTATTTAAAAGAACTAGCATGGGCTAATGGAACAAAAATTTCTGGTTGTGACTACATTCCTGTCTGATTAGGTGAAGATGTCGGTTTGTGCCATCTGAACACAATTTTCCTCATTTTATATGGAATGCTTTGACTAGAATGCATTCCCAAATGGTATACTATACTGGCTTTAGGAAATGCAATTATTGCTACCAAGGGACAAATCTGCTTTTGTTTAATTTTACAATTTACAATTTACAAACAAAGGCATATATATATTTGAATACTATCTTTGAAATTATTTAAATTAATCTTGCTTCTTTTTACTTCCAAAAACAACATGACAGCTAGAAAATTGCATATCTAATTCTCATCATATATTTTTTGAACAAGGCTAGTTCGGAGAAATAATTTCTATTTATCACCCTTCTTTTTTCCATGTCATTTGTTTTACAAATGGATGTAAGTCTTCAATAGAAATTGGTTTTATTCCCTCTATTTTTGTCATCTTTCCTATAGTTATCTTCCCCCCCCCCTTTTTTTCCATTCTAAACATTAAGGAAGTTATTATAAGAGGAATCATTATCTCAATGAAAGAGGGAAAAAAACATCACTTTCCTTAGCAAGGTGAGTTCGTCACATTTCCTGTTCATCATTATCTGCTCTTCCTCTCCAGGGAAGATTCTAATCCTAAATGATACTCTTTGTTTTTTTCCTCCAAGAATGTGTTTCAGACACTTATTTTGGAGATTTAAGGCTATCTTTAAGAATGTTGCTAAGTTTAATAGCTCTCTCTTAGTTAAAGGACAAAGGAGAGAAGTGTTTGCCTTGACTTTAATTTAAGGAAGGTAAATTTTCTAGAATTTGAAAGAAACGAAATGTTTGCTTTTTCTTCATTGGCAGAGAGGATCTCAGTGCTGTTAGATCTTTAAGAGCAGTTCCTCGACCTTTCCTACAAAGCCCCTGACATTTAAAGGCCAGGTCAATCAAGCCCATCTCAGAGGTGAACACTACAAGTTCAAGGTTTCATTGGGAAGGCAGCCTCTACAGATGCCATACTCATGGGTGAAGATGGAGAACAGCATGTCACATGCCATAAAGCTGGCACAGAAGCTGATGCATTCAGATCAATGGTTTTGCAAGGGTTTTATATTCCCTGAATAATCAAGATTGATCTAAGTGGAGAAAGGCATGAATGCCAAGTGATTGCTCTTCTCAGTTCACATATTATTGTGAATAATAATGCGGTATTAAAACACTTTCCCAACTATGTATTAGTTTGCCTCAGGAAAGCATCTTTATTCCAAACATTTTATACTTTATCAAATAGAAAGCTCTGTCCCCTTTGGTTCAAAATAGCATAGTATATTCTTGAGGATAAGACAAGCTATTTTGTTTTCTTCATGATCTTTTCCATGCTTGCAAAAATGGGGACTTTTAGAATCTGCTACTGCGCCTACCTAAATTCTGTCTAATCAGTGTCATTCAAGTTTAGTTTTGCCTCTGATCTAGTTTATGAGTGAGAGAAGTCTAGCTTCTTCCCTATATACATTTCTTATTTCTTACAATTATAATTCTAACTAATTCCCTCAAGGGCCAAGAATTTTCCTTCACCCTAGCTGCTAATCACTCAACAGTGAAACAGCATTGATATACCTGGCTGCTTTTGTATCTTTCACTCATGTATATTTTATTCTTCTGGAAAGAGAAGAGGTAGGACATGGTTCATTGAATTGAGAGTATTTTTTAAATATCTTTTTTATTTTTTACCCCTTCCTAGGATCATAATCACTAGAAATATCTGTTTTCTAGAACAATAAGTTTGTATATTCCTGATGTTGGACTCTCTCCTATCTTCTGCCTATGTTGATTGATGACTTTTGTCTGAGGGAAATGAGAACTATCTAGAGAAAGGAATTGTTTTGCCTAAGTAAGTCAAATGGCAGGATATGAAAACAAAGTATCTTAAACATTAGGTGTTTAAAGTCATAGGGCATCTCCTAGTGTTTTTAGAGACTGATAATACACTTAGAGGTAGAGTGTGAATTTCATTGGTGGCATGTATCAGGTTTGTAAAGGACATGTAAGGAAGGCCTCTGCAGTGTTACCCAATTGGAAAATTTATTTTTTCCTTTCACTTTCTAAATCTAGTCCAATATACTGATTATTGCCTGATGTCTTAAAAAAACCGATGAAACCAGGGAATCTATATTTGAATGTAAAGAAACTTCTTTGTCTAGTTCATCTCCTGAAATTCTGTCCTGTTGTTCTTTGTATCAGTCTTACAGTAAAAGTGATCAAATAAAACATGCCTTTCTGAGGTTGGTGGGCTACTGCTATGACTATGATCTCTCTCTCTCTCTCTCTCTCTCTCTCTCTCTTTCTCTCTCTCTCTCTCTCTCTCTCCCTGTCCTGTGTCTATCTCTGTCTTTCTCTCTCCCTATCATTTTCAGAACTACCAAAGTCATTATCATTTCCCATTGCCACTGCATATTTATGTCTATGAAAGGATTAAGAATTTAACACTATTTATGCCATGATGCCTAGTCACACTTTTATTTTACCAAACATATGCATATGACAGTAAATGAAATCAATAATCTCATAAGTCACAATAAAAGGTCATTAGCAAGCGCTAGTTATGAAGGGGAAATACTGAGCTGTTTGCACTGTAAAATTACTTCTTTTTTTTTTTTTTTTTTGGGTCCGGTCGTGGGACCTGAACTCTGGGCCTGGGCACTGTCCCTCAGCTCTTCAGCTCAAGGCTAGTGCTCTACCACTTGAGCCACAGTGCCACTTCCGGCTTTTCTCTTTTTGCTTATGTGGTGCTGAGGAATCGAACCCAGGGCCTTGAGCATGCAAGGCAAGCGCTCTACCACCGCGCCACCTTCCCAGCCCTGTAAAATCACTTCTGGATAGCAGCATTTCCAGAACAAAATAGAAGTGAAGTAGGGAAATTTGGGCTTTGGACCAAAGTACATTTTCCCTGCATTCTTCTTTTCTCATTGGACTAAGGATTGATGCCTTTAGTTGTTAGGGCAAATAAGTGTCCATATTTTTCACAGAAAAGGAGATAATTAAATGTGGCTTTGCCAATTATGTTCTTCACTCTTGGTTCTGTATACAGAAACCTCTAAATGATTAAAATTTGGGTGTTGATTATTTTATTTGAAATATTTAGATAAAATAACAGGACAATAGGAATTTTTAATGCATGACTATTTTTGTTCTGTTATATGACTATAGCAACAATGGTTAATTTATCTCCTTATAATTAATACCTCATGATGATGATGTTATCAAGCAATATTTTAGAGTTTCTGGTATGTAAACAATAGCTACTCACTCTAAACAAACCATCAACATTTGTGACATATTGAAGAGGATATTTTAGGCAGGACATGGTATGCAGTTATAGTGTGACAAACAACTACTGAATTTTAGAAACTTACCAGAAGAAAAGCAACACAAACAAGCCAACAGATTAAAAAAAATCTATGCTACATACCACTTATATGCTTAGAGTAGGGGGAAAATAAAACAAGTTGAAATATGAAAGAAGGGACAAAATTGGACCATACCTCCAATAAGATTAAAATTAGGATCAAATGTTATTTGCTAATTTACCAAATAAAATATTGACATATTTATATGTCAGATCCACAGAAGCTAGGTGTAAATTTCAATATAATGGAACTTTACATCATAGTGCACTCTATTTGGTGATTCATATGGATTATTAATAGTATTCATTTTGAAGAAAAATAAACAGGGAGGGAGTTCCATAGCTTTTATCCTTGATCACAAATCTTTGATTTGATAATTGCAGTAGTGACAATGAAGAGTTTGTACACTTTTATGGATAGTACTTAACCCTTAGTATCTTATTTACACAGCTAGGTCCAACATTGAGAAATTTTGACAAAATATTCATATCTGGAAGAATATTTTCTATAAATGTTACTTCAAATGGAAGCTGCTTTACATGGACTGGACTTACTATCCTAGTGCCAAGTAATCTGTGTGTATATATTCTGAAAAGCAACCTCGCCAGTTCTAAGATTGGTAATTCTCCACTCAGTTCCTCTACCATGTTCTCTTGGAATTGGGACAGGTGTTGATGTTGTTGACCAATGAACGTCTCTGTGATGATTTTGACCACTTGATGGAAGAGAGATCTTTGATAACAATTAGCCACTGTTGTAAGCACTGAATCTGAGGTTGTAGGTCAATCCTTAGGTGTGTAGACAGAACTACTGATGGGGAAGAAGCTGCAGGATGCTGAAGAATTGATTCAGAGATAGAGGAAATGATAGGGTACACAGCAACTGAGAGGTTGACTCACCGTGGACTTCATTTTCTTGTAATGTTTGTGTTCCTGTTCATCTTATTACATATTTATGGAGCATGGCTTGTATGCTTGGTGATTTATAACAATGTGTAAGAAACATGAAATCACTGCCCTCAGGATCTCACAAACTAAAAGAGAAAATAATGACAGACCTATAAATAATATGAGTAAGATGGTGACCTTCTTATTTACTGTTAATTCTTTAAATCTCTGTTAAATAATTTCTGGGACAAATATATGCTTTCAGGCTTTTCCTTCTTGCTTTACTACATACAAAATGATGGGAAGGACAAATAACCATTTCAAGGCAAGACTTTATCTTTTTGTCCTGAATTTTATATTTGAATGTTGACTCATTCAAATACCTATTGCTTATCTTACCATTCATGAAAAGCACCTTTGACTTGAACACTGTCAAATCAGTTCACACACAGGCAATCTTGTTTAATTTGGTTTTAATATGATGGGTGAAAATTTTGCTTTCTTGAGTGCTTTAGTGTGAATTGAATTATGCTATTTTCTTTATAAATAATTAAATGAGATGTAGCATTATGGTTTAAGTTGAACAATTCAAAGACAGAAATGAAAGACTTGTCTGAGTTAACACTTGCTAACTCGAAGAAGCAAGGCATGAACAGAGACACACACTGCCCATAAAAGAGGAAAAAAAGAGTGGGGGGAGGGGGACATCTGATTCAAGTTAAAAATTTTTTAATCCAGTATCAGGTACAACATAGTGAAACCCGATGGCAGACCCACCCCCACAATTTTCTCAGACAAAGGTCCATAGAATAGGCCACTAGAACTGGATTAGGTCAGGTGGCAAAAAGCTTTTACCATCTCTTTTCAAACCTTTGGTGTCAAATGGGGATCAAAACTGTGGGGACAAGACATGAATAGTCACACAAGGCTTTATCTTTGAGCCCAGTGCCAGGCTCTCCACCAGAATCAGAACCCAATAGAAACAGAAGGTCCTGTATGCAGGTCAGAGTTCACAGACTGAGCCTCTAGAATGGCCTCAGGAGAAGTGGAGATGTATGTGCCAGTGGAAAAAATTCAAGGTACAGCCTGCATGATTTCTAAACTTGGATGTTTAGAGCACCTTCATCCTCCCCCTGAGTCTGGGCAGGTCCCAGTAACTCAGAGACTTGTAAGTGATAGAGTTGAGCACCAATCTTAGGTGCCAAATACTCTCTCCATCATTGTCCCCTAAGCTTGAGTAGCAAAGCTCTTGGGGGCCAGTGCTCACAAATGGCTCTTTAGGACTACACTGGCATCAGACAAAGTCGCGTATTTACTGATGCAGAGTGCTGGATCTCTGCACCAGTGCCAACTGTGCCATGGTCTCAGAACACATCTGACATGTGCAGGTCCTGGACACCTTAGACTCCCAAGAATCACATAGCCCTAGGATAGGATCTCAGAGATTACATCCTCAGACTTCGAAGTATCGAAGGATTTGCTTCTGATTTACTTCTTGAATACAGTATGGATGTGCTGTCTATCCTCACTTCACATTCCAACCTAAGTCCTTCAAGCAGGTGCATAACTAGGGGAAACATCTTATTCTCTATCAACTTGGAGTTTTCATCTGTGAAGTGGAAGAAATGAAAAACAAAATGGGGCAAAATGCTTAGCATAGTCACTAGTGCAGACTAGACATTGTCTAGACCATCCTCTTATCTGAAGGGATGGGAAAAGAAGAGATGATTAAGACTGTCATCTGAGGGAAGATACGACGAGACATTATTAGAATACATACTTAAAAACTAATTGAATGGTTTAGTTAGTATAGTATTTTCAAATTGTCATTTTATAAATGATACTTAGGATGTCTCCAGTTGTATCTTCTTGCCAGCCCATCAGCTCTATGTAATTTAAGTAGACACCATTCATGTTCTTGTCCCAGTGGATGGTCAATTACATTTAATATATAACCCACTCAGGAAGATGGCCCTGCCTTTGACATTATGCACCAGGGAAATTAGTGCAAAACTGGAATTGGTCAGCTCCACCCTGATTTTCAGAAACTGACAAAATAGAAAGATTGTTTAATTGATTCAGGAAAATACTGGTTGAAAAGAGTTTTGCAAGCTCAACTGCTCAAACATCTACCTTCTTTGGCAGGGAATCAAGGATATGAATGATTTCTTTCAGGGCTTCAATTTTCCCCACTTCATTTTCCAATTAGCTGGAGTTGCTTACATTGAAGGACTATATACCCCTTCTCACTATCCTAGTCACTTAGTGATGTTGTTCTTTTGAATTTAACTCCTGGAATTCAATACACCTGAATTTTTTTTATTGTGAAAATGCCGTACAGAGGGGTTACAATTACATGGGCAAGACAAGGAGTACATTTCTTATCAACCATTGTTGCCTTCTCCTTTGTTTCCCTTTCCCATCCCTTCCCATCTCCCCCTCTCTCCTCCTCCTTCCCACCTCCCCTCCTTCCACCCCCTCCCCTCTTCCCTCTCCTACCCCCCCCCCAGCCCTGCCAAAGTTGTAAAGTTTGTTTTTCCACCTAAAGTCTTGTACATTTCATTGTTGCAATGGGTCCACCTGTATCCCTATTTAAACAATTTGTTTTTCCCCTTCCCCTCCACAAATTATACCAACATCAAATACAGTGAAAACAGGGGTTATACCATGGAGGAGGGACATACAAAGCAACAAAAAAATCACCTTATAAATATGTTAGAAACAATCACAAGAAAGAAAAAAACATTTGAGTCCTTATCCTGCAGTTCATTTCGCCTAACATCAACTTATCTCTCCATTTCTGCTTTGCTCAGACATATACTAGTAATTGCAAATAATTGGAAACCATGGGACCTATGTTTCTTTGGGCTTGGCTTACTTCACTTAATATGATTTTTTCCAAGTCTTTCCATTTCCTAACAAATGGGGCAATGTCATTCTCTCTGATGGAGGCATAGAATTCCATTGTGTATATATACCACATTTTCTTGATCCATTCATCTCCTGAGGGGCATCTGGGTTGGTTCCATATCTTAGCTATGGTAAATAATGCTGCAATAAACATAGTTGTGCTGGTAGCTTTAGTATGATCTTGTTTGTGATCATTTGGGTAAATGCCCAAAAGTGGGATTGTTGAGTCATAAGGGAGCTCTATGTGGAGTCTTTTGAGGAACCTCCGTACTACTTTCCAAAAGTGGTTGAACAAGTTTATACTCCCACCAACAATGCAGTAAGGTTCCCTTCTGTCCACATCCCCTCCAGCATCTGTTCTTGATTCTAGCTATTCTAACTGGGGTGAGGTGGTATCTCAATGTTGTTTTAATTTGCATTTCTTTCATGGCTAGGGAGGTTGAGCATTTCTTCATGAGTATATTGGCCATCCTTCTTTCCTCTTCAGAGAAGTTTCTCTTTAAGTCTTAAGCCCACTTATTTAAAAGAAAGGTTGGACAGATGGGATTGCATGAAATTGCAGAGCTTCTGAATAGCAAAGGACATAGCTAGCAAGATCAATAGAAAGCCCACAGATTGGAAGAAGATCTTCACTAGCCATACAATGGACAAGGGTCTCATATCTAAAATATAACTGGAACTCAAAAAATTAAATCCCCCAACAACAAATTCTTGAAGAAACAAATTCTGAATTTTGCTAAAATGTTGAATTCCAACCAAAGGCTAATACTTCCTTGAAACTTTTGGTAGCTTTTCCATGCAGGATGTATTTTTTACTCCCTTAACTTCACAGTACTTTGAAATCTATAAATAATTCTGATTATACCTTATTTAATGTATTATAATGCTATATATAAATAATACATATAATATATAAATAATTCAAATTATACCTTATTTAATGTATTATAATTCTCTATAATGTATTATAATCTACTATAATGCCTCTCTATGTTATAAGGTCTTTGAGTCAAGGGCCACGTTTTTCTCAACTGTGATCATTTCCCAAACCTACAAAAAAGCTAAATGTTTACTTTGGATTTATGCATGATATTATTTCTGACTTTCAAGTTAGAAATAAATATCTAATACTAAGGAGGAGGCAACAATGCTTGATAAGAAATGCACTCATTACCTTGCCCATGTAATTGTAACCCCTCTGTACGGTATTTTCACAATTAAAAAAATATATGTGCATATATATATTTGTATATATATATATATATATATCCCAGCTTAATGATCAAAAAAAGAGAAATACATATCTAATACTGTAAGCATAGGCACATCTCCATTATGTTATACTTCAAACTTACCAATAGCTAAATGATACAGAAATTAAAATTCAAAAAAAGGAAGGATTTCCTTTTCTTTCAAAAGAAAATGCGATGGTCCCCAGTTAACAAGTCAGTGACTAAGCCTGCTGTGAATAAAATTTCCTAAAATAATTCAAATTAAAAAACAATATGTCAAAGTTTGTCTTGTAAAGGTAGTTGCCTTCAAAATAATAAAAACTTGCCTTAATTTTAACTACAGAACCCATTATTGTTTTCTCCTTTTAACTTTTTGGCTCATTAAAGTGCTTCTTTTGTGAAGTGCTCTTTTGTCTCACAATGGGCTGCCCTGACTTCCTAATCAAATTACCACCCACTCCCTTCCTCACAACCTGCAGCTCCCAGATCTGCTCCATTCCCCAGCTCTCTTATTTGCAGTAGCTGAATATTTCAAGAGATTTCTTAGGAACTGTCCTATTGCAGAATATTAAGAAGAACCATCTTGCCATTGGGAGGTCTTTTCTATTCTAACCTCTTAAAATACCATACAAAAAGGACACCAAGCTTGAAATTTTTATTTAATTAAAATAGAAGCCTGTTAAACCGACTTAGTTTAGCAACTGGTTTTAATGGCATTTGTGGCAATTTATGTTCTGAAGTTGCCACGTGTCGGTTGGCCTTCCACTTTAGAAATGGTTTTACCCAATGTTAATCACACCCCTGGTTTCCAAGGTCAACTCTTGGTAATGAAATATCTATTAGAGATTTTACTCTCTATTTAAAAAATATTTGAAGCATTTTTATTATTAGCACTAGAGAGAGATAGTAAGAGAGTGAGACTGAAAGTGGAAAGATGAATTGAGGAAGAAAGGAAGGACAGAAAGAAACAAGGAAGGAAAGAATAAAGGAAAAAGTTCACTCAGTGAACTTAGGTATAATTTTTTTTTTTTTTTTTGCCGGTCGTGGGGCCTGAACTCTGGGCTTGGGCTGGGCGCTGTGCCTCAGCTCTTCAGCTCAAGGCTAGTGCTCTACCACTTGAGCCATAGTGCCACTTCCAGCTTTATCTGCTTAGGTGGTGCTGAAGAATTCAACCCAGGGCCTCATGCATGCAAGGCAAGTGCTCTACCACTGAGCCACCTTCCCAGCCCCAATGTAGAATAAATTTGATGAAAACAATCACTCTAAGGAATGTTGAGAAGTATTTACTAATCATAAAGAACATTGCCACAGAAAAGTTACTAGGAAAGATTAAAGTTACCACACAATGGTTCTAGAAATTGACTTCCCTCTCCCAGTGAGTAGCTATACATTGTCTTTATTGGTGTATCTGAACACTGTACTTCCAACCATGGAATAATATTGCAAGAAACAGAATTCTTTTTTAAAGGCCTAACCTTTCTTTGGGAAATAAAATATTTTGATAAGTATTCTTCAGTTCTTTATATTAAAACAACGGTTTGCTTAAAAGAGGATGAAATTTTGATAGACTGATTTCATGTGCTTTAATCAAGTAGTTTCTGCCTCAAAATGTGAGGGCTGCACTGAGATATTTTTAGAACCATTTTATCATACATTTCATGCTTTTACAGCATGTAGTTGCTAATTTCCCTAATAAGGTCACCTTTCAGTAAATGGCATGTGTTTTTCAATTCATGTGGGGTGCTTGCCTAAAAATAAGGCCAATTTGTGTGAGCCGAAGATCCTTATTTTATCCCCCGTGTCTTTCCCACTGCAGTTACCCAAAGCAGGAGAAATGAAATGTTTCCTAGCTGCATTTATTCATATTGATCGGTGTCTTTTCCTGTACAGTCCAATAAATAAATTCGTTGATGTTGGAATTAACATCTCCCCAGGGTTTCTCATATGTAGAGATCTCTGAAGGCAAAGATAATTTTGCCCTGTTTTCCCGTGACACACACACACACACACACACACACACACACACACACACACACACACACACACACACACACACACACACACACACACACGCGGGCACGGGCAGCACAGGCTGTCCATGGCAAAGGAGTTCAATAAACCTTATTGAAGGGTGACTGGAGCCATGCAATCACATAGGGAAGAAGTACTGTTTTTACTTTCTCAGCTCCAGCATAGGTTGAGTGAGAAAGCAGGCCATTTTACCTCAGGTGAAGTGGATGGTTTCAGAAACCAAGGCTCTCTCACTTAGAGAAGAGTGCATTGCTAGCATTTTAACCTAGGCGATTCCCTAATGCATGGACTTGGTTATTTTGCTAAGCAGCAGGAGGGACTTGGTGATCACTTTCTCTAAATGTCTTGACTAGCCTGGTCCTCCACTTATAATTTTCATCCCCATGTGAGTCCCTTAATAAAAACCCAAAGCCTTTTACCTCTGAACAGTCAAAAAACATTTCCAGCTGAAGGGTGCTATGGTTTCAAAGACAGTTTCTACTGAAGATAATGAGTGTTCTAGAGTGTTAATTGAAACAGCAGGAGAGAATGGTTACTTTCCAAATATCCCAGGGGAGTCTATGTGCCATGGAGATGACATAAATAAGCTAATGTAATGGACTTTACTTTCTTAAGCCCAAGACTACATGCAGAAATTGTAGGGAAGGGAATACTTTTATGCCTTAGAAATTTGTTACAAATCCTTTATGTATTAATATAAAAATCTACTTAGCGCAGATGAAAAGACTGCCATTTGTTATAGTGCTTTGTTTGTTTAAAATCTAATTGAAATATAAGCACCCTTATTATGATGCATGAGGTTTGACGTGCAACAATTTAGTGGGATACTCTCACTAATTTGTATTTTTAATAATATGAATTAGGGGAAACAGAAGATATTTTTGCTAACTGTTCATTAATGAGTTAAATGTTTGTTGAACATCTCATAAATAAGACAAAGATGACCGAGTTGACTCAGACAAAAACTTTGTGAGAAATTAAGAGTACAAAGTATAACATGTACAGTAAATCCACCTTCATCTTTGAGAGGTATGTTTTTCTAAAATTTTTCATTAATATTTTTCAGACTGTAATTTATCTCAAATAAGCAAAACTGCAGAAAGTTAGGGGGGGGCTCTACTGTACATAGTACCTAAAAGAAGTTGTAAAAGGGAAAAATAATAAATGGTATGTGTTAGTTCTGCCTGGGCGAACAGTACCCTACCCGCTCTGCTTCGTAAAGGACCCCTCATAGCCTGCCATATCAGTAACCATATCAGTAACCATCTGGCTGTCAATCAACTGTGAGTCAACAAGGCCTCTGAGGTCATTTCCTCATCTGCTGAGGTCAATTCCTGAACTGCCTGTGTCCTTCAGACAATGAGAGGTACTCCAGGCCCTGAGATCCCTTCCACAACTGCTATGATCACATTTCCCCACCTTTCCCTATGTAATCCCTCTCAATCTGAAGTCCTTCCTCTTTCCCATCCTCTCTTTCTCTCCCTCTTCTTCTTCCCTCCTCCTCCTCCTCCTCCTCCTCCTTCTTCATTTTCTTCTTCATTTTCTTCTTCATTTTCTTCTTCTTCTTCTTCTTCTTCTTCTTCTTCTTCTTCTTCTTCTTCTTCTTCTTCTTCTTCTTCTTCTTCTTCTTCTTCTTCTTCTTCTTCTTCTTCTTCTTCTTCTTTCTTCTTCTTCTTCTCTTCCTCTCCTCTCTTCCCTTCTTTCTTCTCTTCTTCATTTCCTCTCTTTACTTCTTGAAAATTGCTCTACTCTCCTACACTCCTGCCCCCAATAAACTCTTTTCTGAACTATGTGGCTTTCTCCTTTCATGGAACTGTACAGGATTTATCAACCCCAGTTCTTCCAAAAGAAAAGGATAGTAATTTGGAGTTATAAACAAACCTTCTGATGGAAAGATCTGTTGCCAGCCTCCCTCCTTAGCATGCAAATGGCTGTCTTCTCTCTGAGTCTTCTTGGGATCTTGGCTTGTATGTATCTACAATTTCTGTTGTAAAGGCATGTAATCATAGGAGAGAACACCAAGAGAACACCATATGTAACTATAATCTATAATATGTTATATATAATTTCAATGAGCTAAGGATAAGAAAGCATCTATTGGGCTGGGAAGGTGGCTCAGTGGTAGAATGCTTGCCTTGCATGCATGAAGCCCTGGGTTCAATTCCTCAGCACCACATAAGCAGAAAATGCCTTAAGTGGCACTGTGGCCCAAGTGGTAGAGTGCTAGCCTTGAGCTGAAGAGCTGAGGGACAGTGCCCAGGCCCAGAGTTCAGGCCCCATGACCGAGAAAAAAAAAAAGCCATCTATTCAAATAGCCAGCAGATCAGCAGGTATCTTATCCCTGGATGGGCCCTCTGGAGATGCTGTATATCGGCTAGCAGTCTATTTTTTTTCTAGCCATATGGTTTTGTGCAGATGATTTAGCATGGAAATAACCTTCTTCAGTGAGTAGTGGTGCAGGGTGAAGAAGCTTTCCTGTCTTTTTAATCCCTTCAGAGAGGTGTAACCCTCACAGGAAGGCATCTGTCCTCCAGCAACACTTAGAAAAAAAAGGGAGGTTATAGATTTGACAGCCCATTGAAATGCCACAGAAAATCATTTTCTAACCAAAAAACTTCCACTCTTTTCTACTGAAGTTTAAAACTTTCTCAATGAGACACAAGCTGTCTCTAGAGATGACAGGTTTTATATAAAACTACTTTAGTACTTTATCATTTAATTTTGCTGGAGCATAAACCAATGCACAATAAGTAGAGTTTACTGTCTCGCTTTCTTGTTTTCTCTATTATTTATTTGAAATCATGGGAGACTTTTGGATGACAGATACTGAACGTGTTTATTCACTCTGTTGTAACAAAAAAGAATACCTATACTGTAATATCATCCTAAAACTCTTTCGGGCTTAATCATTTAATACCTTTGAGACTGAGAGAGACTCCATTATCTTTCAAGTCATACAATTTATGTAAGTAACATGAAAGAGAGAAGAGTAAATTATGACAAAATAGCTCATACAGAGATTAAATGTCAGAGCCAATACCAAAAACAAAGTCAGTCCCCAGTGGGCTGATTTCTATCTGTATGGCAGAATAACAGAACTTGATTAATGTGTATCATGTTATTCTTCATTCACTCATTCATTCACTTACTACATGGATCTATTTTTCATTATGACAGTGACATGCCTGAGGCATCACATTTTATTTAGAAAAGGAGTTTACTTTGAGGACTGGGAATGTGGCCTAGAGGTAAAGTGCTTGCCTAGCATTCATGAAGCCCTGGGTTTGATTCCTCAGCACCACATAAACAGAAAAAGCCAGACGTGGCACTGTGGCCTAAGTGGTAGAGTGCTAGCCTTGAGCAAAAGAAGTTCAGGGACAGTTTCCAGGCCTTGAGTTCAAGCCCAGGACTGGCAAAAAAAGAAAAGAAGTTTACTTTAACTCATAATTTTGGAGATTCCAGGCCAACTAATGAAGGCTCTGATCTTGGTAGAGACCCAAGGAGGCACAGAGTATCACATGGTAAGAGATGAGCAGGGTGTGTATCCTCTTTCTTTTTGATAATGAAGCCACTGATGTTCATTTGAGGATGTCCAACTCTGAACACCATGGGTCAGATTCAATATCTATCTTCTTAATACCATCAATGTAGAATATGGGAGATTAAATTATGCCTGGGTTTAGGGAGACAAGCCACTGTACTCACTAAATATTATATTGAACATTATTTTACATTTTGAGCTTATATCAGTGACTGAAATAAGCAAGAACATTTGCCCATATATTATTATAATTTATTAAGAAGAGATTTGCAGCAAGTAAACACAGTATACAGTAAACACTGTATACAAAAAATCTGTGCAGTAAACACAGATACAAAAATTAAATTTTATAATTATGTTGAAATTATGTACAACTGGGGAAAAGATAGGGGTAGAACAAGTTAGCAAAGCTACTGGGTGAAGGGTAAGGAACTGAGTTGTAAATAAATAATCAGGAAAAGGTCTCAAGGCTATTTTAAACCATATCATTTTTAAATAAAATATTGTCTGAAATAAGATCAACTCTGGGGAAATAGTTATTGAGACCCTCACCTCAATGAATAAGCTAGGCGACATTTGCATTTATAACCCCAACAAAGTAGATGGCTGTAGATAGAAGGATCATAGTCTGAAACCAGCCCTGGACAGAAACTTGAGACCCCATCTGGAAAATTACTAAAACAGAAAAGGGCTTGAGACATGGCTCAAGATGTGGAACACTTTCCTAGCAAGTGTGAGGCACTGAGTTCAAACTGCTATGCTGCCAAAACATGAATAATTTTTTTAATTCACCATTTTAGGGTAACTTATAAAAAAGTTTTATAAAACATACATTGTATTTAAGACATTTTATTAAACAGCTTATCACTTTGTCCGTTTCTTTATTTTAAAACTTTAAATTAATTATTATTACACAGAGCCTATGTTACTGTCACTTAGCTTTCCTGCTCAACGCTGATGCTCTACCATTTGAGCCACAGTTCCACTTAGGATTTTTGGTGGTTAATTGGAGATATAAGTCTCATCATTTTTCCTGTCAGTTTGGGCTGCCATCAAACTGACATCCTCAGATCTCGGCCTCCTGAGTAGCTAAAATTACAAGTGTGAGGCATCAACACCCAGCTCTAACAAATGACTTTGTTGCATATTTTTCATTTATCCCTATGGAGCTTGATGTTATACCAGGTAGACAACTAGTTTCCCATCTTTTCCTCCAGATTTGAAAACCAGACATTCTATTTCATGTGTTTTTGGACATGAGAATGTCATGATACTGCAAAATCACAAAGCATGCACAGCCTTTGTTTCATTTGTTGTCTGTACACCATGTGTCCTAAGAAGTAAAAGAAGGCCAAATCTCCAAACCAAACTTATCAATGGTAATGTGTTCTTGAATAACTCCAAGGCCCATATTTCTTTCAGGTTAATTTGCTATTAGCAGTGCTTGTGCCTCTAATTCATGGCTTTGTTGCCAGGTCCTAAAAGTACATCTCTAAGCCCATGAAATGTTAGTGAAAGGGCAAAATTGTATTCTTCACAGAGAGTCAAGGGAAGATAAAGGAGCAGCGAGGAATAGAGGTAGCTTGAAAATATACAATGCTGTATGAAGCTGGCAAAACATTATGAGACATCTAATTTCAGCTGTCAAAGGGCTCACATTGATTTTTGGGTTCATTGTATGCACTCTTGTGGTTCTCTAAATGGAGTCTTATTTATTTGGCTTTTATATAACCTATCTTTCTCAGGGGAAAGTTAATAGTACTTTGCAGTAGGAAAATAGGAGCTTAGTTTAGAATGGAATAGTGGAGAGCCCATTTTACTTCTGTTTAGATTCAAGAAAATGAAAAGGCTTAGATTTTTGCAAGGTAAAAAAAAAAGTCAACAGAGATCCAGAAAGCCTAAATCATTCTCTAAATGTTGGTCATCTTTGTCCTCCTGAAATGTGTCTTTGTTAGTCTGTATCTGATCCATCTATTTTGAGCTTCCTTAACCCCAATCCCCCACAACTATTTCTGAAAAGGAAAAGAATATCATGGCTCAGTTAAAAATAGTTCTTTTGTAAGAAGCATTTAAGAGTTGGGCAAGGAAAATTAAACCCAAGCTCTAACCAAAAGAATCTGATTAGAAAGTAAGAATCTATACTTAAGCATGACTCACTTCTGTTGTAACTAAAATTCTTTTCCTGAAATACCTTGGCAATGGCTTTTTAAAATCAGCTGCTTTACTATCATAATTTGAAAATATGACATAGTTATTCTAATAGGACTCATGGAGAGGAAATGTAATTGTGTTCCCCTTGGTATGATGTATTTTTGTCATTTTCATTATCTTTCTTGGACACCAAAGTGCATGTCATTATACTTCATATAATAGGCTATTTTAATTTCTAGTGTGGTAGAAAGGTGTAATTCTAAATATTAGTATCTAGTATCTAATACTGGTTGCATTAAACAGATGGCAGTTCTAAAGTTAAGACAACAGGTCAACTAATATAAATTTAAACTTATTTTTATTGGCATTTATTGAATTGTACAAGTAAGGATCTTCACTCTGATATTTCCCTACAAGGCATAGATGCATTTCTATCGTCACCCCTTCTGTGTGTGTGTGTGTGTGTGTGTGTGAGAGAGAGAGAGAGAGAGAGAGAGAGAGAGAGAGAGAGAGAGAGAGAGAGAGAGAGACAGAGAGAGAGAGAGAGAGAGACAGAGAGAGAGAGACAGAGAGACAGAGAGACAGAGAGACAGAGAGAGACAGAGAGAGACAGAGAGAGACAGAGAGAGAGAGAATGTGTGCACACAACATGGGGCTTGAAATCCGGGCCTGGGTGGTCTGAATTTTTGTGCTTAGGCTAGCAGTCTACCACTTGAGAGCTACGGCTCCACTTCCAGCTTTTTGGTGGCTTAATTGGAAATACAGTCTCCTAGACTTTCCTGCCTGGGCTGGCTTTAAACAGTGATTCTTAAATTTCACCCTCCTGAATAGCTAAATAGTAGGATTATAGGCATGAGCTACCCCAGGCTATTGTGTTTTTCTTATCTCTAGCTCTCCTCCCTTCCTCTTTTCCTTCCTAGCTCTAGTAGTACTTCAAGGTTTACTTAGCTACACCAGAAAGAGAATAATTTTGTAAAGTTCTAAAACTAGTTGATTTGCTACAATCAACCAAATTTTCAGGTTCTGAGAAGTATGAGTAACAACTGTTTAGTAAGCCAAAATACAAGAATTGAATATAGGAACTGCAATTTGTGTGTGTGTATGTGTGTGTGTGCATGGGTGCTTGTGTGCAAGATGTATGATCAGAACAGAGCAATTTTGAGTTTGTATTATATGTTTCAGATTCCTAAAATCTATTTCAAATGTTTTATTATATAACCCACTGGGGTGGATTCTGAATAAAATCACTGGGTTATAAGAAAGGATAGAAAAATGAAGAAATATGTTTCAAAAATCTCTTTAGTGCCTATTCCAGAAATCTATACACTGCTAATCTGGGAAGACATTTCCAGTTTTAAAAATAAACCATAACTTCTTTTAAGTGTATAGAATTTTAGGCTGCAAGAGGAAACATATCAAGAGTGACATCTCAACTCTTAGAAATCAGGAGCTCCAGGGGCAAGGCAATTCTTGGGAAAGATACTTAGATATGTATTTTGAAGCAGTAGTAAGCGAAGTCCCACAATGGATAACTGAAAGATCAGCCTATTTTAATTTTTTTTATTTTTATTTTTCTGAACAAAGCAAGCAGTACACTTTCTCCTTAAAATTATGTTTTCCCAATGGCCAGGACTAGAAGAGACTGAAGAACAGCCTTCAGATTGCTGGACCAATGCAAGACTTTTTCTTTCTTTCTAGAATTTAAACTTTATATACCTACATTGAATCAAGTGATTTTTTAAAAAAAAATTATCTCTAGATAGTTGCACAGAGGAGTTAACCATTAAACACATCAATTCATAAATACAATACATCTTGCTTAAGGATATCCCTTTGATCATATTTCCCCATTCTTGTCAGTCCTACCCTTTCCCTCCATTTTCTTAATTTCATGAGATATGTATTAAATAAAATTAATCCTTCCACTCTTCATTCACCTACATTCCCTCTCTTTTACCCCTCTTTTCATCTTTTGAGTATCTGTTTTCTGGTATTCATTTTGTCGAACGGTGAGTTAGCCTTCCTAAGGAAATTCATCATTTGGATTTTTGCTTGAAAATACCATCTTTTGGTTAATACACTTGCACATAGCCCCAAGTATTTACCAGTACATTGATAAATCAGTTCTAGCTTCCACATATGAAAGAAAACACTTGTCTTTTGTCTCTTTGAGCCTGACTTTTAATGTAAATTTTTCCAATTTCATCCTCCACTAGCTCCATGAGTTCAGTCCTATTGTGTCTTGCTGATATAGAAGGAAATTGATCTGTAAGGTCCTGTGATGATTGTGACAGTTTTGACAAGTGACTAAGCTAAACTATAAACATAATTCTCTGTGGATACTGTATATAGAATCTGTGTCTGTTATGTTGCTTTTGTCTTTTTTTTTTTTTTTTTTTTGGTCAGTTGTGGGACTTGAACTGGGCACTGGGCTGGGGACAGCCTGGGCCCTCTCCCTGATCTCTTTGGCTCTAGCACTTTGAGCCACAGCTCGACTTCCAAGTTGCTAGTATCTTGCAGCAAGACAGATGTGGCAGAGATGTCATTACGTTATCTTAACGCTCCTTTTTTTCAGGGAAGGCAAAGATTCCAACTATTTTCATATAATTAATCTGAAGCCTAAAAGCCCTGGGTTCATAATTGTCTAAAAGCTCACATGGTTCAAAGTGCCACTAGCATTCAGAACCACTGACTATGTGAATATGGTCATATAAAATGATGCTTAGCTATAGAAAATCCAAGAAATGGAAACTAAAGGTTTTCATTGCACTGTTTGTGGTTCTTTTTTGTTTTTCTTTTTTTTTTTTGATTTATTTCCTTCTGTCACCTTTTTATTTTGGTACCTTTTGTCTTGCTTTAAGTGTATCTGATTTGGGAAGGGGAAAGGGAAGCACTGAAATGGTAGAACAAAGAGTGAACTACTTCAGCAGTGATACTCACTAGACACTATGTTGGAAACAAACTGTATACTTCTGTGAGGGAGGAGAGTTGGGAGGGAGAAAATGAGGGAGGAAGTAACACTGTTCAAAAAGAAATGCACTCATTTCCTGACTTACGTAACTATAACCCCTCTGTACGTTGCCTTTACAATAAAATTTTAAAAATGGAAAAGACACTCATAGTAGTTTGAAAAGCAGTGATTTGAATTCAAAATGAATCATGGACTTAAATGTAAGATAGAAAACTATGAGGAAAAACTATGGGACAGAATCTTTAAGATACAGAGTTGGGAAAATCATTCTTAGACTTGACAATAAAAGCATAGTCTATAAATTTAAAAAGCTGTTTAATTTTGACCATATTGAAATAAAAAAATATTGATCCTGGGAGAAAACGATTAAGAGGTAAAATTCAAAGCTACAGAATGGAAAAAAATGTATTGATCAACATTTCTGACAAAGGAATACTATCTATAATATATAAAGAACTATCAGCATAAAAAATTTCCCATAGCTAATTATTAAATAAAATGAAGATACAGTTTACTAAAGTGGTATTTTGTCTTGGGTAAGCACAAGACAAAAATGTTTGATATTGTTAGATGTTAAAGATGGCAAGGGAAAGTATCTGTGTCTTAACTGTGAATTGTGAATATCTTGGTTTAGATATTGTAGTTTTGCCAAAAGTCTTTCCAATAGGGAAAAACTAGGTAAGGAGAATAGGGTATCTTGTTACATATTCACATTGTAATTCTTGTAATTGTGTGAGAATCAATCATTGTTTCAAAATAAAAATGTTTAAGTAAAATATTTAATTTGTTATTACTTAATTGTGATTTAAGAGGGCCAACTATGTTAAAAATAGATCCTCTACAAGGTTAAAATGAAATTATCAGCCATGGGGAGTTGTGATGAATGCCCCAAATCCTAGCACTTCAGAGCCTAAGATAGGAAGATCACAAGTTCAGGAGCAACTTGGGCTATATAGTAAGAATTTGTCTAAAAAAACAAAAAAAAAAAACAAAACTTGTCAGCAAGGCTCCAGTTTTCATCTCCAAGTGTAACTTCCAGAGTTTTTACATTTAGTTTCACATTCAGTTTAGTCTTTATTCAGTAACAGCAGTATTAACTCTGTGTGGATGTTTAGACTGAAGACTTACATTGCTTGCTGCTGGTTATCCTGAGCCACAACCAGTTCCTTGCTAGGTAAACTTCATGGGCACTTGTTCCATGAAAGCAAGCAAAGTAGGTTTTTCTAGCTGGATAGGCATCATAATCTTTTTTTAAAATAACCATTGAGGAGAATTTCACCATGGCTATCTTCTGCTGAGTCAAAGTAAGCCATCCATACTTAGGGAGAGAGGGCTATACAAGGATATTACCAGGAGAAAGGGAGGCTGTAGAGGCTTCTCTTAGTGTAGAGGCTGCATGTGTATTTATATACATTCCTTTAGAAATCTTTTATTGAATTGACACTTCATTAGGCATTGATGTATCCAGATTTTTATTTAATTGGGAGTGTTTACTACTTTCTTAAATACTTGGTTGGCAGTTGTACCATTTGATTTAAACATTGATAAACTAAGTTCTCCATTTATAGTAGGTCTTAAAACTAATGCTTTCTAGAATATGTTATTGAAAATATTTGAAAATAATATTCAAGCAGACTGGGAAACATTGCATCTTAGTTATATCAGGTATTTGAGAGGAGTATATGTTTTATTTCTTATATTTCTAGGGAACTATTTTTATTGCTATGTTTGTAACGTAGTAATATTTAGAGGTCCATGCATGATCCTAAGTATAATCATTTGGGAAAATTTATGATCTAGAAAGAATTTTTTTCTAATGCAGTTTCTAACGTTATAAAAATAATCTTTTCATACAACTTGTTAGTGCTCTGAACATGCTAGATATCCTTTCAAATTAGAAAAAGTATTTGATCTGATTTTATTTTTGCAGACTAAATCGACTTAAGTTCTGGATGGCATAGTAAATACATTCAAAGTACAATTAGTAAATTCAGTAAAAAATTAGATTTTTATGGGCCTTTAAATAATTAACCCATCTTTACATATTAATTAAAACAATCCTCCTTTATATTATATTTTCATTGTTTGGTACTTTTCAGTGATTGCTCTGTGATTTGTTAACATTCCTCTTTATGGTGCCTCTTCTAATGATTGAAAAATCTTGCATATATGATTTTTAATTGCATTCCTCCTTCTGTGCCAAAAAACACCATAATTTATTCCTCTCATCAACAAAAAACCTATGCAATGCTTACAGTGAGACCCTGTTAATCTTCTCTGCATTATTGAATTTTCAGCATTTGTGCTGATAAAGTGAACACTAATTTCTTTTCTCTTAATATTGGTTGACATTTCTTTTGTGATGGAAATTTCTTTTGTGGTTTCCCATATGATCTATCCAGGAGAATATTCTCTGTGCTGTTCAGGATAATATTTACTCTGCAGTTGTTGGATGGAATATTTAAAACCTCAGATTTAAGTTTAGTTTCTCTTAAATATGGGTGGCTACTCATGGTTTTCTTCTTTTTATTTACTTTGAATATTTTTTACCAATTCATTTTCAATCTGTGCATGTCCTTAGAAGTAAAGTTAGGATCTTTGTTGTTGTTGTTGTTATTGGTTGGGACTTGAACTCAGGGTATGGGTGCTGTCTCTGACACTCTTTGAGCCACAGCACCTCTTCCAGTTTTTGAGTGATTAATTGGAGATAAGAGTCTCACAGAGACTTTTCTGCCAGGGCTGGCTTTGAATCATGATCCTCAAATCTCAGCCTCCTGAGTAGCTAGGATTACAAGCATGAGACACCAGTGCCCAGCTAGTTAGTTCCTTATAAGCAGTATAGAGTAGTTTATTTTAAATCTATTAAGTCATTTTTCCATTTTATTCCTTTTTGGTTTTTTTTCTTTTTCTTTTTTTCTTTCTTTCTCTCTCTCTCTCTCTCTCTCTCTCTCTCTCTCTCTCTCTCTCTCTTTCTTTCTTTCTCTCTTTCTTTCTTTTTTGTTGATCTGAGATGAGCACTCAAACTTGGTTGGTTGGTACCTGATACCTGATGTTTTTGCTCATTGGCTAGCACTTTATCAAATAAGTCATATGTAACCACATTTTCTATTTTAATTCAAGAATTTAATCCATTATATTTAAAGTTTTTTATCATAGGTAGAGTCTTATTACTGCCGTTTTGTTACTTGTTTTCTATTATTATTATTATTATTATCATTATTATTATTATTTTTTTTTTTTTTTTTTTTTTTTTTTTTTTTTTTTTTAAATTGTATTTTATTTTATTTGAGAACATACTGTACAGAGGGGCTACAATTACATGGGCAGAATAATGCATACATTTCTTACCAAGCATTGCAGCCTCCTCCTTTGTTTACCCTTCACTTCCCTTCCCTGCCTCCCCCCTCCCCCCACCCAATTTTACCCCCCTCCCCCCACCCAATTATACCCCCCTCCCCCCCCCACACCGAAATTGTAAAGCTGGTTTTGACATGACATTTTGTACTTCTCATTGTTGCAACAGGTCCACCTGAATCCTTAAACGATTTGTTTGTCCCCATCTCCTCCACATGATATACTGATATCAAATATAGTGAAAGCGGGGGTTACACTGTGGGGGAGGGACATACAAAGCAATAAAGGAATAATCTTATAAATGCATTAGAAATACATGCATGAAAGAAACGAAAACATTAAAATACATATTTAAGGGTTCATTTTCCTAACATCACATTATCTGGCCTTTTCCGCTTGACTCATACCTATACTAGATATTGCAAATAAGGGAAACCATGGGACCTATGCTTCTTTGGGCCTGGCTTACTTCACTTAATATAATTTTTTCCAAACCTTTCCATTTCCTAACAAATGGGGAAATGTCATTCTTTCTGATGGAGGCATAGAATTCCATTGTGTATATATACCACATTTTCTTGATCCATTCATCTACTGAGGGGCATCTGGGTTGGTTCCATATCTTAGCTATGGTAAATAATGCTGCAATAAACATAGTTGTGCTGGTAGCTTTAGTGTGGTCTTGTTTGTAAACATTTGGGTAAATGCCCAAAAGTGGGATTGCTGGATCATAGGGGAGATCTATGTGAAGTCTTTTGAGGAACCTCCATACTGCTTTCCAAAGTGGTTGAACAAGTTTACATTCCCACCAACAATGAAGTAAGGTTCCTTTCTGTCCACATCCCCTCCAGCATCTGTTGTTATTAGAGTTCTTGATTTTTGCTGTTCTAACTGGAGTGAGGTGATATCTCAATGTTGTTTTGATTTGCATTTCTTTTATGGCTAGGGATGTTGAACATTTCTTCATGTGTCTATTGGCCATCCTTCTTTCTTCTTCAGAGAAGCTTCTCTTTAAGTCTTTCGCCCACTTATTTATTGGGCAGTTGTTTCTTTGAGGATTTGTTGTTGGGTGGTTTAATTTTTTGAGTTCCAAGTATATTTTTGATATGAGACCTTTGTCCGTTGTATGGCTAGTAAAGATCTTCTCCCAATCGGTGGGCTTTCTATTGATCTTGCCAGCTATGTCATTTGCCCTGCAGAAGCTCTGCAATCTTATGCAATCCCATTTGTCCAACCTTTCTTTGATTTGTTGTGCTTCCGGGTCTCTATTCAGAAAATTTCGACCTGAGCCAAGGAGACCTAGGGTTTCTCCTATTCCATCCTGTAATGTTTTCAGAGTGTCTGCTTTGAGTTCAAGGTCTTTGATCCATTTGGAGTTGATTCTGGTGCAGGGTGATATATAAGGATCTAGCTTTAGTTTTCTACATGTAGTTAACCAATTTTGCCAGCACCATTTACTAAAGAGGCTGTCTTTCTTCCATTCTATTGTTTTAGCTTCCTTATCGAAGATTAGATGGCTATAGGTCTGTAGGTTCATTTCTGGGTTTTCAATTCTATTCCATTGGTCCTGAGGTCTGTTCTTATGCCAATACCAAGCTGTTTTGATTACTATGGCTTTATAGTAGAGTTTGAAATTTGGTATTGATATTCCTCCAGCAGTGTTCTTTCCGTTGAGGAGCGTTTTTGCTATTCGGGGTCTTTTATTGTTCCATATGAATTTTTGGATTGCCTCCTCTATTTCCTTGAAGAATGAGGGTGGAATTTTGATAGGTATCGCGTTGAATTTGTAGATAGCCTTGGGAAGTATTGCCATTTTCACGATGTTAATCTTGCCAATCCAGGAGCATGGGAGGTTTTGCCATTTTTTAAGTTCTGTGTTGATTTCCTTTTTCAAGATTTTAAAGTTTTCATCATAGAGGTCCTTCACTTCTTTGGTTAAGTTAATTCCTAGGTATTTTATTTTTTGTGGGGCTATTACAAATGGAGTTGCTTTCCTAATTTCAGCCACACTTTTCTCATTGTTGGCATATAGAAAAGCCATTGATTTTTGGGGGTTAATTTTATAACCTGCTACTTTGCCAAAGTTTTGAATCAGCTTGAGTAATTTGGGAGTGGAGTCTATGGGATTCTTTAAATACAAGATCATGTCATCTGCAAAGAGGGAAAGTTTTATTTCTTCTTTCCCTATTTGGATCCCCTTTATGTCTGCATCTTGCCTTATTGCTGTAGCTAGGCATTCTAATACTAGATTGAAGAGAAGTGGAGAGAGTGGGCATCCTTGTCTTGTTCCTGAGTTAAGAGGAAATGGCTTTAGTTTTTCACCATTGAGTATAATGCTGGCTGTAGGTTTGTCATATACAGCCTTTATTGTATTGAGGAATGTTCCATGGATTCCTAATTTTTCCAGAACCTTCATCATAAAGGGGTGTTGGATCTTGTCAAATGCTTTTTCTGCATCTATTGAGATAACCATGTGGTTCTTATTCTTGCTCCTGTTGATGTGATGAATAATATTAATTGATTTGCGTATATTGAACCAGCTTTGCATCCCTGAAATGAATCCTGTTTGATCATGGTGTATGATTTTTTGGATGAATTGTTGAAGTCGATTGGCCAAAATTTTGTTGAGAAGTTTTGCATCAATGTTCATCAAAGAAATGGGTCTATAGTTTTCTTTCTTTGATGAGTCCCTGCCTGGTTTTGGGATGAGGGTTATGATGGCTTCATAGAATGTGTTTGGTAGTGAGCTTTCTCTTTCAATTTCATTGAAGAGTTGGAGGAGTATTGGTGTGAGCTCTGCTTTGAAGGCCTTGTAAAATTCCGCTGTAAAACCATCTGGTCCTGGACTTTTCTTAGCTGGGAGGTCTCTTATTGCTGTTTCTATTTCAATGCTTGATATGGGCCTGTTAAGCTGGTTTAACTCATCTTGGTTTAGTTTTGGCATGTCAATATTTGCTAGGAAAAGGTCCATTTCTGTCAAGTTCTCAAACTTATTAGCATAAAGTTTTGAGAAGTATTCCCTTATAATGTTCTGAATCTTGGTTATTTCCGTGGTGATGTTTCCATTCTCATCTCTGAGTTTATTAATTTGGGTGTGCTCTCTCCTTTTTCTGATAAGGTTTGCTAAGGGTCTGTCGATTTTGTTAAGTTTTTCGAAGAACCAACTCTTTGTTTTGTTGATTCTTTCTATAGTTTTTTTGGATTCTAATTCATTTAATTCTGATTTAATTTTGATTATTTCTTTCCGTCTACTGGATTGGGGTTTATCTTGCTGCTCTTTTTCAAGGAGGTTTAGATGTGTCATTAAATTGTTAGTTTCCGATCTCTCCAATTTGTTGATGTAGGAGCTCAGAGCTATAAACTTTCCTCTGAGTACTGCCTTTGCTGTGTCCCAGAGGAGCTGGTAATTTGTGTGTTCATTTTTGTTGAATAGCATGAACATTTGAATTTCCTTTCTAATCTCTTCCATGACCCACTCATGATTCAGTAGTGTGTTGTTCAGCCTCCATGTGATACCGGACTTTCTTTGGTGGCTTTTGGTGTTGAGTTCTAATTTTATTCCCTTGTGGTCAGAGAGAATGCAAGGTATAACTTCAATGTTTCTGAATTTAGACAAGTTTGCTTTGTGGCCTAAAATGTGGTCTATTTTAGAAAACGTTCCATGTGCTGCTGAGAAGAACGTGTATTCTGATGCTGCTGGGTGAAATGTTCGGTAAATGTCTGTTAAGTCTAGTTGATCTATGCAGCTGTTTAGATCTGCGGTTTCTCTGTTGAGTTTTTGCCGAGTTGATCTATCTAGTGGGGAGAGTGGTGTGTTAAAATCCCCAACGATTAATGTCTTTGGATCTATCTGGGATTTGAGGGAAAGTAGTGTTTCTTTGATAAATTTGGGTGCTCCATTGTTTGGCGAATAGATATTTAGAATTGTAATATCCTCCTGAAGGAGAGATCCTTTAATTAGTATGTAGCGACCTTCTTTATCTCTTCTCACGAATTTTAATTTGAAGTCTATTTTATCTGATATTAGGATTGCAACTCCCGCCTGTTTATGAGGGCCGTTTGCTTGGTAGATTTTGTTCCAGCCTTTAACCTTGAAAATATGTTTGTTTTTACGGGCAAGATGTGACTCCTGCAGGCAGCAGATAGAAGGGTCTTGTTTTTTAATCCAACTAGACAGTCTATGTCGCTTAATTGGAGAGTTCAGTCCGTTAACGTTAAGAGATAGGACTGAGAGGTATTTGGGAGTTCCTGCCATGTTATCCACCTTCTTGGGGGCTGTGAAAACTGGGTTCTTCCTAAGGTTCTTGGATTCTCCGTTTGTGTGCAGTTTCTTGGCCTTTGTTGCGTTCTTGTTGGTTTTCTATGTGTAGGACATCTTTAAGAATCTTTTGCAGGGCTGGTTTGGTGGAGATGTATTGTTTCAATTTTTCTTTGCTATGGAAGGTTTTTATTTGGCCTTCAGTTATGAAGGAGAGTTTAGCTGGGTACAGTATTCTTGGTTGATAGTTGTTTGTTTTTAGGGCATGGCATACGTCATTCCAGGCTCTTCTTGCTTTGATTGTCTCTGCTGAGAAATCTGAGGTAATTCTAATTGGTTTCCCTTTATAGGTGATTAATCTTTTCTCCTTGACAGCTTTAAGGATCTTTTCCTTGGTCTGGGTTGATCCTGTGTGGATTATAATGTGACGGTGGGATGTCCTATTCTGGTCTGGTCTATTTGGGGTTCTAAAAGCTTCTTGTATCTGAATAGGCCTATCTTTTTGTATGTTTGGGAAGTTCTCTGCTAGGATCCTGTTAAACAAATTTCCTAGACCATTAACTTCTGTTTCTAGGTGCTCCTCTACACCCATTATCCTTAAATTGGGCCTTCTGATGGTGTCCTCCAGGTGTTGGATAGACCTATCATATTTCTTGGACTTGTCTTGGATGGTTGTATGTTCTTTCTCTATAATATCTAGGCTGTCTTCAATCCCTGAGATTCGATCTTCTGCATGGTCTAACCTGCTGTCAAGACTCTCTACTTTGTTTTTTATCTCTTTTCCTTCTAATTGGTCAGCTTTGATGGCTTCAAGTTCTTTGTTGAAGCTCTGTTTTAGGTCTTGTATGAATTTCTTTACTTCCTTAATTTGGTGTTCAGTGTTTGTTCTCAAATCACTTAGTTGATTGGTTATGGTTTCTTTGGACTCCCATTCCTTCTGTTGGGTTCCATTCAGCATTCCCTTTGTGGTCTCCCTGACTTCCTTCAGCTCTTTGTTAATGGATTCCATGAATGTCTTTAGTGATCTTTGTGTATTCTCTACCTGGTCTCTTAATTCGTGAATTACTCTTTGATTAGTTTCCTCCCTTCTGTGGGATTCCTGCAGTTCTCTTTGAGTGTTCTCTGCCTGCTCACGCCATTCCTCCCTTTCTCTTTGAGTATTCTCAAGTTGTTCACGCAGATCCTGTATCTGTTTTTGAGAAGCTTCCTCACGCTTATGATATTCCTGTATAAACTTCTGGGATGCCTCCTCTCTCTCCCTATCACGCTCATACAGAGTCCTTTGTACATTGTCAAACTTCTCATTTATCATGTTTGCTATTAGTGTTTGTAGAGCTATTTGGGAACTCTCCTCTGGATTATTCTGTATCTGTTCTAATCCCTGATTATCAAGGTTGGGAATTGAGATACCCGAATTTGCCATTTTTCTTGTGTTTTTCCGGCTTACTCGGCCCATTTGAGATAAAGATTGCACCAGTTTTGTGCTAGAACACTATCTTAAGGCAACCATCAACCAAAGTTTGCATTTGTACAGTCAATAGTCTACAGATACAATCTAGTTCAACAGATACATCTATTCAACATCAAACGACTATATGTTAAAGGACTTCGAACCGCAGAAAAGAATTTGGAAAACCAGAAATTATTAGGATTAGTGAGAGATGTGGGTAAAAAATAGGAATAGATTGGTGTGGGGAGGCACAAGGAGAGTTAACTATGTCCTACTCACAGTGCAGGAAATGGGTTGGGTAGGATGCAAGTAGAGAGAGAGAGAAAAAGAAGAGACGGAAAGGGGTATAAAGAGAGACCAGAAAAAGAATAGAAACGTAAAAATTAATGTTATTATAGAGGTTAAAAGACCGTCTATTTAGAGAGGAATGTGAATATGTTCAGAGAAGGGGAGGGACATTGAGGAGATGTGAAAAGCTTTAAGGGAGAAGAAAAGATCAGAAGTTCAGTAGAGCTAGATAAAAAACAAAAAGATAATTAAGAAAGAAAGAAAAAGAGAAAGAAGACAAGAAAAGAAAGGAAAACTCTCATTCACGTAATTCTGAAATAAAAATTATAAGATGAGAAAAAAAAGTTACTGGAAAACAATTATTTTTTCAGAAGAGGCAAAAATTAAAGATTGATAAAAGTTTTAGAAGGGAAAAAAATTTATATACATATATATATATATATATATATATAAGGTAACAAAAAACAAAAAACAAGCAAAAAAAAAGAAAAGAAGAAGAAGAAAAAAAAGAGAAAAAAAAAAAAAAAAAAAAAAAAAAAAAAAAAAAAAGAAGAAAAAAAAAAAAAAAAAGAAGAAAAAAAAAAAAAAAGTCTTTTGATTTTTTTTTTTTGTTTTTTTGTTTTTTGGGGGGGAGGAGTGGGAAGAATCCTGTATCTCCCTTTTGTCTGCAACCAGTCTCTTGGAGTCTCTGGTCAGCTTGAGGTCCTGTGGCTTGATTGGTTTCTTAAGTCAGTTGGTTGGAAGAGGCAGAAAAATGCTCTGCTTTACCCAAGATTTTGAGATCCCCCTCCCAGGTTAGTTTTCTGGGAGGGTGGTCTGCTTTGAGAGTCACAAAAGAGGGGGATGTGGTGATGAGGCTAGGTTCTGGGTGGAGTTGAGGCCTTTCAGCAAACAGTAGCTTTTCCCTGGGGCTATTTTGTGATAACTCACAGCGCCCAGCCTGGAGCCATTCTCAGGGTTTCTGTTTTTCAATTGATTGTGGTGGCTGCTAGAGGGAGGGGCAGCCTCTGGCTCTGGTTACCCAGTGAGGCTAGGCTGGCGCCTGTGCTGGGTGACTTTTCCCTGGATGGAGCTGAGTCTGGCAGGTCACTTCGGCGTTAAGTTCTTGTGACCTGCTAAATGACTCATTTTATTCCAAGGCCTGAGCTGAAGCTAGCAGCAACTCCGAGCTTTGTCGGTATCCAAGATGGAGATCACCGGTGCTGGGGGGGGAGGGGTGGCCTTCCTTCCTCTGCTCCCTGAGGAGTGAGGATGTCGGGCTTGTACTCACGCTGAGTCTTGGGTCCTGGGTCGTCTCTGGTGCCGAGTCTTGGATCCTGGGTCGTCTCTGGTCTGCAAGCTGCAGGGTGAAGATGTCCGCTCTTTGTTGGTTCTTGCTGGTGTTGAGTAGAATCCGCTCGGCCGCTGCGTCTGGCTCCTTCGTCCCGGACTCTCTGTGTGAGCGCTCAGGTATGGCCCCCGGCTGTGGTCTCTGCCGCTTGCGACCCTGTCGCCGCCGCAGCCGCCGTGGCGGCTGCTGGCGACCACTTGCCTTGGCTTCCCCTCTCTTGTCTAACTCTCTGTCCTGTGATGGCACACTTGGTGTGATTCTCTGGCTTAGGACTGTTCACTGGAACTCTAAAGCTGCTTTCTATGCGAGAGCTTGTTCAGATTCCAGCTTCTCCTCCGCCATCTTCCCGACCATTATTATTATTTGCCATTCCTTTCTTCCTACTCTCTCCTCTGATTTTCCTTGTGGTTATGGGATGTTCTCAAGTAATACATATTAACATCTAGTGGATCTATTACAGATTTTTTTTCTGTGGTTACCCTGAGGCTTAAGACAAACACTTTTTATTATAGAAAGTTATTGGAAAGACTAACAATTTAACATTGGTTATAAAGTTAGGAAAATAAAAATTTTAAAGTAACAAAAAATATGACTAACAAATTTCTATATTTACATTTCATTTCTTCTCATATTGTGAATTTTGTTGTCCAATTTTATATCTTTGTCCTAACATGGATTTTAATTGCGTTTCAACCTTCATCATTAAGAGATAAAGTATTTATGCATCATGTAAATAATAAGAGTATTATGAATTTGTCAGCATAGTTACACTGAAATTCTATACACAAAATTTATACTGAATTTTGTATTGTTAATGTTTTTTCTTACTCATTGGCATATCTTCCTTTCAGTTTGAAAATTATTTGAGATTTCTTATAGAACAGGCCTGGTAATAATAAATTCTCCCTTTTGCACTTCTAAAGAACAGCGTTGCTAGTATGTTATTTTTGGCTTGTGAAAATCTCATTCTACTCACATCTGGCTAGTAAGTTTTCTGCAGAGAAATCTTCTGTTGTTTCGTTAGCAGATCTGGAAACCTTCATTTATTCTTTTCTCATTGAGACCTTGATTATCTCTTGGGGTCCACTGAAAATGACTGGTCACTTGTAATTTTCCCAAATCTGTATATTTTATTCTTTTCCAGGTTTAGGAAGTATTCTATTGTTACCTCTTTTACAAAGCTTTCTACAAGTTTAGTGTCAAAATCCTTTGTAAACAGCAAAAACCCAAATAGTCACTCTTTTATTACTATTCTGAAATTATCATATGCTTTTCCTACTGTTCATTCTTTCATTTTTCTTGTCTGACTGTGCTTTCAGACACTCATCCTTCTTATTTTTATTTTTGAAAGCACTGAGATTTGAACTCAGACACTTGTGTTTGCTTGATAGGCACTCTTACCTCAAAGCTATGCTTCTAGCCCTATTTTTCACTAGTGACTTTTGAGATGAAGTCATACTTCCTGCCTGGTAACTCCTACCTATATTAAGGTGAGGCCTACCTATGTTAATCTTCCTATCATAGTTAGAATAACAGGCACACACCACCATGTCCAGCTCTCAGTTTTCTACCCAAGCTGGCCTCCAGCGAAGATCCTCCCAATCTCAGCCTCTTAAGGATTATAATTATTGGCCACTAACACCTGGCTCAGATACCCAACTTCCATTTTGTTTGGACAGGAATTGACAACTCCTCCTTCCTTCCCCCTCAAGCAAATAAAAGTTCTTCCTCTAGACTATTTGGAGAGGAAGACATTTATTCCCCCGACTGTGCTGAGTCATTCCCCATATGGCCCTTTGATGTTGCCTGATCTAATTATGCATCTGGTTCAGTTACTTCACTTTAGCTGCATGTTGGCTTTTTTGGGACCATACTTTGTCAAATCCCAAATAAGACTATTGGTGGGAACTACCTTCTGCTAAAATTTCAGGATTTTAAGTGTTAAGGATTAAAACATTAAAATTTTAAATTTAGCAGTAGAAGGGTATGTAGCATGGTGCTACACACAATGGACAAGATATTTTAGCTTTATTTTTATTGAAAGATACCTCTGTCCATTCGAGTGTGTGTGTGTGTGTGTGTGTGTGTGTGTGTGTGTGTGTGTGTGTGTGTGTGTGTATATAACTAGTAGTTGTGGGTTTTTTTTATCTGTCGTGGGGCTTGAACTCTGGGTCTGTGCGCTGTCCCTGTGCTCTTCAGCTCAAGGTGAACACTCTGCCGCTTGAGCCACTGTGGCACTTCTGGTTTTCTAGTGGTTTATTGGAGATACGAATCTCATAGACTTTCCTGCCCGGGCTGGCATGGAACCGTGTTCCTCAGATCTCCGCCTCCTGAGTAGCTAGGCTTACAGGAGTGAGCCACCCACCTGCGCCCAGCTTAGTAGTTTTGTTTGTTTGTTTGTTTGCTTCTGTTGTCACAATTGAGATACCTTCTCTTTTCTCAAGATCTTGTCCATCTTCATATAACCTCACCCTGTACCACCTGAAGGAAACTCATAGATATTTTTCTTTATTATTGACACTCTCTACTATCCTCACAGGGTAGGAAGATCCTTCAAATATATTAGGTTACTTGCCAAAGAGCCATTAGACTCATGGATTGAATTTAAGGATGGGGATCTACTGAGTAGATTATTTAGTAAACAGTGTAATTACACATGAAAGAGAATGAGGGAAGATAACTGGAACAGTGATTCTATGTTGAAAAGAGTTAACTGGTCACTGCTAACTTTGGGGATGAAGGAGTACTAGACAAGGATTGTCAAACTGTTTCAAGAAGACAGGAGAGCCGGGCGCCGGTGGCTCACGCCTGTAATCCTAGCTACTCAGGAGGCTGAGATCTGAGGATCGCGGTTCAAAGCCAGCCCGGGCAGGAGAGACTGTGAGACTCCTATCTCCAATAAACCACCAGAAAACCGGAAGTGGCGCTGTAGCTCAAGTGGTAGAGCGCTCGCCTTGAGCTAAAGAGCTGAGGGACAGCGTCCAGGCCCAGAGTTCAAGCCCCACGACCGACAAAAAAAAAAAAAAAAAAAAAAAAAAAAAAAAGAAGACAGGAGATGTGGGAAAGTGTGGTTATCTTTTGAGCCTCCAGAAAGGAAGATTCCCTTTTGGCAACTTGACATCTCAAGGGGACCTAGTTTTCCAACTTCTATCCACCAAACCTATAGGATAACAAATTTTCATTACTTTCAGCCACTTAATAATGGCAACTTGTCAACAACAGTAATTGGAGAATAAATATTCCTGTTTTGACTATCTATTCTCTCTTATTTCACTCTTCCCAACTTGAAAATCATTGTGCTTTACTCGGAAGGATAAACCACTGTTTGGCATTGATGTGTTTCAGTTGTCCTTTGATAATTTCCAATAGGAAATCTTTATGTTTTGTTTTTTCACAATACAGATAAATTTCAATGTTCATCTTATTTTTATTATTGTTATTATTAAATAATTGTGCAAAGGGGTGACAATCCACCAAATCAGGTTATGAGTACAATGCTTCTTCTTCAATGTCACCCCTTCCTTCATTCTCTCTATCATATTTTTTTAATCTCATTAACTTTGACTTTCAGACTTCCATATTTTATTTAAGATAAACAGAGGCAGAAGGTATAGCACAAAACAATCTTTAGCTATCATGAACACTGGAGAAGGTGAAACAAAAAAGGGAATGGACATTTTTTAATTTAAAAATTGTTTAGCATGAAGGAAGTGGAATGATATTCTTATAAGCAGCCAAGTGCAACAACATGGCCCAGTGCATGAGATCAGAACTGATCATGAACTAATTTGTAGAGAGGTATGAGCATCTTACCAAGAAATTTATATTCTATCTTTAAGGTTATTGGGAGTGAACTTGTGAAGGATATTTAACCCAATAGGAACAAGACTGTGAGCAGGAAGTAATTGAGCAGGCCAAGTAGGTTATGCAGCAAGCTTAAAAACAAGGAAATATGTTGAGGCTATGTAGTACACTAAGGGAAGGGATAATGCTCCTGGGGGGTAGAAAAATATCAGAGCCATATGAAAGATGTCAAGAAAGTAGAAAAAGTACTTTATTTGTCTAATTAAATGTGGGCTATAAGACAAAAGGTATCTATTGCTGTCTTAGACAACAGGATGCATGGTGAGTATGCTGGTCAGTATGAGGAATGTAGCAGATTAGAGACAGAGCATGTGGTGCCAGGTTTTGGTTCCATTTTAATAACTCTAGACCATCCTTTTAGAATTGCAAGCTGCTATATTACTTCCTCCTTGATTCTTCTCTGTGTTCCTGTTGGACATCTGTCAGTGGTTTTCAGGACCTACTTCTGGAAGCTGATAAATGATCTAAGCTTTCTTTTGGCTTGTATTGTGACAGCATCTGCCAAGTAATCTGTGGTCATATCTCCTTCATTAATTTCAGTCATTTATATGGCTTGCCAGCAAATAAGCAAAATAATTAAGCATTAGCACATCATAAAGAAATTCTGAGAACTGCTATTTAATAAAATAAAAAGGAGTAGCACAAAAGCAAGTTTAGGAAATAGAATGATGTAGCTGAAGTTAATAGAATAGAGAATGACCTATAAGAGTTCAATATGACATTTTGGGACAATTGGTGAAAAGGTTTCATTGGTTGTCTCAATGTTACAGTTTTTCCACAATAAAAATATGAGAAAGACTTGATAATGTCAGTAGGACCTTTTAAGCTCAATCTTCTGTTTCACAGACAAATTAAATGATGCTAGTATTTCCACTTAAAATATTTATACTTCTAATGTTAAAAGCTGAACATTACTATTTATTGGGGTTTACTTTCTGATTCCTACTACTATGCTAAGTATAGAAGGGAAAGCAAGCAGAATACAAGATGAGATCCCTGTCCCCAGGAGTTTATATATCTATCAGGGGGAATCAACATTAACATTCATAGAGAACTACTAAGGCAACAAAGGAATTAAAAACCATCCATGGTTTATGAGGACAAAAGTTACTTTCTGCAGGAGGAACTCAATTGATGCTATCAATGCTTGAAAAGGTAATCTGTTATACATATGCACATATATGGGGTGGCACTGGGCTTTGAAATCAGAGCTGTATGTTTTCTAGGAAGGCATTCTACCAATTGAGACAGTCAACCAGATCATCTGGAATATTTTATTATGACAATTATGGAAAGTTAAATCTCAACTTTGTAGTTATGCTACAACTCGTTTCAAAAGATAAATATTCTGTGCAGTACTTTTTTTTTAAACTGGAGAGTAAAGACTGTGCTGTTTTTTTCTTTTATTGTCTACTGGATAAGAAAGACTTTGTGCTCTTTAGCTAGTCAAGTACCAAAAAAAAGGAGGCAAATCTACTAATTGATGGTTATTACATTTATAGCATGCAATACATTTATGTATCCTGTAATAAATGGGAGCAAGCACATAAGTCAAGAAGATCTTAAATGTGAATTGAGGACTATTGAAAACCTACCTGTGTAAACAGCTTTTAGAACAATGATTTCCTGCAAGGGGAAATGAAAGATATTTTAAAAGTCTATGGAAGCCTGTCTGGAATGTTAGTCTCTGCTCTGCAGAGCAAATCCCTTGAATGCCTTAGAAAAGATTGATTTTTGATGTAAAGGCACATTTAATCATAGCTTTGAAAGTTTGAAAAGTGTCTGTGAAGGTTTGCCTCTCAGTGGATTGGAAATCTATTAGTGTATAGCCAATAGGTCACAGAATAGCAGAAATAAGACTTTTTGAGTGTTCTGATGCAAAAATTGATGGGGCAAACTGAAGCACTACATTTCTAAAAGCATAGCACTGACATTTTCTCAACAAAAATAAGACTAAAAAAATGGAATCTTGTGAGCACATTGATGCTTTCCCTGTTCCTCCCTGGTGAAAAGTTGATCAGTCTTGCAGACCTTTTCATGAAATCTGTGGACTTTATAAAAAAAAAAAAAACAGTGTAGAAGTTTTTGTTGCATTAAAGTGTTATTCCGTAATTCTGTGCCCTTCCAAACCATATGGTAAGGTCACCTAGCTACCTTCTCTCAAAATGTTTCCAATTTTTCTTTCCTTATTGATTTCAACACAGTTGTTTCCCCCCCCCCTTTCTTTTTAATCCTGTAGATTGGCTTTGTATTTGAAATTGTCCATTGTCACCTAAGTATTCAAACTCTCATAATGAAACTTTTGATTTTTTGTTTGTATACCTCTTTGGGCTTGAATTTAGAGTCTGGGTGCTGTCTCTGAGCTTCTTTTTGATGAAGGACAGTGCTTTACCACTTTACCCCAACTTTACTTACAGCTTTTTTGGTTGTTTATTGGAGATAAGAATCTGATGAACTTCCCTACCCAGGTAAGGTTCTAACTGTAATCCTGAGATTTTAGCTTTCTAAGTAGCTATGATTACAAGTGTTACTACTGGCTCCCAGCTAATGTTTTCTTTTTTCTTTTTTTATTTTTTTTTTATTTGTGAACATATTGTACAGAGGGGTTACAATTACATGGGCAGGATAATGCATACATTTCTTACCAAGCATTGCAGCCTAAGCTAATGTTTTCTTTATAATAAAGAACACCATTAGATTTTTCAGAACTTATTCAACCAGCCAGACATTTTTTTGAATTTTCAACTATTTCTTTCTTTCATTTTCCTTATATGTGTCATGTACGTGAGTTTTGATAATGTTCTTTTTATGTTGTATACTTCTTTTATTTAAAGACTTTTATTAAAATATTTACATATAGAGAATTCATGATACATTATTTCTAATAAATTCTACAAGCTGACAATATAAACATAAAATATACTCTTAGTTATTTTATAACCATGGAGCTCTACCACTTATGAGTTAGTGCCTTCACTTCCTTTTTGCTGATTTAGGTAGTCTGATTCTTAGACTTCATGATGGAATGAGAGTTTGGACTCTTTGGCAAGGAAAATATGCTAGGAGACAGAAAGAACTAAGTGTCTGGGTTATTTTGTTGAGCCGATTGGTTACCAACAGCTGTTTCTACTTCCAGAAATGGATAGCAGTGTATCTGTTTCAAGGAGTGTCTTTGTGTGCTACTTGTAAAAGAAGTTTGCCAGTACCCAACTTAATAAGTAATAAGATATAATACAAAGAACTTCTAAAATCTTTGAGCACATTTTTAAAAATTTAATTTTATTGTAAAGGTGATGTACAGAGGGGTTACATATAGAAGGTAGTGAGTACATTTCTTGTCAAACATTGTTACCCACTCCCTCATTTTTCTCCCACTTTCTCTCCCCCAGACTCCCCCCACCCTGACCTGAAGTTCTAAGGTTCACTTCAATCATAGTGTCTTGAGACTATTGCTGTTGCATTGGTTCACCCTTTGTCCTCTGTCTCACCATTTTGTTGTTCCATTTCCCTTCCCCAAATCAGGTTAACATATCTACAAGACACAGAATACCAAAATCAAAAAACAATAACAACAGGGGATAAGCTAAAGGAAAAAAAAAGATGAAAGAAAAAAGAAATAACTTCACACAGTACATTAAACACAACAACAAAGAAAAACCTCATTTCTGTATCTTGAAGTTCATTTTGATTAGCATCATTTTATGTGGTCATACATACATAGCTATTGAGCTATTGTGATCTTCTGCTAGGACTTTCCTAGATATATACTAATTATTACGAAGGAGGAAAACCCTGGAGTATGTTTCTTTGGGTGTCTGGCTTACTTCAGTTAATATGATTTTTTCCAAGTCTTTCCATTTCTTTCTCATTCTTTCTGATGGAAGCATAGAATTCCACTGTGCATATATACTACATTTTCTTGATCTATTAATCTACTAAGGGGCGTCTGGGTTAGTTGGTTCCATATCTTAGCTATTGTAAATAATGCTGTAATGAACATAGTTGTGCTGATAGCTTTAATGTGGCCTTGTTTGTGCATTTGGGTAAATGCCAGGAGTGGGAGCTCTATGTTTAGTCTTTTGAGGAACCTTCATACTGCTCTCCAGAGTGGCTGACAAGTTTACATTCCCACTAACAGAGTAGTAACATTCCCTTTTGGCCATATCCCTTCCAGCATCTACTATTTTTATTATTTTTTTGGATAATGGTCATTCTAAACTGGGGTGAGGTGAAATCTCAATGTGGTTTTAATCTGCATTTCTTTTATGGCCAGAGATATAGAACATTTCTGCGTGTGTCTATTGCCTATTCTTATTTTGTCTTCACAGAAGTCTCTTTTTAATTCGTTAGCCCACTTATTAATGGGAGAGTTGTTTCTTTGAGGATTTTTTATTGAAGATTTAATGTTTTGAGCTCTAGGTATATTTTTGACATGAAGTGCTTGTCTGATGTATAGCTAGTGAAGATGTTCTCTCAATCTGTGGGCTTTCTATTTATCTTGATAGCTATGTCCTTTTCTATGCAGAAGTTCTACAGTTTAATGCAATCCCATTTATCCAGCCTTTCTTTGGTTTGATTTGTTTCTGGATCTTTATTTAGAAGTTTCAAGTTGTGAGGACATTTTCTTACACTTAAAGATGAGCATTTCTTTTTTTTTTTAACTCAACCAATTGTATTCTTTAGTAATTCCTCCACTCCAAGAAGTTGAATATTTAAATCTTTAGCCCAGTTCTGATCTCTGCATATGTATCACTGAGTTTATCTTCAACTGTCTTCTAACAACTATATTTCCAGAGTGATTTGCCATTCTCATTGCCTGGCTGCCAAATTGGAAGGGGCATCCAGAAACTGAGAAGTCAAGGAGGAAAAAGCTAATACATGTTTTATAAAACAAGAGGAGGTATTTATCAATACCACATTGCATTGAAAAGCCAAATGGAATGTCATACACTTATTTTAGGGAGATTAGAGATGAGTGTAGACAGTTCACTCTTGTCGTAGATTTAGTAATTGGATTATTATGAAGGGTAAGTAGATATAAATAGTGATATTAATTCTAGAGGCTGGAAATGTAAGGAAAGAAATATAGAATGATAATAAGACAGGTGCTAGTGACTCATCCGTGTAAGGCTAGTTAATCAAGGCTAGCTATGATCTGGAAGGATCATAGTTTTCAGTCCAGGCAGAAGAATCTGCTAGACTGCATTTCTGTAATAATCAGCAAAAAGTAGCACAGGGCTAGGTGCAAGTGGCTCATGCCTGTAATACTAGCTACTTAGGAAGCTGAGATCTGAGGATTGTGGTTAGAAGCCAGCCCAGGCAGGAAAGTCTGTGAGACTCTTTAATAGAGTACTCAACAACAACAACAACAATAACAAAGCTGGAAGTGGCACTGTAGCTCAAGTGGTAGAGCACTAGCCTTGAGCAAAAGAAGCTCAGGGACAGTGCCCAAGCCCACAGTTCAAGTCCCAAGAACAGAAAAAATAAATGGAGCTGTAGGCATGGCGCAAGTAGTAGAAAACCAGTCTGATGATCCTCAAAGCCCTGAGTTCAAACTCCAGTACTACCCTCACCAAGAAAAAAAGGAAAAAGAAAAAGAGATAAAGAAAGTACATGTTACTTTTTCTGTATCATATTTTAATCATAGACTTAATCTTGTTCTCATCATTCATTAATTCTACTTTTTCCCTTGTCTTTCCACAACATTTATTTTTGCCTTTGACCTTACATTTTACTTCATTCTAAAATTGGATATGATCTAGTTTGTCACAAAGACTGCTATTTTTCTTTCTTCACTTCAACTTCTCCCCCATAATTGTATAATCAATCTCAGTCTTCATTTTCTTTTGTTTTCAAAAAGTGTCTTTCTTTTTAAAGCTTCATTCCACATGTGCAATTATAATTTGTCAAGTCCTCTTAGACCTTGAGCAGTTATTCCTATCTTCATCCACAGGCTCTCTTGAACTCATTCCTTACCTTCGTTTATAATAATAAGTTCAGGCCTTCTAATACTAAATAAAAGTCTTACTTTAACCCTGATTATTTGATTACATTTAATTTTTTCTGGTGCTGGTCCAGGGGCTTGAACTTAGGCCCTGGGTGTTATGCGTGAGCTTCTTTGCTCAAAGCTAGCCTTCTACCACTTAGCTACAGCTTCACTCATGGTTTTTTGGTGGTTAATCAGAGATAAGAGTCCCATTGATTTCCCTTCCTGGGTTGGCTTTGAACCATGAACATCAGATCTCAGCCTCTCCACAGCAGCTAGGATTAAAGGTATGAGAAAACAGTGTCTAGCTACCATGATTACTTTTAAGCTACTTTCTGCTTTCCAGTCTTCAGTTACCTACCTTTCTGTAAGAGAAGTTTGGACTCATTACTGCTTTTTCCCTATTTCCAGAGTACCATACAATCTGGCACCTTTTTCAAAATCACACATAACATCTTAATCACTAAATATCATGTTCTGTATACTCCTCATCTACCTAGCTGCTCCATACTTTTTGGTGTTTTTGTCAAATTTTTAATCTAAACATAATTTCTTTGTTGATAGAATTATTTTAACAATAAAATATTTACAAGCAATAAAATTTTGGAATATACCAAAAAATTAAAATAACTTAAAACATAAAAGAAAATTGTTGGTAAGATTATAATGAATAGTTTAAATTGACCTTCTAAATTCTCAGTTTTTTTCACTGGTTACCTATAGATAGCCTCTTGGACTTTTCTGCTTGGGCTAGCTTTGAATTGGTCCTGAGATCTCAGCCTCCTGAACAGCTAGGATTACACCAGTAAATACACCTGGCTTGTTATATATGTTTAATGTCAAAGGATTTAGACGTAACACTTCAATTCTGCTCATAGGGTGACAAGCTTAAAGACTCTAATATAGACAGAGAGGTATGTATATGTGTGTGTGTGTGTGTGCACACACGCACGTGCGCGCACACACACACACACATATATTGATACTTGTGCTTGAACTCAGTGCCTTTTGCTTTCATTTATCTTGTTTGTTGATGGTTGGTGCACTGCATTTGAGCCATGTTCTACTTCTAGCTTTTTGCTGGTTTGTTGGAGATAAGAGTCTCTTGGATTTGTTAGGTGGAACTTGTTTCTAAGTACAGTCTTTAGAACTCAACCTTCTGAGTAGCGCCCAGCTCACTTTTGTATTATAAAAATATTCTGAAATTTGTATCATTTGTATCATTTTCCTACTGCAAATTAAAGTGTCACCTTAATTCAATTAATCACTCTATTTTGTGTTGAATAAATGATGACCTTAGAATATATAGAATTCATAGTTTACATAGCTTCATGGTTTCAGGTGAGATATACATCACAGAAATATTAAAAGTCTCTTCCAGTACAAACTATATAATCTAGTATTTGTAAGCACACAGGTCACATTTATTTAGTTCTTACATAGTTTCTATATGTTTAATTCTTTGAAATGTTCGTCACTCTTCTTCCTTTCATATTTTACCAATCTGGATCTTGCTTGCCTGCTCCCTTGTTCACCTCCAATTCCTTTTTAAAAAAATGTTCTCAGAATGGAGGGACATGAAACTTGCCCCCAGTTCCGTCAGATTCACATAGGAGCTCAGAAGAATGTGGAAATCATGGCCAAGCTCTTTCCCCTCCGCCCCATTGAGTGCAGATTTCTTCTGACCTGGCATTTGGAGTTTGAAAGGAGTGTTTGTTCATGTTGAATCTTATTTTTTCTTCCCTATGTTTGAAATACTCTTTGTGCTTAAAAAACACTCTTACCACTTAGTTATTGTTTTATGTGGGGGTAATTTTTGATATTAATTTTCTTTGGACATGTCCATTTCTTAATCTAAAAATAGAAATTCCTTTGTAAACAGAATAATTTTCTAGAATTTTTCATTTATTGAGTATTTAAATTCCCTCTCTTCTGCTTCCTTTTGGAAATCTCTCTTTTATACACTGGATCTTTATTTTACTTGTCATTTCCTTGTTCTCTCTGTCAGCGCAATCTATGACCTTTTCCTCTGGATTCTTCAGTCTCCTCTCCATTTTATTCTGTAAATCACTAATTAAATTTTCTGCAGTGTCAAGTCTGCTAATTATTGATTCAGACAAAAGTGTCTGTTTTTCAATTCAATAAGTGTGCTGTTGATCAAAAGTTTTTCCTCCTCTTTTCAGTTTCTAGTTCATAGGGGCCATGTTTCTCTCATTTGTTGGGTTTTATTTATTTATTTATTTATTTATTCCTTAAGGAGAAGTGGAAATCTCTTGAATCACACAATTTTATTTTTCTTTTATTGAAATCCTTTCTCAAATGCTCATTGCAGAGAATAATGATGTCCATTTTATAAAACTTTGTAGGCCCTGGATTTTTGTTGTAAGTTATTGTAATTCTCTACTTAGATCCTTCAAACAGGATCTATGTCACAGGTTCTTTCTACCTAATAGAGCTCACTTTTCCCATAAAATTAACATGTCCAAGGTACATTATGAATTCTCTTCTTCCCTTCCTGCACTCTCACAACAATTGTACTATCATTCTGTCAATCATTCAGCATCAGAGTCTCTTTACCTCTCCCTTTTGTTGATGATCCTTTTATAAGGAAAATTTTCAGCTACCTAGTGATTCATGTGACATTTCCTTTCCATTTGTGCTACTTCTTCCTGTGTTATATATGTCTCACTCTAATGACTACCCTCCAGTTTCAAAGCAACTTGCATTATACTATCACCCGATTCTTCTGAAAACTCTATTCCAACAATACATTGCTTTAGAAGTTTTGGAAAAGTCCATTTGGGTTTTTGAATTAAACATTCATGCTGCCCCATGATCCAGTATTGAAACAGCTCATTATGAATGACTTCCACTTTCTAAGACTTGTGGTAGTCTAGGTGGACCCGCTGGCCTGCTAACTTGTGTGGCTGACTTCTGGTCTTTCTAACATACTGTCTTCCTAGTTCATTTTATTACACTTAGCTTTTATTAATTATACATAGTGGTTTCATCAGTATTTCTCCATGCATCTTACACTGTATTCCAATCAATGTCACCCCTCTCAGTTCATTTTGCTAAAACTTTGAGCTTCTATTCTGAGCCGCAAATGCATAATTATAAGTTAATTATTATAAATTATATATGATTATTATAAACACAATGTATCTCTATAACTTTCAAATAGCCTTGATATGAATGGCTTACAATACAATGTGATAGTGTGCTTCATGAAGTGCCATGGAAACATGGCATAGAAAATGCTGAACTCTGTCCATAGAATATAGGTTGGGCACCACAGAGAATGTGATTAAAGCAAGGGTGGAAATTTCCTGTCCAGAGAATAGCAAAAAATATTCCTTGCCATGTGCACAATATGGGAAAAGCAAAAAAAGGAACAATTTATTTTTGGGAAAAATTAAATATTCTGGTATCATTATCTTTAATATCCAGAGACAAAAGTTTGTTTTTGTTTTTGTTTTTGTTGGTCGTGGGGCCTGATCTTTGGGCCTGGGTGCTGTCCCTGAGCTCTTCAGCTCAAGGCTAGCACTCTACTACTTGAGCCACAGTGCTGCTTCCAGCTTTTTCTGCTTATGTGGTGCTGAGGAATTGAACCCATGGCCTCATGCATGCAAGGCAAGCACTCTACCACTGAGCCACCATCCCAGCCCCCAGAGACAAAAGTTTTTAACAGAGATTAAAATATTGTTATCTGCTCAATTGGTACTTTTGACAAATAAATGAAAGGTCATGAAACTTACAAGTTTTAAATAATTACAATGAAAATCCAGGCCATAAGGTAAGAATGAAACTCTAGCCAGGCACATGGCTAGAACTAAGATTATCATGTTTACAATTTTAGCTACTTGGAGGCAGAGATCTATTGAATCAAGACTCTGGGCCAGCCTCTAGGAAAAGATCATAAGACCCCATCTCCATTAATAACTGGGGTGGTACATGCCTGTTATTCCAGCTAGTGCTAAAAGTGATCCAGTGTAGTTTTTGAAAACACTGAGATCCTATCTCAAGAATAACCAAAGGGAAAGAAAGCCTGACAATGTGTCTCAAGTGGTAAAGTAACTGCCCACGGAGAGCAAAGCCCGGAATCCAAATGAAGCTACATCACCAATCTGTTGATTCAATCCAGAAATTTAGATGTTATTTGATCAGCAATTAAGAAACAGAGAAAATCTCTGCAGAAAACATCGGATGTTAAACTAGAAGTTAGAGACAAAATAATACCTAAAATATTAGATATCATTCCAAATAAGAAACTGCTAGTAAAATAAAACCATTCTAGACTTCTTGACAAATAGGACTTTATATAAAAGTTCTTCAATTTATCATAATTATTCTGAGTAAATAAGGTACGCTGGGTGGAAATCGAGAGACAGTTGAGAAGAAAGCTCAACTCCAAACTTCTGGGGTAGACATGTAAGGATCTCCTGCTCATCCCAATAGGCCAATAAACAGATGAGGAATGGTGAAGGTCAGAGGAAGCAGTTTTCCATGGCATGGTCCTGTCATAGGAAGACAACACTTTAGTTCACCTTCAGCAATCTTCCAGTTGTGAACTTTGGGTTTAAATCAACAAAGTATTAGGGCAAGGGACCTGAGAGAGGTCTGCATGGTTAAAACAGTCAGACACAGGAGTGCCCTGGTTGATCATTATCCTTGTTCTTTTTGGCTGGAGGGTTTTAGGGAGGTAGTTAAATCTGTCTTGGAAAAATTATGTTGTTCCATTTCTTGGGAGACAGTTTCCTCCTACTTGCCTTGTAAGGATGTTATCAACCAGTCTTGTCTTCCAGGATTCTAAGTATTTCAAAGTGAGTTATTAGAACAAAGGATAGAGGTAACCAAATAGAGGCAGGGAGGCCAAGCTTTTAGCTAAAAGTATGTAGTTAATTCATGGGCCTAAGTAAGGAACCAGTGATTTTCAGCAAAGGCAGTTTTAAGTACCTGTTCTAACTCACAGCCCTACTTTGAAAAAGGAAAGTTGAATATACTTTTCACTTCAAGTTAAAAAGAAAGGTTATAAGATTTCGAGCATTTTAATAGTCACTTAATTGAACTTAGGGAGATTAGACAGAGTAGGCAGATAGATGACTCTTGGTTTAAACATTCTTAAAGCAGAAAAATGGCTGGATACCTCTCTGAAGAGCTAAAAGCAAAGACAAAATTATCTTTGTTGAGACCAAGAATACTTGAATGTTTTCCATGAGCTACATTTTGGTCAGTACTGGGAGGAAGTCTGAGGTATTGTCATAGATTGCATCAAAGTTTGCCTTCAGGAACAAATAGACCTCACTCTCATGGATCTGGATTATGTGTTCTGAAAAGGAATTAACTGACCTCTCATAATAAAGAAGCTTTCAGGGGGCTGGGGACAAACTGACAGAGCACCAATGATTAAGCAATCTACTGAGAGCCTGGAAAAGCACTTCTGAGGGAGTTGGTTTCAGACAGCCCCCAGAGCCTGTGACGGTCATTTTAGGACACTGAGTCAGTTAATCTTGTTCTCCAATCTCCTGCACTCTTCCTGGGAAGGTCAGTATATTCCATGATGGGGAGAGGAAGAGAGAGCTCCAGTTATTCTCCTTCCTTTACTGTGAGGTCCTCTCCCTGTCTTACCCTCTCCCCTACCCTTCTGGTGGTTCTGATAGATGGCAGAAAAATAACTCAGTCCTCTTACTAAATCAACTAGGACTTGATATTTTAATTACAAACCAGAGACAGTAGCTTTGATTTAAGCTGATTTTTTTCTGAGAATTACCTCCCCCAAATTATGATATTGTCCAAAGTTTTCATCCAGTGGAAAGGAAACAACTCAATGTATTTAAGGGACAAGGAGACACTAAATTCAGTGTATGATCACATCTGATGAGTCACACTTACCCAATGTACTAGTTGCAAAAGAGATTTTATGAAGAAATATTGTCACCATTTGAAAGAGTGATGGTCTGAGGTGAGGCAGATGGGTCTGGGAGCCTGCCTCTGCCTGTTAGCATCCTTCATTTTCACGGCATCCTTTCCAATATGAAGCCATTTCTGATTCTTTCACTGCCTTTATTTCTTATTAAAGTTGGTCACGTATTTATTTATTTCATGAATATTTGCTGAGCACCTGCTCTGTGTCAGAAAGTTTTATGGAGTTTGGAATACATCAAAGAATGAAACAAATGAAAACTTCTAACCACATGGGATTTATAGTCTAGTTGGCAGAAATTAGTAATAAATAACCCATATAACACCTGAGTAAATTTCCTAGTCCAGTGAAAGATAAATAGGACAAAAAGAAGCATCACAACAAGGTAACAATTATAACCCCCCTTTCAGAAGGTAAGGCTTGAGTCTAAGGCAGGATAGAATTATCCATGTGGATATCTAGGAGACAGAGACAGTTTCAAAGCCTCGGTCTTGGATGTCATTTCGTGCTTTGTGAAATGGCTAGCAGTTCAATGTGACTGAACAGAATGAGCTAGAGAGATGAACAGAGAGATATGAAGTCAAAAATGTAAGAATGGCCAAGCTGTGTAGGGTCCTGAAGGCCCTTGCCAGGCCTTTGACATTTATATTGAGTGAGGTAGGAAGCCATTAGAAGCTTGAGGGAGAGGCGTGTCAAAATTCATCTTAGCTGGTAAGAAAAGCAGTTCTGTCATCTTCTACAGATTAATAAAATACATTTCATATGATATTTATGCTAGCCTATCTTCTACAAAGTGGATATTTGTATGTAAATATTGTCTCATACATTCACAAAGGGCCTAATCTAGACCTTTTTGAGCTCTGTACCATGTATAGTGAATAAATGGGATTTTGTATAGTCAACCCATCTTTGTTGGAATATGATTTTATGTTTTTTAGCAGGTATTATTGATATTGTTCAATGAAAAATTATACTATCAGCTAAAATATTTGACTATCCCAGACAAATTATTCTCTTAGGCCAAATAGTTCAAAAATTTTGTTTTCCTTCTTGACTACAGTATCAAAATCAGGTCATGCTCCTCCATCCTGTCATTTACTATAATAAGAAACATCTTAGACCACTCTAATCATAACTCAATCTGACTTTTTCAGAAATGTATTTGCTTTGCTCTTTACTGTCTGGTTTTCCCCTCTCCTACCCCTATGCAACCAGAACTTCCTGACAGTCTTGTGTCCAATGTGCTGTTTTACACATACTAATGCTAGGTGTTTGGTAGATGAATTCATAAAAGAATGAAAAATAGATCATTTATCAGTATAAAGAATTATCTCAAGTATAAAGAATCATCTCTGAATCATTCAGGTTTAATTGATACCTCATAGTTAGAGTCAGACTTGAGTAAATCGTGGCTGTAATGTTTGTCAAAAGGAAACTGCCACACCGTTAAGGCAGAAACGGTGTTGTGGGGAGAGAAAACTCCCAGCCTGCATGAGAGGGAGGCATGTAGAAAGAGAAGGATAGGAAAAGATGCAAAACAGGAAGGGACTTGTGTTGAGCTGGATTATATATGGGAGAAGGTGGGAGGCAGGTAGTGATCTCAGCCTGGGGAAACCTTTCACCATCAGAGGGAGCTGTGACTGGGTGGTTCAGGAAGTGACTTTAGCAGATGAGGAAGTGACCTCTGAGCCTGGGATCCTTTGTTGACTCACAGTCAGTCAGGTGATTACTGGTTTCAGGCTAGTGAAGAGGAATGGGGGAGGGGCTCTTCAGAGCAGACCTAACAATGGCTTTCTCATTAATGTGGAAAAAAAAAATGAATAAAAGAACATGGATAAGGAAAGGGCAGATAAATGGAAGGAAAAGTATTGAAGAAGGAAGAGAAGAAGAAAGGAGAGACACAAAGAGAATATGGAAGGAAAATTGACTGGTCCCAGGGGTTTTTCTCCAAAGGTTCCATAGGAACCCTTCCTTCCCCTCTGTATACAACTGTCCATGTTCCTTTGTATTTCACCACTTTTAATATTTAAGCCGTGAAAGGTAAATTATGAACTAATACTTGATGACTTATATGACATTGAGTGATCAAAATCAATCCATTTTGCAGTGGGATTTTCATTCTGTAATAAAGAATATAAAACTACAGCTGCTTGTCAGAGAACTGGTGAGATTTACCTAACCTATTTTACATACGAGGCAGCAAAGCACGCAAATGATAACAGCCAAGAATGTGGTGATTCATGTAGCTGACTGCAGAATCAACTCCAGTCACTATACTTTATGATAGAAGGCTTCTAGACCAGAGCTTACTTTCTGGGTTTTCATTCAGTTGGCCTAGTGTATGCAAGATGGAGTTTTTGATAGATTTGTTATATCATTTGGAATGTTCTTATCCAAAGAGGGCCAAGGGTTGAACCAATAATTCCTAGGACTTTATACTAACTAGTAGATGGTTTGACACTGCGTCTGAGGAGATAAAAGGCATACTTCACAAAATCGAGTATTCAAGGTCCCTAACCATTAAAACTTCTCACATAAAAGTAAAGCACCATGGCTATTATTTCAGTGGCAATGGAAAAGGCAGGATTTCTACAAACATCAAAGGACTGACATCTCATCCTGTCGACATCTCACACTCTCTTATAAGATGTCAAAAACATGCTAGCTGCCATTCTTTTCAGAATCTCACAAGATAAATATAGCAGCATCTTTGCCCAGAGGATAAGGAAACAATACTGCCATAGGTATAAGAGAAAGGTAGTAAGATGGAAAGGATGACTGATCTGATATTTTTTCTGGCAAAGGTATAAGTCAGCCTGAATACACTAAATAAGCCATTTACAAATCATGGGTTCACTGGTGGTTCACATCTGTAATGTTATCTACTCAAGCAACTGAGATCTGAGATGCCCAGTTTAAAACCAGTCCATAAAAAAAAAGTCCCTGAGACTCTTGTCTCCATTAAACTACCCTCTCCAAACATGAAAATAAACCAAAAGCCAGAAGTGGAACTTTGGTTCAAATGTTAGCGTACTAGCCTTGAGCAAAAGAAACTCAGGGACACTGCCCAGGATGTGAGTTCAAGTTCCAATACTGACACACACACACACACACACACACACACACACACACACACACACACACACACACACACACACACACACACACACACACACACACACACACACACACACACACACACACACACACACACACACACACACACACACACACACACACACACACACACACACACACACACACACACACACACACACACCCAACATGGAAACAACAAAGTGAAACTTTTATGGAGACTTGACTGAAATTTTGTATGTGGAAATCAGGAATTTCTGTTGATGATGATATGTAGTTGTTCCAAAAAAAGGGGCGGGGTCAGAGAGAGGGGGAGGGAGTTGAATGATTTGCCTTTATGTTACTCAAACAGAAAGACACTGACTTCCTTTCAAAATCATATTATATATTAGACGTACAGTAGAAATTTTCTGATCATTGTTAGAGCATTCATGCTGGAATCAGGCTGCTTGGATTCCAAGGACTGGGTCTAAATCCTCATGTAAAATATTCTGATCCCTTTTTCTCTTCCTCCTCTTCCTTTACTTATTCTTCCTCTCCCCTCTTTCTTATATCTCTCTTTCTTTCCCCTCTTCACTTCCCGTTCTCCTCTCTCTCTCTCCCCCTTCTTTATCTTTCCCCATCCTCCTCCTCCATCTTTTTCATATTCACCTTCCCCTCCCTCTTGGTATAAAACTTTTTACTTGGTATAAAATTTTCTTTTAGATTCATTAAGACTGTTGATCTTGAAGTTTCTAAATCACCCTGAATGTCCCATAACAGATTTCAGTTTATCATGCAGATATATCTTATAACCTACTTTATCATATTATCATCTACCCATCTTTTTGTAGTTTCTTCAGATCTATAAACACTGCAAAAAAAAAATTTTTTTTTTTGGTCTGGTTGTGGGGCCTGAACTCTGGGCCTGGGCGCTGTCCCTCAGCTCTTCAGCTCAAGGCTAGCGCTCTACCACTTGAGCCACAGCGCCACTTCCGGCTTTTTTCTTTTTGCTTATGTGGTGCTGAGGAATCGAACCCAGGGCCTCATGCATGCAAGGCAAGCACTCTACCTCTGAGCCATCTTCCCAGCCCCAACACTGCAAAAAATTATTGATAACTTAGGAGAAAATAAAGCAAATCACAGCACAACTATTCATCATCCAAAAGTATGTTTTGTTTGTGGAATACTTGATAGGGACACAAATGTATTTCTGATAATTAGATTCTCTACTAAAGAATGAAATTTATATTCTCATGGCAAAAGCCACTAGAAATAAATTCACCAGAAAAGATGAAAATACCCCTAAGTTTATAAAAAGGAAATTTTATTTTTTTCATAATATTTAGAACATTTGAAGTCAAACTAAAGACTTGAATTTCAGATTGAATTTTGATTTCATAGGCTTATGTAAATCACTTACCTCTAGGGGGTTTGCTTACATGATAGCTAACGAGGAGACCAGATGTTCTTTAGGGTCCTTCTGGATCTAATATAGTATGAATAAAATAATAGTTATATGACAAGTGTATCTTTGGCAAAACTATAGAGAACTTCCTATTTAGACTCCCAGTGAGGGTGCACACTAACTATTATGGGACTTTCAGTGAGTTTTCCCATTGGATTTGCTGACAACTTTGCAATACGATTTTTCAGTATTCCTCCACTTTACCCTATAATCTAGTTTTCTTTTTGTAGAATGATATCCTTGTGACAAGATTTTCTCAAATATATTTGTTTAAATACCATTTTCATAAAACACTCTGAGTCACCATTGAAATATTGCCCTCAGTGTTCACGTTCTAGCATCAAAATGTTTCTGTTCTATGTCTCTATCTGATGAGGGGCCTCATTTTGGCAGAAGATATTTGAAAACCCTATTCATTTTATTCCAGTATAGGGGATTTATTAATATTTTTGTTTATAACTGGCTTACTTTATATTTTAATTATGTGCTTCACATGAAGAAACTTAGAAACAATTCTATTTTTCATTCTATGGACTGTAATATTTAGGATTGTGATAAGGTAACTTTCTTCCTATTAATCAAGAGAGTCTATCTATGGGTTATCTACATTATCAAACCATTTTTATTTATGCATGTTGATTTATTTTGCTAGGTATTATCTTAGAAAACATTTCCCTCTCATTTTTGACATTTAAGAAAGATGACCCACTAAAACTTTTCAACGAATGAGAATCTATTTTCCTGCCTTCTCAGAGACAGAAGAATACAAACTACAAACCAGTCTTTTATTCTGTACATATGTAAAAGGTATAATGTGATATTTTGATTCACCCCCACATTGGATAATGGCCAAATAAGAGTAATTGGCATACTATCTTACCATCTTACACATTGATTATTTCTTTCTGATGAGTACATCAAGACCTCTCTTTAACTGTGTTGAGTGACAGAAGTCATATTGTTCTTAACCACATCCAGCCTACTGTGCCATAAAATGGAAACAGTGTCAGAGGTAGATGGTGGCGTAAGTTCCATTGTGAAGACAGGTATTATAATGGCAATACTTACCCTCTTTGTAAGCTTTTACAGTAGCTAGCTTTGTCATTCCACATGGATGACACCTGTGATTTCAGATGGAGCCTCTCCACCCACATTTTACATACTACTCCTGTTTTCCATCTGCTAGACGCATCTGACATCTCTCATGGAGAATTCCTGTCAGTACTTCTGCTACAATATCACAATAAATATTATATATATATTTTCTTCCTATCATTCTTACAACTATAACAATCTTTTGCCAATTTGACTTTCCAGCCTTAGCATTCATGCTTTGACTCCTAATAGAAAAGATGGTCATTACTGTGACAACTAGAATGTGCATATGATTGTCATCAACTTTTAGTGATAAGACAACCTATATTGATCTGACACTTTATTTTTCTTGCATGGCATGAAAGATTGCTGTTTATAATCTCTTAGAAGTAGTGTGGAGAGATGAAGTGACACCAATCATGCCCCAAAACTCCAATGAGTCCATCCACCCGTGTTTTAAACAAAGAGTCTTAACTGTTCTAACTTTACCATACCTCATCTCATGTGATACAAGGTAGGCCTCATGTTTCTAAAGCACTCATGTTGTGTTAAATTGATGTGACAAAGCAACAAACCTGTGTCTATGCCTGTGCTCCAAATCTTCCAGTGGGTCTCCATTTGTTTTGAAATTATTAACCTAATAGGCCTTTTCATGATCTTCTCTCTGATCCTTAATGGTAAAATGGATTATGTGTGTGTGCATGTGTGACAAAGAGAGAGAGAGAGAGAGAGAGAGAGAGAGAGAGAGAGAGAGAGAGAGAGAGAGAGAGAGAGAGAGAGCCAGAGAGAGAGAATGTCAGAATTGGGGCTTGAACTCAGGGCCTGGGCACCATTCCTTAGCTTTTTTGCTCAAGGCTGGTGCTTTGTCACTTGAGCCACAGCTCCACTTCTGCATTTTTTGGTATTAGCTAGAGATAATAGTCTCCTGGACTTTCTGCTGCGGCTGATTTCAAACTGTGATCTTCAGATTCAGTCTCTTAAGTAGCTAGGATTATTAGGATTATAGGTATGAGTCACGAGTGCTCAGCAAGCCAGGACTTTTGATTCCCAGTAGATCTTATCACATTCATTCTATCAGTCTCTTTCGAGTTCTCCATGAAGACAGTCTAGCGTTAAGACCATTAAACTAGCAGTTTACTGTGTGTCTTGATCTTTGGCTTTCAGATATTAAATTGTCACCTTGTTCATAAAGGCTGCCATGGCTGACATTGCTATAAAAGTTTTAATTATTCCACTCATTCATTCCTCTTTATCTTGCTTTGTTTTCTCCATGGCATTAAAATAGTATATTACTTATTTATTTGACATGTTTATTGTGTGTTATCTATTTCGCTCCACTGGCTGGTAAACTTCTTATCTGTTGCTGTTGAAGCCACATGACTTAGTGGGGCTCAATCAATATTAGTTGAATTAATGAACACAGACTCTATAGGTTTACAGATACCAGCTTTCTTTGAGAACTAGGCTTTGGATTTTTTTCTGTCTTTTCTATGGTAGGACTTTAATAACCCAGGGACTCCCTCAAAGGGAATGTGGACGAACAAGCTCACTTTTGCAGCTAGAGGGAAATCCAATTTTAAAACCCACCATATTCTATAATAGAAAATAGCTTGATAAAAGATTTCAAAAATAATTTAAAAGCTTCCTGGTCAGCATTACTTTTTATCAGTTGATATATCTCTATGCTGCAGCTCTCCTTTTCAGCTTTGAAATTATAAAATACTTTTCTCTGGGTACAAGTCTGAGGGAAGGAAGATCTCAAATGCTTTTTCTCCTAAAAGAGAATGAGCAAGTTATGGAGAAACTCACTTGCAATGTTGAAATTTTTACAATTTCTCACTAAATAAAAATGCTTTTCATATCTCATATGGCTACTTTGCAAAGTCCACTATTGGTTCATTAAAAATATTTATGCATTTGGGATGTGTCTGAGGGTGCGTGTGTGTTTGTACATACCCACATTTGGTGAATTTATTATGTAGACCTTTAGTGATAATTCAGAGCCTAAAAGGTTGATATTATTATTTTGTTTTGTGTATGTGGTACCAAGGAATTGAACCCAGGGCCTCATGCATGCTAGGCAAGCACTCTACCACTGAGCCACATCCTCTTGTCCCTGATATTTTCTTTAATCCTTCAAAAAAAACCAATCTTCACTTCTTACCTAGAATATAGTGTTCAAAGTCTAGTAAACATTATAGAATATTGTACTTCCGATCTACCTCACTACTTTAAAAGAAAAGGGGAGATACATTAAGGCCTCTGTGTTGCTTTTAAAAGAGTTGAATATGGGGGAAAAGATGGAACTCAGATGCGATCCTAACAAGCCCCATCGAAACAGATTTCTCTCCTTTTCATCAATTTATATCTTGTTTCCTTAAGATGTCACCTAGAGACAAAGGAGACTTCATTCAGTGTGTACTGCCCAGGGAGATGTTAATTGAGGGCAATGGTGTTATGTAGCAATTCTCTGACTCTATCAGCTGTTCAAGTTTGTTGATTTACTTGGAAAATGAGAAATGGGAAGGGGTGTTGTGGATAAGCACTCGCACTGTTTTTGTTTGTTGTTTGGGTTTGAGTTAGGCGCTGAAAATACAGAGGTGAGGAAGCCAAAGAAACGAAAGAGCACAAAAGGCCCAGGCATTCCTCAGGAATGCTATCGGCTACAAAGTACAACATGGTAATTTTTCTCTCTGAGCATGACATTTTTGTTCTCGCTGAAATTCATTATCATGAAATGAAATGGCGACTTAGTCATTCTAGCATTTTCCTGAAGCCTCTGACCCTTCTTCCCTCCATGCTTCCCTTTCTTCCTTCTTCCCTCCTTCCCTTTTTCTATCTTTCACATCTCTGTTATCCCAATCCTTATTTTTTCTGGAAGTTAAAAGGAATATTGACTTTATTTCAAGACATGTTATCAAGTGGAGTAAGAGCCCACGATGAGATAAGCTTCCGTGCCTGTGAAATCTATTTCACAACATAGCTTATTTTCACGAAAAGTCTGCTTAAATTAGTTAAATGGCAGTAAGGACGATTCCCCCATTATAAAGTCAATTGTGATTCAGAAGCATTCACACAAGGCTAGTGGGTTAGGAGGAGGGATAATGTGACTCTCTGAGACAAAATGCGACTGATGGTTGGAGTCACCAAATGCCTCTTCCTGAGAGAATCTGCGTGAGCAATATACAATAGGGGTAGGGCAGATGGAGAAGTTTTGAAAGCCACTATTTACCCATATTTCATGAGAATAAAGACTATTCTTTATTTCCCACTCATCACTGACAACATTATGCTGCGTAGGGACAGGATGCAAATATTTGAGGATTTTTCTTTCAGTCTTAATCACTCAACCCTATAACAACTATACTGTGTGGTTGTGTTTTGTAGGAAGAAAATATGTTTTTTTCTTTCCTCTTTATTTTAATGTCTAGATTCATCACTCAGGCTCTAGTAACAAAAGACAAACTAGAAAGAGAAGTAGGCTGTGTACTGGTGACTCACACCTGATATCCTAGATATTTATGTGGGTGACAATGTGAAGTTTGTGGTTCAAGGACAGCCAGGCAGAAAAATCTGTGAGAATACATTTCAGTGGAAGAAGCTGGGCATGGTGCCACCTGCCTGTCATCCCAGCTACAACAGAAAACCTAATAGGCAGATGATGGTTCAAGTGCCTTCATGGCCAGGAAACAAGATTGTATCTCAAAAATAGCCAGTGTAGAAAATAACTGGATATATGGCTTAGTGATACAACTCCTACCTAACAAGTATGAGACTCTAAAGTCAAATTTCCATTTTTCCCAGGGAGGGAGGGGGAGAGAGAGAGAGAGAGAGAGAGAGAGAGAGAGAGAGAGAGAGAGAGAGAGAGAGAGAGAGAGAGAGAGAGAGAGAGAGAGAGAGAGAGAGAGAGAGAGAGAAACAGACAGACAGATGGAGACAGAGACACAGAGAGAAAACATACAAATGTACTTAAGTTTTACATTACCCAAGAGTCTACATAAAAACAGTTAAATTAGGCATTTTTATGCAAGGCTTGATGAAACAGTAGGAAATTGCAAAGCAATAGGCAGAGATAGAGTGATCAAGAATATCATCTAAAGATCGAAATTGAGAAGAGCTTACCAAGGCAAATTTTTCTCTTTGTTTGGAGTATCTGCCTTCTGTCGTAGGGGTGGTATAGGGTAAGGACTTCTAGAATAGGGATCTTATTAACTGTTTAAGGAGATGATAAAACAAAATCTTTCCTAAGTTTATGGTAGTGAAGATAAAAGTGACCTTCCTGGCTCTGTCATTTTATCAAATGCCCAGATACAGTGTATCCTGAACCCCATCAAATTCAACAGAACTTTATTACTGACTTTGTGTTTCATGGTATTCTTATGTGCCATAAAGGTTTCTTCCTTTTTGAGTTAAAGAAGTATTTCAGAATCTATGAGCCATTCTTAGTTATGGCCTGTATATAAAGTATGGAATTAAACCGTAGGCCAAAGTTTATGGATCCCTTTTTTAAAGCTACGATGAATAGAAGCTGAGGCTGTTGACAGCTAGTATTACATATTGAGGCTAGATATAAACTGAGTTTTGGACATGTTAGGTTCTTTGAAATGTTTGGATTTGACTGTGCAATTGACACACATACACACACACACACACACACACACACAAACACACACACACACACACATACACACACACACCAACTGACAAATTACCATGATCCACGTTCCAAAGGATTTCTCAATTTTATAGAAGAGATAGATCCTTAAAGAGTCAAATAAAATTTTCAAGCAAAAAGTAGGTATAAAGTAGGTATTCAAACTTGTATTTGAGAGTTTTAATTTGACTAGAAAGAATGTAGGCCTCTAGGGACTCTTCACAGAGCCAATGAGATTATGGCAACCTGGTAGGATAAGGACATGAATGAACCATTTCTCTCCACTAGAGTTATTTGCTTATAGCTATATTTTTAAATTCCATAGTTAAAGCAACATGTGTAACTGTGATTTTTTTTTTCAATTTATCTGCAACAACTGATGGATTATTTTTCTTGGTATGCATTTTAGGAAACAAACAATTCTTTTTTTCTGCTTAAATAAGATAAAACAAAAGAAGCTTTCCAAGACCAGAACAAATATTAACTCTCTTTGCCAGAAATCAATTAGAACATCAAGTGGATGATTGCTTACATGATGAAAGGTACCTTAAATGGTAAAAATCAAGAAATCTCAGATTTCCAAGGCAGTTTCTTTCTTTATACATCCAATTAATTATTTAGTCCAATATAAAAATACTGGTTAGAAGCCAGTAATAGTTGTGGATGCTGAAGTTACAGTAGTGAACAGGAACATTTTCTGCTCACCTTCTATGACAAGACCAATAGTAATATGTAATTGTGAAACAAGAACTTCAGGAGTAAAAAGAAGAAAAGGTGTTCTGAAAAATCAAAACAACAGCAAACAAACAAACATGATGTGGTGACTGGGTGGGGAGACAAATTTCATGTAAGTGGCATGAGAGTGAACTGGGTGGGGGGCCCTCTGATTGGTCTGATAAGGTGTCTTGAGAAGAGGATGTTTCACCTGAGACTTCATTGAGGAAGAAGTCAATGATGGGCCAGTCTGAAATCTGAGGATTCCAGGTCAAACTAATATTACATACAAGGCATGAGCTTGATACTTTCTCTCAGAAACAAAAAGGGAGTGTGCTTAGTAGAATAGGTCTTCTAAAAGAGGGAGAGAGAGAAGAGGGAGAGAGTGAGTGTATTTATAACTGAAGTAGCATTTGAATTTGTTCTAATTGCATTGGGATACTAGTAAAGGAACTCCTGAAGTCAAGTGATATTTCACTTAAAACAGGAGCTCTACTGTTGTGCAAAACTTGAAATGTGGTTGAGCAAGTAACTCTGTGTGTGTGTGGTGTGTGTGTGTGTGTGTGTGTGTGTGTGTGTGTGTGTGTGTGTGTGTGTGTGTGTGTGTGTGTGTGTGTGTTATTGGAGGTTGAACTCAGGGCCTTGAGTTTGCTAGGAGAGTGCTTTATTTTTAAAACCACATTTCCAGTTCTCTTGCTTCTTAGCTTGTCTTATACTTTTGCTTAGGCCAAGCTTGGACTGATACTTTCTTATATACACATCTCAAGTAGTAAGGATTACAGCATGTACCATCATACCTGTCCTAAAAATAACTATTTATTCCCATTATGATTATGAATGTTTTATTCTAATTCTCCAAATTAGAATGGTAATAATTTTCCTGATTAAGAAGTATCTTAGAAGTTTTCTTGAACTTTTGGACAGAGACTTGGTGAACTTACAAATAAATGTGCCTTTTAGCAAATTGCTTAATTTGCACATATTCGCTATTAACATTTATAAGGCAATGAGGCTACATCTATCATAACTGAAACCTCCCTGAAATATTTATTGAAGTCTATCACCTAGACTCTAGTTAAGATCTGATTATAAAATAGTTTTTTTGTGGGCCTTTATAGACAATTTTGTTGTGGGCACAGGAGGAATATGAAAGTACATGAGATATAATCCTTGACCTCAAGAGAGAGAGAGGTCTATTTTCTAGACAGCCTATCTTAAAAAATGACTTTTTCACAGATTTTGTGTAGCCCATCCAGTGTGCTGCTTAGACCATGTTGCCGGCAAATATCCTGTTTCCTTTCTTCATGTATGAAACATTTCACTGGCTAGCTTTAATTAAGAATCCATTTCCAATGGCATTTTGAGGGAGGAAGACTGGGTATAACTTCTATGTTCTCCTAAAACTTCTCTCTTACCATAGTTGTTTCCTGTATTATCATAATCCCATTGCCTTCCTAAGCCTTCATCTTACAGTACCTATTAACTGACGTGTGTTGCACAATCAGGTAATGTTTGAGTGAAGTTCAGAAGGTATATAATCACAGCTAACATGTGCTCTGTGCTTATAAAAGTTCAACAATTCCCTGGGCACAGGTGGCTGAGATCAGAGGATCATGATTCAAAGCCAGTCCCGGCAGGAAAGTCTGTGAGACACATCACCAGTTAACCAGCAATAAGCCAAAAGTGGAGCTGTAGCTCAAGTAATAGAGTGCAAGCATTGAAGCAACAAAGCTCAGGGACAGTGTGCAGACTCTGAGCTCAAGCCCTAGCATAAGCACCAAAAACAAAACAAAACAAACCAAAGAGTTCAACTCCTTGAACAAATTACTCGAATTTATTTTTCACTTTTTGCAGATGAGGAGACAGATGCAGAAAATATTCCAAGATCTTATAACTAGTAAACTGATGGAGCAGATATTAAACACAGGCTACCTGGTCAACTACCTGCCTGAGCTGAGTCATCTGTTCTTTGCCCCGTACCCCTGAATCAGAATAATTTCTGTCCCTTGAGTTACCAGAATAAAGGAAACCTACTGTCTACCTTTCTGGCTACACTTCAGTTACATTTACTCCATCACTCTCTGGCCTACCTTAGTCTATGCAAAGTTCTAGATGCACTTCTGGTTATCTGTATGCCCTAGAACCAGGGCTTGCTTCTCCAGGAGCTGGTCTTGTGTTTGTATAGAAGGCAGCTCAGTGATAAGTTGGATGCTGTGCTATAGTGGTTCCAAGCTTCCTAATAATTTTATCTTTAAAGTCTGAGGGAACGTGGGCAGAGAGGAAGACAATATGCATGTGCAGTTTTGCTTGTATATCTTTCCTGTATTGTCAACTACTTTGGCAGAATATGATGTAGAAGAGGAAAAGATAGACTAACCTTGGAGTTCCATTTCTTTCTCTGTTTCCTTAACCTTATTGCAGATTGTATTGGTAGGATGTGTGTGAATCAACAAGTGAAATAAAAATAGTTGAATTTGTTCTTTCAGCATTTCCATTGAATTGGTAGGAGCAAAACATATATAAAAATAAAATGGTCTAATTCTTGATTTTCATGTGAGTTAAATGACTCCACAAGCATTAGAAATTACTATTATAAGCTTTGTGCTTGTGGCTCAAGCTTGTAATCCTAGCTACTCAGGAGGTTGAGATCTGAGGAGAGCAGTTTGAAGCCAGCCTGGGCAGAAAAATCCATGAGATTCTTATTCTCCAATAAACCTCTCAGAAAAAGCCAGAAGTGATGCTGTGGCTCAAATGGTAGAGTGCTAGCCCTGAACAAAGGAAGCTCAGGGGCAGTGCCCTGGCCTTGAGTTCACTCCCAGGACTTGCTAAAAAAATGCTATTATCTGTGATAATAAAGAGCAGTATAACTCATCTTGACAACCTAAATTTAAAATTTTCTTGAACATTAACTAGAAAATATTAAACACAATAACAGGTCAAGGGAAATCCCATAGAAGAAAAGGATGGTCCGTTTTTCCATATACTCTTCAAATATGATACCTAGTCCCATATTTTCATTTTTCCTCTGCTCACATAAACTTGTAACTGGATCTACTTAGTACCTATTCTTCCTCTATCAGCAAGCCAGGTTTTCCTGGTCTTCCCCTGGCAAATAGCTAATCAAATGGCAGAGCCACCTCAGAGAACAGTTTAGGCTTACCTTTTTTGTTTATTCTGGTAAAGCAAGCTTTGTTTTCTATAAACTCATAATACATATACCACCTTATTTTGTATTCATTCATATTTATTCATTCTACAAATATTTGTTGCCTATTATATTCCACACAATGTTCTCAGTATATTTTGTAGTTCCTTTAATGGCAATATTCTTATATTTGCCTTTCTATCTTTCTTGCTTAATATAATGTCCTTGTAGATGGATACTGTGTTTACCTGTCATCAATTTGTTTATGCATTTAAAGATACAATTGAGTACCTCTATATGCCAGGTGGTGTGTTTCATTCATCTTTTTTTTTATCTCCACCATAATCCCGGTATAAGTAGAAACAGATGATAAATAAATAGTTTGTAGGCAACCAAATGGGTGAAATAAACAGAAGCATGAATGTAGTTGAGTTTAGCCCAGTCATTATCATGACCTTGAGTGGAAGAATGAACCTGAAGTAGAAAACTGTATTTACCCATGATGATTTTTATCAGTTCATTTACCCACACATCTTAGTTCACTGTTGGAGACTTCACATAAGCTTTTGGATATGCTACATCAAAGTTGCTATGAGTCATCCAATGGAAGAGCAACGGTCATACCCTGGATAGCTGTGTCTACCAGCAAAACAGCCAGCCTGGCTCCCCTTCAACTCCACTCAGCGGGATATGTGCAAAGAGCTGATCACAGCAAGATGCCCATGAAGTTAAATGCTTCAGAAAGGAAAAGAGTTTTATATTTTTAAATGGCCTTAGGAAATCCTGGAGCATAACTTCAGATGATAGAATATAGCTGTGAATTGTGGCAGAGGAGCTGTAGTGTCTGCAATAAATCAAAACAGGATCCAAACAAGGACAATTCTTTCCTCTATTGTCTTCTTTCTATTTTTTTTTTATTATTAAAGGGTCCAACCATGGGTAAAAGTAGGCAGACTCACAGAATCACAGATAACACATTGTGTTGAATTCAGGCACTGTAATTACAACCTAGAAGAATGTCTTCAAGTGTGTAGGGGAAAATTATTCTAGGAAGGGAAGTAAGTTGTAACAAAAGGTAAGGCAGAGTGAATGATGAGCTGTGGTTATGCCCAAGCAAGAATGTGGAGCTGCTTATGTGCCCTCCTAGATTGACTACCTGTATTATGAAGTCAGAAAAGGAATCAACAAAGGCTTTGAATAGTAAAGCGATTATGTTAGAAAAAATGAACCTATGAGGACAATATGGGAAGAGCATTTTAGGCAGAAGGACCAGTGACAATAGTTCAGAAACAGCAAGATAGAACATGAGTCTGATATGGTGTGAGTGAAGGTAAGATTTATAGGGGGTGAAAATCATGACATAGTCCAGAAAGACTAGCTCCTACAAGGGTTCAAATGTTATGTGTTGGAGGATGTGTGTGCAGGGAGTACTTTGGTTTGTACTCTAATCATTGCAGTGGTTTGATTGGGTAGCATAACTGTGTTCTATTTCAGAAGAACCATTTTGGTTGCTCTATGGACTTAAAAGTAGAAGCAGAGATTGTATGAAGATAATATAATAGCTTCTATCAGAATTTTTAGTACAAGAAGTCATGCTGTTCTTGATATAGCAGTAACACTCTAGCCCTCTTGGGCTAGTTTTTTATAATGGAGCAATTAATAAAGTAGAAGAAACACAAAGAGTATGGCATGGCTTATACTACTTTGCAATATATCTTTTAGCTCTTCTTAGAATTCTTTCCATTTTTAAATTGGATATTTGTGATATCATTTAGTTATCCCTTCCTCTTCCCCTCAGAACTCAAGATTTTGAGGATAAGGACTTTGTCTGTGATTCACCACAATTATAGCCCCAGTCAGTAATGCAAATAATGTCTAAGTGTGGCTGAAATTAGGAAAGCAACTCCATTTGTAATAGCCCCACAAAAAATAAAACACCTAGGAATTAACTTAACTAAAGAAGTGAAGGACCTCTATGATGAAAACTTTAAAACCTTAAAAAAGGAAATCAACACAGAACTTAAAAAATGGCAAAACCTCCCATGCTCCTGGATTGGAAAGATTAACATCGTGAAAATGGCAATACTTCCCAAGGCTATCTACAAATTCAATGCAATAACTATCAAAATTCCAACCTCATTCTTCAAGGAAATAGAAGAGGCAATCTAAAAATTCATATGGAACAATAAAAGACCCCGAATAGCAAAAACGCTCCTCAATGGAAAGAACACTGCTGGAGGAATATCAATACCAAACTTCAAACTCTACTATAAAGCCATAGTAATCAAAACAGCTTGGTATTGGCATAAGAACAGACCTCAGGACCAATGGAATACAATTGAAAACCCAGAAATGAACCTACAGACCTATAGCCATCTAATCTTCGATAAGGGAGCTAAAACAATAGAATGGAAGAAAGACAACCTCTTCAGTAAATGGTGCTGGCAAAATTGGTTAACTACATGTAGAAAACTTAAGCTAGATCCTTATATATCACCCTGCACCAGAATCAACTCCAAATGGATCAAAGACCTTGAACTCAAAGCAGACACTCTGAAAACATTACAGGATGGAATCGGAGAAACCCTAGGTCTCCTTGGCTCAGGTCGAAATTTTCTGAATAGAGACCCGGAAACACAACAAATCAAAGAAAGGTTGGACAAATGGGATTGCATAAAGTTGCAGAGCTTCTGCAGGGCAAATGACATAGCTAGTAAGATCAATAGAAAGCCCACGGATTGGGAGAAGATCTTTATTAGCCATGCAATGGACAAGGGTCTCATATCTAAAATATAGTTGGAACTCAAAAAATTAAACCCCCCAACAACAAATCCTCAAAGAAACAACTGCCCAATAAATAAGTGGGTGAAAGACTTAAAGAGAAACTTCTCTGAAGAAGAAAGAAGGATGGCCAATAGACACATGAAGAAATGTTCAACATCCCTAGCCATAAAAGAAATGCAAATCAAAACAACATTGAGATATCACCTCACTCCAGTTAGAACGGCAAAAATCAAGAACTCTAACAACAACAGATGCTGGTGGGGATGTGGACAGAAAGGAACCTTACTTCATTGTTGGTGGGAATGTAAACTTGTTCAACCACTTTGGAAAGCAGTATGGAGGTTCCTCAAAAGACTTCACATAGAACTCCCCTATGACCCAGCAATCCCACTTTTGGGCATTTACCCAAATGTTTACAAACAAGACCACACTAAAGCTACCAGCACAACTATGTTTATTGCAGCATTATTTACCATAGCTAAGATATGGAACCAACCCAGATGCCCCTCAGTAGATGAATGGATCAAGAAAATGTGTTATATATACACAATGGAATTCTATGCCTCCATCAGAAAGAATGACATTGCCCCATTTGTTAGGAAATGGAAAGACTTGGAAAAAATTATATTAAGTGAAGTAAGCCAGGCCCAAAGAAACATAGGTCCCATGGTTTCCCTTATTTGTAATATCTAGTATATGTATGAGTCAAGCAGAAAAGGTCAGATAATGTGATGTCAGGAAAATGAACCCTTAGATGTGTATTTTAATGTTTTTTTCTTTCATGCATGTGTTTCTAACGCATTTATAAGATTATCTCTTTGTTGCTTTGTATGTCCCTCCCCCACGGTATAACCCCTGCTTTCACTATATTTGATGTCAGTATAACTTGTGGAGGAGATGGGGAAAAACCAGTTGTTTAAGGATACAGGTGGACCTGTTGCAATAATGAGAAGTACAAGTTGTCATGTCCAAAACAAGCTTTACAACGTCGGTGCGGGGGGGGGGGGGGGAAGGAGAAGGATTGGGATTGGGAGGGAGGGGGGAGGCTGGGAAGGGATGTGAAGGGTAAACAAAGGAGGAGGCTGCAATGCTTGGTAAGAAATGTTCGCATTATCCTGCCCATGTAATTGTAACTCCTCTGTACAGTATGTTCACAAATAAAATAAAATTAAATAAAAAAAAATAATGTCTGATATATTTTTGGAATATAAGTTATATTCATTAAATGATGAAGAAGAATATAACAGGATTTATGCAGTAATATAGCTATGTCTTTCTATTCTTCCTTATGCAGTGCCTGCACATAATCAATATAGCTTATTTACCCACACGTCTTAGTTCACTGTTAGAGACTTCACATAGGCTTTTGGATGCGCTACACCTAAGTTACTATGAGTCACCCAATGGAAGAACAATGCTCAATGGCAATGGCAATATAGATTTAAGAATTACCAGTACATCACAGGAATTTTAAGAGACTATAGATGGAAAGGAGAGTTAATGACAGAGATTTGAACAACTGTGGTTTCTTTTTAAATTTTATTTTATTTATTATTTATTTTTATTATTTATTAACCCAGGGGTTACAGTTACATAAGTGAGGTAATAAATACATTTCTTGTCAAACTTGTTACCCCTTCCCTTATTTTTCAACCATTTTCCCTCCTCCCCAGGAAAGGCTAAACTTCCTGGAAATAAACTTGTTGGGCTCTCTTTTCATCTCAATTCCCTTCCCCCTTCTCCTTCCCTTCTTTTCTCCCTCCTTCCCTTCCTTCCTTCCTCCTTCCCTCCCTCCCTTCCTCTATTCCTTCCTTCCTGCCTGCCTGCCTTCCTGCCTTCCTGCCTCTCTTCCCCTCTCTTTCCCTTCCCTCATTCCTTCCTCCCTCCCTCCTTTCTTCTTCCCTCTCTCTCCCTTCTCTCTATCCTTTCTTCCCAACTTCCTTCCTTCCTTCTTTCCTTCCTTCCTTCCCTCCCTCCCTTTCTTCCTTTCTTCCTCCTTTCCTTCCTTCCTCCCTTCCCTCCCTCCCTCCTTCCTTCCCCCCTCCCTTCCCTCCTTCCTTCCCTCCTTCTTTCCCTCCCTCCATCCCTCCTCCCTTCCCCTTCCTCCTTCCTTCCTTCCTTCCTTCCTTCCTTCCATCCTTCCTTCCTTCCTTCCTTCCTTCCTTCCTTCCTTCCTTCCTTCCTTTCCTCCTCCTCTCCTCCTCCTCCTCCTCTTTCTTTCTTTCTTTCTTTCTTTCTTTCTTTCTTTCTTTCTTTCTTTCTTTCTTTCTTTCTTTCTTTCTTTCTTCCTTCCTTCCTTCCTTCCTTCCTTTCTTCCTTTCTTTCTTTCTTTCTTTTTCTTTCTTTCTTTCTTTCTTTCTTTCTTTCTTTCTTTCTTTCTTTCTTTCTTTCTTTCTTTCTTTCTTTCTTTCTTTCTTTCTTTCTTTCTTCTTTTTCTTCCTCCTGTCAGTGGGAAAATATATGACCTCACATTTCTCTTATTTTTTTTTTTTTTTTTTTTTTTTTTTTTTTTTTTTTTTGTCGGTCGTGGGGCTTGAACTCTGGGCCTGGGCGCTGTCCCTCAGCTCTTCAGCTCAAGGCGAGCGCTCTACCACTTGAGCTACAGCGCCACTTCCGGTTTTCTGGTGGTTTATTGGAGATAGGAGTCTCACGGTCTCTCCTGCCCGGGCTGGCTTTGAACCGCGATCCTCAGATCTCAGCCTCCTGAGTAGCTAGGATTACAGGCGTGAGCCACCAGCGCCCGGCACATTTCTCTTATTTTTCCCTATTTTTATTTTTGAGGTGATGTTCAGAGGGATTACAGTTACATAAGTAAGGTAATAAGTACATATCTTTTTTCTTTTAAAAATGTATTGTAAACAAACTGTACAGAGGAGTTACAGTTACATGAGTATGGTAATGAGTACATTTTCTGTCTCCTATCAAGCATTGTTACCCCTCCTTTTTTTCCCTAATATCCCTTCCCTCCCCACCTCCCCAACTCCTCCCTCCCCCCCCAAAGTTGTAATATTCATTTTCAACATAGTGACTTGTAAGTCTTATTGTTACAATGGGTCAACCTGGATCCTTGTTTCTGCATTTTGTTATTTCTCTTCCCCTCCCCAAATGAGAAAAATGTATATACAAGATGCAGGGCACTAGAATCAAATACAGTGACAACAGGGGTTATACCTAGGGGAAGAACATTCAAAAGAAACAAAAAAGTCACATAGTACATTAGAAAAAAACCTTTTGTGTCCCTATCTTGGGGTTCATTTCACTTAGCATCAGCTTAGATGGTCATATGAACATAGCTTCTGACCTTTTCTGCTTGTCTGGTAAGAGTATCCTAGATATATACTAGTTATTTCAAATAAGGGAACCTATGGGATCTATGTTTCTTTGGGCCTGGCTTACTTCACTTAATATAATTTTTTCCAAGTCTTCCATTTCCTAACAAATGGGGCAATGTCATTCTTTCTGATGGAGGCACAGAATTCCAGTGTATATACATTTCTTGTCAAACTTGTTACCCCTTCCCTTATTTTTCTCCTACTTTCCCTCCCCCAACCCCCTCCCAAGTTGCATGGATCATTTCCAACATATTGTTTTGTGAATATCGCTGTTGCATGGGTTCCTCCTTTGTCCTTTGTCTCACATATCTTTTTTTGCTTAAGATTAGCATTCTCCCACTTGAACCATACCTCTACACCCAGCTTTGAGGTGGTTAATTTGAAGTGAGAATCTCTGGCCTGGCTGGCTTCAATGACCTTCAGGTCTCCTCCTCCTGAACAAGTAGAATCAACAGGCCAGTCCGATTTCTATTTTTAAAAAAATATTAAATTAAAACTATGAGCTTGACTTCCTTTTTATATTTCCATTATATCAGAAAATGCTTAGTTCAGAGCCTCACTGGGTATACTTAGTAAATATTTGTTAAATGAGCAAATACACGCAGATAGGAGTTTGTTTTCTTTAAGGCTCAGAACAGCCAAAAGCTGCAAGTGGTAATCATTTTTTCTTTTAAAAGAGTAGCTGCTCTCATGGTGCCTGTGTCAGTTGTTAATACTATTCATTGCCTTGTAATGACAATCTTAGTATTTGGATATTTATGTATTTCTTTTGACTTGCCTGGTCCTTCTTTGGTATGTGAAACTGTAGCTATAGATAAAGGGAAATTTGAAATATGAGTTATGCAGAGAAAGACTGTAACTGTGATAGAACAGTGTGGGGTTGTGAATTTCTTTTAGTAAAGTGGGGGAAAAAAGGCTTTCAAAGCCCAGCAGTTGCTACTATGTATTTGACCCTGTGTTTCAGCCTGCAATTTCAGATGCCATGCAAACTCCAAAAAGAATATAACACCACCCAAAGAACAATTTCACTTGCTGAACCTTGCCTCTTGCTGATAGCATATAAACTATAAAGGAAAGGAAATTTTAGGCTGAGACTTGAGCTTCAAAAGACAAAACATGTGGGTTGCTTCTTAGCAGGAGTGAAACACACATTTTCAATGGGAAAATGGGAGGTCAGAGGCCACAAAGGCTATAGAACAAATTTCAAGGAGGAATCAAGATCAAAATAATCATGACAAATACCATGGGATGCTACAGAGGATCAGAACAATACTATTTTCAGCATGCTGAAAGGAATGAGAAAGGACATTTCTTCTCATCTACCACACAAATGTGATTCAGATTTTATTTTATTTACCCCTCATATAAAATACAGTACTCAAACACTGCAAAAATGTTTTAGTGAAAAAACATTAAAAGGGATATAGAGATGTGATAGTCTTTCTTGTATCAAGATGATTCTAGTAAGTATTTGTTAAGGAATATCCAGTTTTGGAGAAAGAACATTCATGAGTGATGAGAAAGATTTTATGTTGGGTATTAGAAAGGAAGTTAAAGAAATTAAGAACATCAGTTGCTGTTGATTCCTTGGTAGTACCCTTCACTGAGTTAGTAAAGTGAAATGTCAGTGAAAGATAAGGAGGTTTAGGACAGGTTCTTGTTGAGATGCTTATCTTGTTCAGTACTAAATAATAAATGCTTAGTAAAGACTTTCCCTAGCAGTTGCCAAAAGCGTGCATGTGTGTGTGTGTGTGTGTGTGTGTGTGTGTGTTGAATAAAACAAAGATAGAATGACATCAATGTAAATGTGATTAGAGAGACATGACTGGGAATAGTGATTTAAGAATTACCAATACTTTTAAGAGACTATTCACATATGCAAAGGACTTAATGACAGAGATTTGGTTTCTTACAGGCATCAAATTAGTTGTGTACAGTTTTCCCAGGTAGGAGGCACATCTCATGGTTCCTTAGAACTTTCTTGGAAATGATTCCATTGAGAACAAGAGGCACTTGGAGTATTAAGTCTTGTGCAATGAGAAAAGGCAAGAGAAAAGGAGAAGATATAGATTTGGGGCCCTGTTGATATTGTATTGTTAGCACTATCACAACTATTTTATCTAGTTCCTACATCAACTTGATGGGGAAAAGAGGGCTGGTAGGAAGCTGCAGAAGGAGTTACTACTGCATTTTCTCTAACTTCTCTAACTTCTCATACTTCTGACTGGTAGGAGTCTGTGTGCCTTCTTAATTAGTAAACATATTGAGTTGTCACCCTTGGAAATCAGACTTAGGACATCACCCTTGGAAATACCACAAGAAATTGGACTCCAAGACTGAAAGGTCAGGGTAATTGTCATGATTTTAGTTATACTGAGAACACATATGGTATTCTTTATCAAAGCCCAGAGCTGCCCCAACTTCTCTCCCTAAGCTTTAATAGCACAGAGAAGAAACTTGGTTACACAATAGACAATAACTCTGTGTATGCCCCTTGCAGCTCCATCATGGTTTCTGTCTGACTGAATATCCCCTCCATGGGCCTGTAGTTGTATTTTATTAGCACATCCTATGACAACATCCTGTGTAAATTTCTGCAATCTTCCTATATCCCAGCTGGTCCACTCCTTGACATTTAACCTTTTAGGTCACTGGATCTAAAGTATGGCATTAAAACCAACTTCCTGTACTTGTTCACAGATGTGCACAAAACACATCTTAAACAGATAGTTCTCACAAAAGAGAATTTCTTTTATATAATAAATAGCTACCAACCTGACTTTTGTTGTTTACGTTCTTTGAATAAAGTCTAGAAGTAGTAAGTTTTAAGTGTGTCAATAATCACCAAAGTGGTCTGTCAGTAAAATATTGAATTGTGTAGTTGAATGGGATCTGCAATTGCTCTGACAGGGAATGTGCAGAGACAGATGACAGCTATTTAAAGGGATTCATTGAGGTAATTTAAATTGCTTGCATATTGTGTATAAAACATTCTATCTTTTTTAATAGCAAGCAACAAGTTGAAAGACTAATGGAATATGCAAGAGTGAAAAAATTCTATTTCTAATGAATCCTTTGACAAATAGCACCTAAAATTTACTTCTTACTTTTAGTCTCCTTAAATGTAAATAAGCAGAATGTGTTTTTGAATTACCTTTTTTGACAGTCCCAATTTAATTAAAATTTGTTTGTTGGAACTTCTCTTAAATATAATAAAGATGTGTGTGTATGTGTGTGTGTATTTATATTTGATTGGTCATGGGGCTTGAACTCTAGGCCTGAGCCCTGTCCCTAAGCTCTTCAGCTCAAGGGTAGCACTCTACTACTTGAACCACACTGCCACTTCTAGTTTTCTGATGGTTTATTGGAGATAGGAGTCTCACGGATTTTCCTACCCAAGCTGGTTTTGAACCATGATCCTCAGATCTCAACCTCCTGAGTAGCTAGGATTACAGGTGTGAGCCACCAGCACCCGGCAATTAAAGATATTTTTAACAGTCAAAATCAGATATCAGGAATATTTTGTATTTAGAGAGTTTTTTTAGAAACTAAAGGAATATCTTTTTACGAAGTTTGAGCTGGGAAACTCAGCTATGAAGTATCCTGAAGTCACAATTTTAATTAACATTGTATTAATTAGCAACACATAGATTAGAATCTGAGAAAGTGTATGCCTATGTGTTTATGTGAGGAGGTATTAGTACAAGTGCCTTGGACATTTTAATTATCTCAGAGGGATTTAGCATCTACTCTTTAGGATCTTAGGAGCACAGACACTAACTGGAGAAATTGTGAGTTACAGCCTAAAATATCTCTAACATGACTGCCAATTGTGCATGTAGTTAGCACCAACCCATCTCTCTCCTCACCCCATTTGATTCTACTAACTAAAATCTTACTTCACATTGATTTCTTCTCTTGAACTCTTATCACCCCATAACTTTACTCTGCTACCAGAATTCTTTTGTTGAAAGTACATTTTGTTGGTTTCCAACAAACATTCAATTGTTCTTTTTTGTTTTTACCTTTTTCAATTTGGTTATCCTATTCCCCAAATTATAGTAATTATTCAAGATGAGCATGTGGTCAGGTCAGTCCTGACCTATTAATGGTCACCTGTTCACCACTCCCTCCCTCCTAGGTACCACTCAGTGGTTTGTTCTGACTATCACTCAAGATGGAAAAATAAGTGGACCCTGTTGTGAGGTGTGCCCCTCCAGGGCAAATCTGTGATTAGCTGAAAGAGATGTGGGGGTTGATGTTGTTTGCTTTTGTATTAGAACCTAGAGAATTATGTAGCATTCTCAGTGTCTCTGGTGTAGCCTGAGATAAAACTTGCCAGAAGGAAAGTGGTGGCACCAAATGAGATGAGTTCCCAGGAATACAGTTTGCCCCTAGCAACTGTTTCACACCATTACCTGCATGAGACGAATTTCACTTGAGGTTTCTATCTTTTGCAACCAAATGGATGCTGATTCAGCCATCTTAAGCTAGCATTTGAATCACTTTATCAGAGCCCCAGTTACCCTCTTCAGTATCCTTTCTCTCTCTCTCTCTCTCTCTCTCTCTCTCTCTCTCTCTCTCTCTCTCTCTCTCTCTCTCTCTCTCTCTCTCTCTCTCTCTCTCTCTCTCTCTCCCCTACAGCTATAGTCCTTGCCTATGCTGAGTATAACATCATTCATCTATTTGTGCATAATATTATCTCTTTGTGCCCTTGGTAAATGCCTACTTATCTTTAGAACAGCTCAAATATCACCTTTCTAATAAAAATGTCTCCAACTCCCCAAAGAAGAATTACACTTTTATCTACTGTCTTTTTAATTCCCAAAGGCTTTTGCTCATATTTCTGTTATTTTGTAAAGAAAGAAATTTGTGTTTTTCCTAAATTCACTCTCATAGCACTTCCTTTTTTTTTTTTTTTGTGAGCTGATACTATGGCTTGAGCTCAGAGACTGGACACTCTCCTTTAGATTTTTTCAACCAAGGCTCTACCACTTGAACCACATCTCCATTTCTGACTTTCAACAGTTAATCAAAGATATGAGTCTTACATGGACTTTTCTGCCCAGCCTACCTTCAAACCACAATCCCTAGATCTCAGCTTCTAGAGTAGTTAGGATTACAGGACAGAGACAACCATTCTGATCCTAAAGAGATCAGAAATAAGGAAGTGGGTGGTTTCCCCACTAAACAGTTATCTAATTGTCTGCTAATGCCAGTGGTGTTCTATAAATTAACCTTAGGTACTGACTGCAGGAGTTAGCACAAGACCCATAAGTTATGCTCTTGGTCCACTTCAGTCTCTGGAGACAAGTCTCCGTCTTGGAGAAAAAGGCTCCAGATAAGGATGTTATCCCTGGGATAGATAATTTACTAGAATGGTTTACAAAACTTAGGAAAGTACTTAAAACTTGCTAGTTGGTCATAAAGAATACACCTATGTGGAAGATAAGTTAGGTATATTGAAAATGGTGTCCAGAGCTTCTTCACCCTCTCTGGATCTGTTACCTCCTGAAACTGATGTTCTGGGCCAGGGAACCAACTCCAAGGATGCCACTATGTTAGATCTGGTCACTCATCATACCAAATAGAGACTAGAAGTGGCGAGAGACAAAGACAGATTTATTACCATGCAACACAGGTTTGTCATGGAAAGAGGCAAAAAGTAACTATTTCAGTCCATCTTTGGGATAAAGCAAGGACTTTTAAATTTAAATAGAGAAAGAGTTGGTGCAAGTGGTGAAAGACATTCATGGTTAGGAAACCATCTTGTTCAAAGTGTGATCTCATAGCTCATTATCTCAGGATTGATTTGGTGAGGGCTTATCTTGACAAGGGAGTTGCTGGAGGCTGAGGGCTAGATTTGACTCAAAGGTATTTAACCAATAAGACTTTCTTCCTTGAATCCAAGAGGGGGAGCAGAGGATGTGTGTGTGTGTGTGTGTGTGTGTGAGAGAGAGAGAGAGAGAGAGAGAGAGAGAGAGAGAGAGAGAGAGAGAGAGAGAGAGAGAGAGAGAGAGAGAGAGAGAGAGAGAGAGAGAGAGAGACTCAGAACAAAGGGCACAGATGTAAAATTTTGCTAGAGGCACCAGATTTTCTCCAGATTTTAACTGTGGGCCAAGACGATGATAAGTTGATGTTATTGCTTTTGTTTGTTTTTACCAAAAGCAGTTTATGGACTTCCTATATTCATAGAACCTGTGTGTGTTCACAACACAGAAGGTCTCTGAAATCAGTTATTTAGAGTTGTATGGAAGCTTCATTACAAGCGATTGTTCACATCATTGCTCATTGACTGACACAAAATGACTCATTCTTCCCTAGAGTCAGGTGGTGGAGCTAACCATATGGTTAAGCTCATTGGCATCCAATCTTCCATCTTTAGGATACTTCCAAAAGTCAGTTCATTCACAAAATCTCAGGTATGTGTGAAATGCATATGGAAAGTCTCTCCATCTTCAGATAAAAACTGAATATTATTTCAAAAGATGCTGATATAGGTTATTACTTGAGAGACTATAAGCTTAGGAGGTCTGTTTGAAGACCTCATACATATTTATTGTACCATGATATCATATTACACTTGATGCTTAACATTGTTTCTTTTTTTCCTTTTACCTCATCTTAAAGCTCTCTATTACACGAGCAATACCTTAATCACTTTCATATCTTTACTGCATAATATAGCAACTGGAAAAGCTCAATAAGGTATTTAATGAGAGCTTGATCAATAAATAAGTGCATGTCCAAAAGTGTCCAAATTTCCATCATACTTTTGCCATTTTGCCATTGAATATCTTAAAATGCAAGCCTAATGCTGAAAAATGCATATTTAGCAATGCATAGCCCTTTAGATTTATTTTTAAAATGTTGTCAGCTACCTTGTCTTGTTCACTGGAGCTCTGGTATCCTTCAACTTTGATTATGAGAATGATCAAGAAAGTTAATTTCCACTCTGATTCCTAGGCCCCTGTGTTGTTGGTTTTTGGTACTCTGACTGGCGCAGTCCAAATAAAAATAACAGACCTGGTGATAATAGAGGGCACCATTTATTCATAGGCTTTTCTGGTGAAGACAAAGCAGTAGCAACAGCAGCAACCACCTACAACAACCACATACTGCATAGATGCACAAGAGCACACTATCCTGGCCCATTGCAACATCAACTCTCAGACTGCTTTCTTTTACTTCCAAGCTCAGTCGTGTCCATCAGCAGCACCATCACACTGCCCAGCAGTGGCACCTGTTTGTACTCTATCTAGACAAAAGTTACATCTGCCCAAAATAGGGCCTCAGTGTTACCTTAGATGCTGTATAGTTATACGACTCATATTTACATGAGTATGTTCAGCCAACTGAAATATGGTCCTTAGGAAGTTCAGGTCCAAAATGCTCAAACAGGTACATTCAAAAAGATGTGTAGAGGATTTTGGTCCTCAGAGAGGTTGGAGAAATAACATAAAAAAAAGTCACAAGTTGCTTTGGTAAGTTTAAACATAACTCGATCTGGGGTTGAGATAACTTGTAGTAAATTAGCACAAGACACTTGGAGGCAAAATGGAAACAAAAGGAGAGAGACTGAAATGGAATTTGTGTTGAAGATTTTCCTTTTCTGTTGTCCCTTGACACGTTCTTCATAGACTTCCCCAATGTGACATAATGGTTCTAGAGTTCAGTTTAGAGAGAATAATTCATTTATGATTTTATTTAACTTAGTCCCCTAGGTTTCCTACAGCTGATTAAGATGATCATCTATTTGGTCAGCATAGATAGTATATTTGACAAGTATGCAAGGTCAATGTATAGCTGAGGTTGATTTTGATTTTAATTGTTTACTGTATTTATCAACTGGAATTTGTACATTATAAAAATGACACTGGGGGCAGAGAATATTATCACAATACCAAGAAGGAAAGTCACCGATTCTTTAATAATCCGTTGATGGCTTTCAAACTGAGAACATTTTGTGAATTAGGTTAAGCATGCCAACGTTTTGACGGAACTGGAGGATTAACTTTTAAGCTCATTAGTTCTGCAAACAGCTAAGACATAATGTTTAAATGCTAAAAATAGATTCGTTTTTTTTTCATTAAGACTTCTAATGGCATGTTGATCAAGGCAGAGCTAAGAACTTCTCTTCCCTTGATTTTCATTTATGTTTATCTGCTTTTCAACCTTTTTGAAGACATTTCTGAAATCGCCTGAGCACACCTCAGAAACGTTAGCAAATGCAAACACACATTCACTAATTGGTTATTTCCTACCTTTGATGGAAACAGTCAGACAATATTCTTGGTTAGAGGGGAAGAGGAATAGCTATTCTGTAAATTCATAACATTTTCATGCTACATGTTTGGAGAAGTGAAAAGACAGAGTTCTAGGTAATTAAGTTGTATTGTTAATTGTGAATGATGATAATCTGTGCTTGATGACATGAAAGTCACAAATATGAATGCAGGAGGTGTGTTTCATAAGCTAACATTGAAAAAATATAAGGTTTTTATGCAACTAGACATCATACATAAGCTTGTTTCCATTATTTTAAATGAATTTTAAAATAAAACTGTTGAGAACAGTGTTCATCTAACAGGATGAACTATAAGAGTTGCTAACAGTTCTTTCTGAATCAAAAATTATTGATTTGTGATATATTTAAGAGTAGGAAAGTTCAAATTAAAGTTGTAAATTGTTATAAAGTTGAAAGTTGTAAATTATGATAGTTCTTATCCAGAGTACTCTTAAATTATGCTATTTAGAATAACTGTTAACTTTGTGTCATAACTATCTTTTCTATTATTGTAGTATTAAATAGAGCATTTCTGGCATTAGGTCTAGACCTACAGATCTCGTAGTTTTACTTAAGAGTTCAAGCGATATGTTAGGTAGTAATGTTTCTGTCTACTTTGTCATGTGTGTGTGTGTGCACATGCATGTACATATTTGTGTGTGTTTTCATGTCTGTCTGCTTGTCTCTCTCTTTCTCTGCTTTCCTACACATCTTGGCCTGTATAGTTTGAATTGAGTATAGTTTGAAAAAGAACTATCTTTGTGTTTTTTCCTTTGAGTCTTTGTTTTCTAGTTAAATACATGGAAATTGTAGTTGAAATAGATAAATCAGTGAGTAAAGAAATGCATGAATGAGTTGAAGGCTAGGTAACAGTGATGGAGATGTTGCTAGGTATTAGTCTTTTATGACAGTCAATAAAAGGACCACCATATTAACCAATGGAACTCTTAAATTAGTTTTGCAGAGTGAGTGAGTAAAGGAAATGTTTATCACATAATGAATGTTTCCCTAGGCCTCTGTCCTTGACTTAGAATCTGCTTGTTCTATACAATAAACTATAAATAGTTGGCTTGAATTTATCAAATCTGAGATGTTAAGTATCATCTGCTGAGTTTTCATAGATTAGAAATTACTCTTAGAATAACATAGAAATATGATTATGAAAGAAAGAGAGAGAGAGAGAGAGATTGATTGTGTCTCAATTCAATAAAACTCCTTGGAATAAATATTAGAGGGTAGTCATAGTGGTTCATGCTTGTAATCCCAGAGTATAGAAGGTAGAGGCAGGTAGATATTGAGGTCAAAGGCATCCTGTTGGAAATATGGAGTTCCTGTTTTAAACACGCACAAGTATATCAGGAAAATATACGTAAATAAGTCTCTCCTACCTACAGTGACCATAGCAGTGGTTATATATGAGAGTCTAATTTTGCATGGGTTTATTATCTTCCTTTCTGTTTTCATATCTTATTAATATTGTTTTGCTTTTATAAACTAGTAATTTAAACATAGTTATCAAAAATTTTGAATTAATATATCTTCTGTTTAGTAGTTATGAACAAAGATCTACTGTTAACAAGTTGTATTAAAATTTTAGAACACTTTTGAGTATAGAAATGACAATAGTCAGAGGTAGAAAAAATCATTTGGAGTATTTGGCCTGAACGTTACAGAGTACTTCATACTCTGTCTTTAAGTTAAATGTATCTATGCATTCTTAAACCTCCCATATGTTTGGTATTATACATATACACCATCATATCTGACTTGTTATTCAAAGTGGAGTGTTATTAACTTTTTGCCTAGTCTGGCACCACATTGTCACCCTTCAAATCTCTGCTTCCCATGTAACTGGGTTCATAGACATGAGCCATGCTGTCTCAACCTATCATTACTTCCTATATCTGACTTCTGTTTTAATTCAACTTCTTTCTAGAAGTTCCCTTATTGGTGGTAGTGAAATCTCACTTTTTGTCTTTCTGAAATGCCTCCCTGTTAGGTTAAAATTGACCTAAGTACGTAATTCTGGATGTGACAGTTATTTTTGTCAAAAACAATACAGCGTTTCCACTGTCTTTTGGCTGCTTTTCTTACTGTGGAAGTCTGCGTTCATGTACTAGTTCAAGATAGTGACAAAATTAATCACTAGGTTCCTGAATCACCTTGTGTTTGCAAAGCTATGAGTGTAAAATGTTGGGAGTAGGTGGTGTACAGATGAGACAGAGCATAACTTCCATCTCATTTGTAGGCTCATCCTTTATGATCTAGGCTAGAGTTTCTCAGTTACCTCTATGCCATCTAGAAAATGCACCTGGTTCTCCAGGAACCCACGTAATGCCTGGAGCACATAATTGGTATTACCATTGCATCCTTACTACCACCTTGAGCAGGCCCTCTTCCTGGGGAAAAGGATCTAGGTGGTAGAAAGGAACCCAGAGAATGATGTCACAGTTAAAACAGACTGTTTCTTGCTGTTTTCACTGATCTCATACTTGCCCTCCAGGGCAATGGTAATTCTGGTCCAATTTGCTGCCTACCAGGCGCCATCCCAAACAAGGTCATTCCTCAGCATTACTGGGTCATTCCTCAGCATCACTACAAGGTCATTCCTCAGCATTACTGGGTCATTCCTCAGCATCACTTGCCTATAACTGCTCACTGTCTCCGACATCTTTCCTCCACTTACTGTCATCAAGGACGCTATTCATTTCTGGATTGGGAATTCCTCCACGTTGCTTTACCATTCATTTTCAAGTCATTTCTTCCACAGACAAGAGAGGGGATAACTTAGTCATTTCTATGTTCAAAGCTTATTTTCTATTGTTTTCCATGATGTTTACTGGTGAACTGCTGTTGTCTGAGTCATTTGATTCGGTTTTCTTGTCTCAAGTTTAAATTAACAGCCTCATTCTTGGAGTGAATGGCTTTAACACTCAGGTGCATGAAATGATATTTTTAAAAACCTCCCCAGCTCTCTGAGTAGGGAGAATGCATGAACATCATGAAAAGGAATGGAATTAAGGCCCGAAGACAAGTCCGTGTCAGAGCTAGCCAAAACAATTGATTAAATGGAAGGACTTCATAGGACTATGTCAAGGAAGCAGATATTGATGTAGATTTAATGATCTGAAATGTTATGCTCTGAGAATTTAAAAATACATCTTGAAATATTTTTATATATTAATTCTCTCTATCACCTGATTAACACCCAAATGGAAGCTGATGACATATTTGCAAAGTAAAAATGGAATTTTCATGAATTATGCACAAAGTTGTTGCTGTTAGGCCCACCATATCAAATTATGGCAAAGAAATATGCATAATACTCAACTCTGCATCCAAAACTGCGGCAGTGAAACTGCACACTGAAGTATTGTTCAGGCAAAAGTGACTAAATTCCTTTTGATTTTCACAGGAGTTTATGCTGTCTGGAAATTATGTGTTAGCATTTCACAGTAATATTTTAGAAGAAGCAAATGGATATTTTAGGATAATTCTTTTTGCATCTCTGTGTCAGAATAGACTTTCATTTTTATTAAATGTTGAAATACCTGTATGACTTTACAACTTTAGGGGGGTGGAGGGAGGGAGGAGTTGGGGAGGTGGTGAGGAAAGGATGGTAGGGGAAAAATAAAGGATGGTGTAACGATGCTCAATAGGAAATATACTCGTTACCTTGCTCATATAACTGTAACCCCTCTGTATAGCATCACTGCAATAAAATAAAATTTTTTAAAAAGATCTAAAAAACAAAAAAGAAATCCTTTATGAGGTATATTCTAACATTTAAAGTAGAAGGTAGAAAATATCTGGTGCCTTGAATGCATCATTCTGTATCTTATCTCCCAATTGCTTCTTTATATCATGTCCCAGTTTTTACTGGTAGTGAAAACTATCTGAAGCTGAAAAGCAGTTTCAACAAGAATAGTAGAGAGTAAACAGAGCTAAGATACCAAAAGTGAATAGCACAAGTTCTACGTAGAACATGACATAGATAAGCTGATTTGTTCCACTTCATTAAGTCATAGTGAAATTAGAGAAGTCTGCAGGACTTTGCTCTTCACAGAGGTCAAAATGGTATATAATTTTTTGCCAAACTGAATGCCAATTATTTGAAGGCATGATACTGAATATTGGTGACAGCAGACTAGTTAAGAGTTAACTAGTTAAGAGAACAGGAGATGGGTAGTAGAGAGAAACTGGCTTTAAATCCCAGCTGTTATTTATTACCTGAATAGACAGGTTATTTAATTATTAATTCTCGCCTCTATGTCTATTTGTTTATTATATCCAATATGAAGTTAAAAGAACTCAACATAATACCCGACATGCACATAGCAAGTTTTCAGTAAATGCTATGGGTATATTATTGTTTTACTTACTACCAGACAAAACACTGTCATATTGGAAAGTAGCAAATTTTGATTTCAAAAATTTTATAGTAACATAATACAAATAATAACTTGATAGGCAAATGTTCCCATCCATAACCTTTTATGAACCATGAAAAAATTAAAACATATAATCTCAGCTTGGTTTCATCCTGATTATTCATAAGCTTTGAATAGTTCTTCCAAAAGTAAGTACTTGTCAGTCCTAATGGCCTCCAAGGAGAGAGATGTCAAAAATTCATTTGAAGCCTATTTTGGTGTTTAATCCTGCTGAGCCGGTGTCTCTACAATTTGACATTCAGTAGAAGCAAAAAATGGAGATCACATATCGTCAAGAAACTGGAACTACCTCCAAAACATTTAGTTACTCATTCCAATCATATTCTTACATAAAAGATTGGTATTCAGAATGACAGAATGACTGCACATGTGTACATTTGTTTGTGTATGTGTGAGAGAGAAAGTGTGTATTCATGTACTCAGTGATATGCACAGGTATCTGTTTATAGAGAAGCTGTGTTTGCCAATTGTTTATTAATTACCATTAATCCAACAGCCATTCTTTCCAAAAAGTTACAACTCTTTTCCTTATTTGATTGGCTAGAAATATGGAGATACCTGTCTGAAAAAGGGTGTTTTGGCTTGGATAAAAGTTATATTTTCAGTCCTCCCTCCATTAGTTGGCCTCATCAATTATAAATATGAGAGACTCATTGTAATATGATAGAAAATATATCATAATAAAAATAGAGATGTATAATGAAATGAAATTTAGGATAGCACTCAGGCTTCAAATTGAGGGATTGAAATCCAAATTTGGCTAAGATTTGAAAACCCTGTACCTTACCTCATATAGTGTTCATTTTTTTTGTATTCATTTATTTGAGTTTTTTGAGACAAGATCTCATTATGTGGCCCAGGTTGGACTCAAATACACAGTCTATCTTCTTCTACCTGCTGAGTGCTGAGATTATAGCTGCATGTCATTTTGACCAGCAGTTACTTCTATTTCTTAGACTACATGTTGTAAAAAGAACTGATTTTATTTTTCTGAATTTCAAGGGAATTTCAAAAATAGTTTTATTTAAATGAGAATTCCTTATTTTTCTATATTCTGAATTTGGATAAAACAGTAGATAGAAACTATTATCAAGTATATAAGCACAACATAGTTGAACATAAGGATAAGATGATCTAGTATAAACATGACTTGTATAATATTTCCTTTTGTGTTTGTGAAAGATAAATTAAGGAGTCATAATCTAGACCAATATACCAAAATAACTGTTTATATTTCAATGTCTACAAAAAAGAAGAGTTTTAATAGGAAGTCCATATTGATCTAAAGTTCACTTGTCCTATCTAGTATCCTATGTGATTTCCTTAACTAAGTTAGGCCTAGAGAGACAAAAGTTGCATGTTTTTCCTCATTTGTGGGAGGTAGAATTGTTTTGTAAGAACATAAGTAAATACATTGGTGGTGTGCAAGTGTATATAAATGTATTAACTGAAACATGGTAGATTCAGGGGAGAACTCAAGCAGTGTAATTCCTTAGGAAGGCAAAATCAAAGTTCAATAAAATAAACATCAGGAAATGGGTACTTGAAAGGGGTCAAGGGGAGAAGGTAGACAAATGAAGAGGGTAGGGAAAATTCAGTTTAAAAAAACTAACTCAATGTGCATCCCATAAAATTAAGAAAAGTGAGGCAAAGGATGAATTGAGAGGGATGGATGAGAATATTGAAAGAGGTGACATTGATCAAAATGCATTGCATTTATCAACTTCTTTATTGAATAGCAGCTCCTTTGTGCAACTAATTAAGATAATAAAATAAGAATTAACTGATCATTTAAAACCTATTTATATTTATGCAATCTGTTCGATATATATATATATATCTGAGTAGGCTATTCATAACTGTAAAGACATTTACAATACTATTTATAAAGTTCATAAATACCATTCTTTAGACCAGACATTAGCATATTATGGAATATATATGTATTATACATATATGTGAATAAATATACTTATCATCAGCTATATCTCATTGAGTGTGACCTTTTTAGTTCATTGACTGAAATTGAAGATATAAAAATCCATGTGTGAGTATGCATGACCATGTATATACATGGTTTGATGGAAGATTAATGAAGCATAATGGCTGTGGGAGGGGTTGAACATTGAAGACATTTGTTCTCTTTCCTCAAATACTTTTATAATGCTTATAGACATTGGGAAAACAAGACATGCCCACATAGCTTAGATTCTTGTTGATCCTCCTTAGGTTTTGAAACCATATGAGGATCAAGTGAAAGGAACAGAGTTGATGTCTATTACACTGTCCAGTTGATCACAGGTAATATCCAGATTGGGTGTTACCACCATGCTTAAACTGTTGTTAATTTACTTGGAAAACCACTTTCCTAAATCATGCAAAGTATCCTGCTGTGTGTTTCAATCAACTAGCTTCCTATTTATGAGGAGTCAGCAGTCAATGTGCAGCTTTAGCTGGTGAGATTCCCAAGAGGATATTTTTAAGTTAATTAATTTCCCACATTTTTTTAAATTGGAATCAACCAGTTGTACACAAGTTTCTTCACACATCATGTCTGTATGCAATGTACTTTAAACAGATTCACCCCTTCTATTACTGTCCTTTATCTTCCCTCTCTCCTCTCCCACCTTTCCAAACCAATCACTCTGTCTCTCTCTCACACACACATACCTCTCCTCCCTCTCCTCTCTCTCTCTCTCTCTGTCTCTCTCTCTGTCTCTGTCTCTGTCTCTCTCTGTCTCTCTCTGTCTCTGTCTCTCTGTCTCTCTTTCTCTCTCTCTCTTTCTCTCCGCCATTCCCAAGGCTTGAACTCTGGGCCTGGGTGCTGTTCCTGAGCTACTTTTGTTCAAGGCTGTACTACTTGAACATAAAGTATTTTGACTGTGCTTTTCCATTCCATTTGGCCAAAGTTTCTCTTTTTCTTCACCTTCAACATTTCATCCTTTTAGACATCTGTCCACCCAGTATTCCATCTATCTGCTTTCTTACGCCTTTTGACTGTCAAGAGTATTCCCTTCAACTGGACATTCCCATTTGATCCATTAGATTACCACCCTACCTTTTCCTTTCATTCTCTAGCAGACTTTTTTTTTGTAGTTGTGGTTGTTGCAAACTGGGGACTTTAATTCAGTACTGGACCCTTTGCTTATTGGCAGGTACTCTACCAACTGAGTAATGCTTCCCATCCTTCTACCAGACTTCTGAACACACACATCTCACTTACTGTCACTATTTCCTCAGTACCTACATGTTAGTTTGCCCTTACAATTTGACATCTGCACATATTCAATTTGTTTCTACTTGGCGACTGTCTAGAAATACCTACTATCATGAGTTTCCATTTCTCAGAACATATATTAAGTGCCTGTCAATTTTACATGCATAGTGTTGTAGAAGAAAACAATTTCCAAGATGTTTTAGAAACTGCATTTAGAAAAAAAAATATTGTCTTATTGGTTTAATAAAAATATATTGCGTGTTGACATAAAGAGTAAAACTAGAAACCCTATCTAAATTGTCATATTCTACTAATGTAGTAGGTATTTATAAACACAAAAAGTTGAAACCAAATATAATGGAAGATATAAACATGCATGCTTATCAGGAGTGGGTTAATTCAATGGAAAGACTGTTCCATTCAAGGAAGAGAAGTCTTCACTATGTCTCTTGCGTACCTTTAGCTATAATTAGTTGTTCTTCCCATCTTTATCCACTAATTGTCCCTACTGTTTAAACTCAAATCGCTAAACCAATGGCTGTTAAAACCCAAGAACAATTCTCTCTTGTGAGAATCAATTTTTACCAACTGTCCCTGACACTTAGGTGAACTTTAGGTGAATCCTTTGCTAAAGATCTATAAAATTTCTGTCTTCCTTCTGTTATACATTCCCTGACCTTCTGAATAAAGGTCAGAACTTAATGATGCTCTAGCTGATTCTCCTTTACAAAATACAATGGATTTTATCTAGCCTATAGAGTGATAGCAGATGGACAGGGGATGAGTCATAATTGCCCTGGGAAACTCAGTATTACAAAATAAAGTTGAAGGAAAGAAACCTGGATAGAAGAGTCACAGGAGAAAGAGAAAAGCCAAAATAAAACAGTGAGCTTTCAGAAAGAGTATTGCGAAAAATACTTTATTCAACCACTGAAGAGAAGTAAGAAAGAATTTACAAAAGTTTCTGTTTAAGCTGGATGCCAGTGGATCACATTTGTAATCCTAGCTAATCAGGAGACTGAGATTTAAGAATCTGAGGATCACAGTCGGAAGTCAGACTGGTCAGGAAAGTCTGTAAGATTTTTATCTCCAAGAAATTAGTTTTTTTTTAAAGCCCCAAGTTTGGGGGCTGGGAAGGTAGCTCAGTGGTAGAGCGCTTGCCTTGCATGCCTGAGGCCCTGGGTTCGATTCCTCAGCACCACATAAGCAGAAAAAGCCAGAAGTGGCGCTGTTGCTCAAGTGGTAGAGTGCTAGCCTTGAGCTGAAGAGCTGAGGGACAGTGCCCAGGCCCAGAGTTCAGTCCCCATGACCGGACTCCCCCCCCCCCTCAAAAAAAAAGCCTGAAGTTGAGCTGTGGTTAATATATGTGTGTATACTTGGATTCCACCTGGAAATGTATATTTATGAGAGAAAACATACATATTTTCTCTCTCCAGGCTTGTCTTACTTTACTTAACATGATGTTTTCCAAGTCCTTCCATTTATTTGCAAATGATGCAATATTATTTTTCTAATGGATGAGTAAACTACTGTTGTGTAAGTAATCTCGTTTTCTTGATCTATTCATTCATTGAAGGGTGTGTGGGCTGATTCCATATGTTGGCTGTAGTGAATACTGTTCCAATGAACATGATAGAGCTGCTGGCTTCACTTGATCCTAACTTGTCATTTTTTTAATAAATTTCCAAGAGTAGAATTTCTGGATCATGAGGTAGTTCTATGTTTAATGTTTTGAGGAACCTCTATACGGCTTTTTACAGTGAATATACTAGTTGACATTCCTGTCAACAGTGTATAGGTTTCCTTTTTTCCTGTATGCATGCTGGCATTTGTTATTGTTTGTATTTTTGATAATGACCATGCTATCTGGAATGGAATCTCAGTGTTGTTTTGATTTGTATTTCCTTTATGGCCAGAGAGTTCTTCATATGTAAAGATTCAGAAGCACAGAAAATCAAAGAAAGAATGGATAATGGGATTATCTCTAACTAAAACATTTCTGCATGGCAAAGGACACAGTTACCAAGATAAAAAGCCTACAGAATGAGAGAAGATCTTTGCAAGCTATACATATATAGGGGCCTAAAGGGGCCTAAAGTCTAGAATACACAGAAAGCTTAAGAAACTAAACCCTCAAAGAATCAACAACTCAATAAATGAGCAAAAGAGCTAAATAGAGACTTCTCAGAAGAAGTATAAATGGCTTCTGTTTAGTCTTATACTTTCACGAGGAACCTAAATGTTTTCTTCTTATGCATTTTGAAACAACTTCCCTTGTTTTTGGCAGTATACTGACATTATAATTTAATTGTTAAGTTGATATACAGAGGAGTTACAGTTATATATGTAAGATAATGAGTACATTTCTTGTGGAACACTTTTATCCCCCTTTCCCTCCCTCAACTCCCCCCACCCCCAAGTTGTAAAGTTCATTTCCAACATATTGTCTTGTGAGTATTGCTGTTGTATTGGTTTACCTTTTGTCCTTTGTCTCACCATTTTGTTTTTCCCCTTCTTTGTTGTTATCTTTAATGTACTGTGTGAAGTTATTTCTTTTTTCTTTTTTTTTCCCTTTGGTTTATCCCCTGTTGTCACTGTATTTGATTTTGGTCCCCTGTTTCTTGTATATAACTTTATCTGATTTGGGGAAGGGAAGGGAAACAATTTCCCTTTGGATGAGACTTGGTAAGGTTGTGAAGCCCATGCTCATTTCTTCCCTACCATTTGTCTCCACTAGATGCAAACCTTTACATATAATTAGTCATTGCTGTCTGCTTTAAATGTAGTGGTAATCTGACTGCTTGTGGCTTCTTAATACTTGAAACAGAGAACTTCTCTTTCCAATCTACTAGAAAGTTTAGTTTAATTTTGTATTAATCAATTGGGTAAAATTAGGGTGAAATTTTAATACAGAACCTCTTGGAACCTGTATTATAATATTTATGTACTTTCCTGGAACCTTCTGAAAATAAGAGTTTTATCTGAAATATTTTGTACCCTTCACACAGGACAGAAGGAGCTGTTGATTTTAGAACTTCATAAAGTTGTTCTCAATAAGAAGGGCATTTTTATAATAAATTAGTTCAATTTAACTGATTAATACTGTTTACAACATAACTTTTTTCCTTGTTGTATTAATCATAAGCTCTTATAAACTCCACAAGGGAACAATATAAATTTTAATATTTATATGAAGCATGAACTTAATAAACAAGACTTCGCTTCTCTGCATCCCAGTAATCAGTTTCCTAATGTAAATAAATGGTAAACACTCTTGTAGATCTTAAAGAGAAAAAGACATTATGGGAGCATCCTTGATAGGACAAGTTCTACAATGTTTTTGTTTTTGTTTTTTTCTCCATCACGGGGCTTGAACTCTGGGCCTGGGTGCTTCTCTCAGCATGTCAGCTCAAGGCTAGCACTCTACCAATTGAGCGAGCCACAGTGCCACTTCTGGTTTGCTGGTGTTTTGTTTTGTTTTGTTTTTTAAATAGGAGATAGTCTCACGGACTTTCCTGTCCCGGCTGGCTTTGAACCGTGATCCTCAGATCTCAGCCTCCTGATTAGCTAGGATTACAGGCGTGAGCCACTGGCACCCAGCTTTTCCACAATGCATTTCTAAAGTGTTTTCTGGAAAAGATCTTAAGATCCTACTTAAACCCAACATAATTTTCTTAAAAAAAAAAGATTTCTTTGAAGCTTAGGAAACCATGACTAGGAAAAGTATTTTGAAGAAGAAATTATAAGGAAGTTTCATAGTAATGTAAGGGATAAATATTGGATTTTAACACTGTATACAAACTTTTGGCTATATATATATATCTATATATCTATATAGATATATAGATATATAGATATAGATATAGATATATATATGATGGGAAAGAGTTGAATGAAACAGTCTATTAGAGCTTGTGGAAGCAAGTCTAACCCAAGGGGATATTAAAAATGGCACTTGTACAAAGGTGTTCTTAGGTAAGAAGGAGATACTTTTCTTTCAACATATAAACATCTTTGGCCCAGGGCAATGCAAGAGAATTACATATTTGATCTTTTTTTCTTAATAAACAAAGGTCTTGTAGTCTCACCTCTAGAGCAATTTTCTAGGTTAGATTTTCAGTATGTTTGAAATGGGAAAGAAAGACTTCTAGTGAATATTTCAAAACAAGAATCATTTCCCCCATAGGCATAGTATGAGTTTGGTGCGAATCTTAGAGGTCCTCAAAATGGTTATATATTTGATGGGGGGATATGTGAAAATGCCCTTAAGTTTGCACAAATAACTACTGTTTTTCTCATTTATAAAAGATAACAATAAATTATAAATCTTTAGAAAAATGTATTTGGAATGGAGGTTTCATTTTCCATTGACATCAGCAGAAGATTTTCAGAATACCTAATGCTATTAACTCCATAGTAATAAAATTATGGACTGTATAAAACTTTGCTTTAATAGCAATCTCATTGTTCTTTCTATCCAAGCAGAAGATAATTCAACTCAATTAATCATTAAGCAACTGTGGGCACCCAATCCTGCACCAGCTGAAATGTAGATATGATCCCCAAACAATGCAATTCTTAATATATGCAGTTTATAATACAAAAGAGCCTGAAGGTATTGGCAAGCCTGAAACAAAATCTATGCAATTTATGCAAGTTCCATCTATTTTAGGTGCTATGTTGTATGATATAAATATATGACCATATGTTAGGAAACTAAAATCAGGACTTGTATTCCAGTATTTTTGTTGTTGTTGTTCCATTATTGAGTATGAGAAACCTTCTGGGAAAATAATTTGGTGAGGCATTGATGAAATTTTCAAGTTATTTTTAGGTGTTAATAGGGACAGCAAACATATTTAAAATTAGATTTGCCCCCCAGAACCCAAGGTATAAGCTTAATTTGGAACATCAAATATAACGAAGAATAATGAAAATTAGAAAAGTACTACATAGACCTTTATATTCATGGACCATTATAAAATAATTTTATTCATTTTCTTTATGTGATCAGAAACTTATCTTGTATTAACATTTGAGATATTGGTGTTGGAAGTAATCCACTGGACATGATAGATAAAATGAGTTTGGCTTCTTCGAACAGGGTGAACTTTATTCACAAGTGTTTTTTCCTTTTCTAACACTCTATTTTCCTTTCTTTTTCCTTCCTTCTTGTCAAATACTGTTATATTAACCACAAATACATACAACAAGCAGTGCTTTTACAGAAGCTATTTGACCAATTTTAAAACATTGAATAAACGAGCATAATGAATGCTTACTGACGCCTAGAAACAAAACTGACACAGTTTCACAGCTAATACGTGGTTATTTGTTAATCATGCCTTGAAATGTGTATTTTGCAAGCTCTAAGGCATCAGAACCCTTTCAAGAAGGACTTATTCATTAACCTTAGATATATTGAAAAAATCTGGAATTTTTTTCTCCTTTCTTTTTTTTTTTTTTTGGGGGGGGGGGTCCGGTTGTGGGGCCTGAACTCTGGGCCTGGGCATTGTCCCTCAGCTCTTCAGCTCAAGGCTAGCTCTCTACCACTTGAGCCACAGCGCCACTTCCGACTTTTTTCTTTTTGCTTATGTGGTGCTGAGGAATCAAACCCAGAGCCTCATGCATGCAAGGCAAGTGCTCTACCACTGAGCCACCTTCCCCCTCTTTTCTTTTTCTAAGTAATTTTTTAATATGTCAGGTATATTTGGACAGGTTAGTATCCTCTTCTTAATCAAGAACAATATCTTTGAGTATGTAGAAAATGTACTGAATAAAAGCACATTATGAAGTAGGCTTTGAAGAATATAGAGTCAGCATATTTCGAGTTTTTATAGCTTCTGAAATAGGGAGATTGGGTTTGGCTAGGAGCATCTTGGCCACATGGTGGATGGTAGAGTCGGGCATCTTGACTTCATGGTGAAGGAAGTGAAATCCCCACCTCCACGTGATGGGTGTGCCTGAATCCCTGGAAGTAGGGGCAGACAGTTGGCTGATAGGTTACTAAACCTTTCTGTCCAGTGCCTGGAGTTATCTGTGAGTTAGCTGTGAGTTTTCTGTGAGCCTGCCCCCGACCTGACCTTATTTAGGCTCTGACCAGTTCAGGTGCCATTATGCCATGCTATGTGTTTCCATGTTCATGTCCTGCCCCTTGTCTCTGACTCCTTTCCAGTCACCATTGCGTCCCAGCTTATTGGAGTTGAATTAGTTTTTTGGTATTTGTTTTGTTCCTTCTTTCTTCTCTGGCTTTCATGGCTCAGTTTTGTAAGTGTTAACTGTATTTGCTGGATGCTGGTCTTTGAGACAGGAGTTCACCAGTCCCCGGCATTTTAATAAAGGCTCCAAGAATTGATCCTTCAAAATGTGGCTTCTCCGTTTTCTTTTCCTTACAACACCTCTAGTGCACAGGCAAGTTTTTCTTCACAACTGTTGCTGATTGAATGAAGTATGAGTATTGTAGAAACCTCTTCCAGAAAAACACCACAGATCCAATAGCATAATTCGAACAGGACAGGTATAACTTTGAGAAATAAGAACCAATATTCATATCAACAATGAACTGAAAATACAAAGTAATTATGGAAGAGGAAGTGTGAGTGTTCAGATTGTGTGAGTGTATGCGTGCGCGTGCACACACATATGCATGTGCCCATATCTGTCTTTTTATCTTCCGGTGTCATCAACTTAGTTTTTCGAAGTTTTACAAATTTTATTGTGTAGCTAAATTTATTGCTATGTTTTTGAGGTTATTGTGAATAGCCTGATTTCTTGGTACTATAAAACTGCTGAAAACAGCAGTTTCCAAATTATGTAAGAGAGACATAATCCCAATTACTCAGTGATATGGAATATCCTAGGTTCAGGACAAGAAGAGCATTATAATTAGAGATTATAGTGAAACAAAGAAAAAATAGTGGGTGTCCCAAAACGCAGATAGACCATAAGAAATAAACTATGCCTATCAACCAGGAAATACAGATGCTAGAATGTGAACCAGATTTATCCCCAGCAGCAAACCGCAAGGTCAGCAAGTTGCCTTTAATTAGTAGAATTACCTTTCCTATAACAGTGTATATATGGGTTTTGCATTATTTTTAAAAGATATAAAATTATGTTTATATTTCCTCAACTGATTGAATCCCTACTTTTATTTTAATGTAGGTTAGGGTGAAAACAGTATACATCCAGCAAGAAGTAAAGAATGTCTGCTATCACTAACATTATTATATTGTTATATTATATTATTATATTGTTCTCAAAGCTCTGTGAAAAGAAAAGAAACAGAAATGGGATTGCATATTATCACTCTAGATAAATGATTATCTTCAAAGGAAAACAAGAATAATCAATTGGAAAGATCTTAGGTAGTCAAACAGCTCCCACTCAGATTGTTTTTTAAAGGATATGAAGTCACCTTTTCCCTCCTTTTCTCCCAGTTTTTCCTTCCCCACCTCCTTCCTCCACAAGTTGTATAGTTCATTTTCATCATAGTATGTGGTATCACTGCTCAATTAGTTCCCCCTTTGTTCCACCATTTTTGTTCTCACCCTTACCCTCCCCAATACAGATAAGGACAGAGAAAAACAAAAACAAAAATAACAAGCATAATAACAAACCTTTTTTCCATATCTTGGAGTTCATTTTGATAAGCATCATTTTAAATGATCGTATGCACATTGCTATTGAGCCTTTGTTATCCTCGACTAAGAATATCCTCCTTTGGTCTTACTACATGAATATTTAGAGTTCTGTTCAATTTATCATGTCTCAGTGTAATATTCTGTCTTTTACCATCCATTATGTTTATTTTTGATTTATGGGCTCATTCAAATTATTAAAATGAGGGAAAGCATGAAACCTGTGTTTCCTTGAGTCTGGCTATTCAAAAAATGATATACTTATTACCTGACTTATGTCACTGTAACCCCTCTGTATATCACCTTCTCAATAAAAATAAATAACTGAAAATTTTCAAAAGTATGCAAAAGAAAATAAATACATATCACAGTATCCAAAATTAAGGTCACATATATAATAGTATATTATTCAGAGAACAGTATATGTCCTCTGTTTCAGTATCTTTCTTTTTTAACATAGTTTATAAAACAAATAATAGCTGTTCTTCTGTTTTGTGGTTGTGTTTAATGGGCAAAGTAAAAGAAATGTTGCTAATATGTGATATAATTAATAGCTACTAATCATTTGATTAGACAAAATTAGTTTAGAGGGAACCCATTAAGCTTTGGTAATAAATTCAATTTCTCGATCATGCTTTTAGTTTTGAAATTTAGGCAAAAGTTCCACCATTTAGTCAATTGCATAAAATTGCTGTTACACTTGAAATCTCTTTGAATATGTTTTGTTTACTTGCTTCTTAGACTAAAATTTATTGAGCAAATACTCAAAGCAATCTTTAAAATTACAGTGTACTACTGAATATATTTCCTATGCCTATGATTTTTTTGGAATATATGTGAGCTTTATGCAAAATATTCTATGCTGTAAGAATATTTTAGAATCACATTTTCAACAATTTCTTAAAATTTCAGTGGAAATATACTATAATATGTGGTTTAATTGATATTAATTACATTTGCAAACAAAAATTTATAAATTTTCTCATGAAAGTCAAATTTTGAGTATCTCAAATTGATGGGTTTGATTAGTCTCTTTGGGAGCATTTTATTGGGTTTGGGTTAGATGAGGCTGGATTTTTCTCTGGGGAGAAAATTAGTTTGACTTCCATAGGAAATTCATAAAGAAGAACCTGTTATTCAAGGAAAGATGTTATTTGAAATCCATGGGAGAATTATTTACTAAGAAATGAAATTTTAGAAGCTAGGTTATGATGTTCATGAAGTCAACAAAGATTATATATTTTCCTTCTAGCATTTTCCTTGACTTCGTTTTCATGTTATCTGACCTTCGATTTATGTTATTAAAAAAATGAAGACCAAGAATGTAGATTAGATGGTTAGGGACAAAAAAATAAATTTAAACTCTAGATCCAATTTATTATCCTAGCATTTGAGTAATAGATGTTCTTTGTTAACACAGTTCTTTTGTGTTTTGAGAATTGGTACTTCTAAACAACATGCCAGTAATGTTTTTCAGGTACTTTGAGAGTTTTCAGACCTCTTTAAGAGATCATTTCTTTTATCATCAATAAGAGGTCAGAAAGGCCCTAATAGCAATTTACCATTAAACTTCTTTCAGAAAATCAGTGCCATGCAGTTGAACACTAGCTTTCAAGTCAGACTTAGGTACATTTTTATTTGCTTACTTCATAATCTTAGCAATTATCAATGACTCATTTTTCTGTTAGATGATAATCATAATAATAGCTGTCTCTTAGAACCATGAAAAAAATTATATAAATAACATCTAAAAGGACACTTACAAAGTGCTGAACATAGTTTCTGACCAATTAAAATATACATTAAATCTGTTCACATTCTTCTTTCCTTGCAGTTTTTTCTTCCCTTATGTTTATGATAACCACAACAAACGAGATTGTATTAATTGTTAATAATCTGTATCAGCAAAAAATTTCCATTTTTCCCTCTAACTATTCAGGGTATACTTTGCATTTTGTAGAAAAAGAGAAACTTGGTTCAATTGTGAACCACTTAATAAGAGAAAGAGAAAAGGGTGACATTGATTAAGATGCATTGTATTTTCAAACTGACATTGAATCAAAAGTGCTTTGTACAACTGTCTAAAGATGATAAAAAATCAGAAAAAAATAGTTTATGTGATTGAGGACAAATTCATAAAAGTCCTTAAAATGAGTGCTTTTCTGAACATAATTTTGAAATATATAGGTACTTTTTCAGTCCGTTTATTTTTTTGTACACATCCTGGGACTGCCCTCAGGGGCTGAGCACTATCTCAGAAAGCTAATACTCTACCACTTGAGCTATTGCTTTACTTCCCACTTTTTATGTTGTTTATTTTAAAAAATATTGTACAGAGGGATTACAATTACATGAGTAAAGTAATAAATACATTTCCTATCGAGCATTGTTACCTCCTCCTTTGTTTTTTTTTCCCTACCATCCCTTCCCTCCTCATCTCCCCAACTCTTCCCTCCCCTGCCCCAAGTTGTAAAGTTTGTTTTCAACATGGTGTCTTGTACATCTCATTGTTACAATGGGTCAACCCATATCCTTTTTTCACCATTTTGTTATTTCAATTCCCCTGCCCAATTAGAAAATGTATATACAAGATGCAGGGCACGAAAGTCAAATACAGTAAAAACAGTGGTTATACTGTGGGGAAAGAACATACAAGAGAAACAAAAAAAAATCACATAGTACATTTTAAATATGTTAAAAAACAATAGCAAGAAAGAAAAAAAAACACTTGTGTCCCTATCTTGGGGTTCATTTCACTTAACATCATCTTATATGGTCATATGTACATAGCTTTACTTTTCTGCTTGTCCTAGACTTATACTAGTTATTGCAAATAAGGGAAACCATGGGACCTATGTTTCTTTGGACCTGGCTTACTTCACTTAATATGATTTTTTCCAGTCTGTCCATTTCATAACAAATAGGGCAATATCATTCTTTCTGATGGAGGCATAGAATTCCATTGTATGAATGTACCAGATTTTCTTGATTCATTTATCTCCTGAGGGGCATCTGAATTGGTTCCATATCTTAGCTATTGTAAATAGTGCTGCGATAAACATAGCTGTGCTGGTAGCCTTAGTAGAGCCTTGTTTGTGGTCATTTGGGTAAATGCCAAAAAGTGGGATTGCTGGATCATAGGGGAGCTCTATGTGGAGTCTTTTGAGGAATCTTCATACTGCTTTCCAAAGTGGTTGAAATAAGTTTACACTCCACCCAACAATGCAGTAGGGTTCCCTTTTGACCACATCCCCTCCAGCTTCTGTTGTTATTAGAATTCTTGATTATAGCCATTCTAACTGGGTGAGGTGGAATCTCAGCATTGTCTTGATTTACATTTATGGCCAGAGATGTTGAGCATTTCTTCATGTGTCTATTGGCCATTCTTAATTCCTCTTCAGAGAAGTTTCTTTTTAAGTCTTTAGCCCACCTATTTATCAGGCAGTTGTTTCTTTGAGGATTTACTTCCCACTTTTTTTTAAGTTCTTTTTTTTAAATAAATTTTTAATTGTGAAAATACTTACAGAGGGGTTACAGTTACATGAACAAAGTAATGAGTACATTTTTTATCTTTTTGAGTAATGTTTTGGAGATAGGCATGTCTGAGATGTTCCTGCTTGGGCTGGCTTCGAACTGTGATCCTCAGATCTCAATCCACCTGCGCCCAACCTTCAGACAATTTTTTGAACAAAAACTCTTTATAATTTCATCTCAGTCAATTATTTTGATGTAACAGTGAACATGTCTTATAATGCTTTTTATAGATTGCTTACTTGATGTTATTTTAATGCTAATAAGATGTTTTTACATAAAATATTTGTAGATAGGTATAAGGACATCCAGTAGGACATCTGAGTAAATAGCCAAGTATTTTAGTAGACAAAAAGGCAGCCAATGATATGGATTTTTGTCTTACCAAGCAAATTATGAGAGGAGGAGTTTACTTTCAAGATTCATTTAGTGTAAATACCTGGGCTTACTTAAAGGGCAAGAAATCAGAAACAAAACAAGCTTGTTTTTTGTTTTTTTTTTTTAAAGTAAAAGTCCGAACTGGGAGAAAATGAGGGAGGGTAAGACACTGTTCCAAAAGAAACGTACCCATTACCAGACATGTAACTGTAACCTCTCTGTCCATCACCTTTACAATAAATTTTTATTGTTCCATATGAATTTTTGAATTGTCTCTTCTATTTCCTTGAAGAATGAGGTTGGAATATTGATAGGTATCACATTGAATTGGTAGATAACCTTGGGAAGTATTGTCATTTTCATGACTTTGATCATTCCAATCCAGGAGCATAGAAGGTTTTCCCACTTTCTAAGTTCTTTTCTGATTTCCTTTTTCAGGTTTTTAAAGTTTTCATCATAGAGGTGCTTCACTTCTTTGGTTAAGTTAATTCCTAGGCATTTTATGTTTTGTGGGGCTATTACAAAAGGAGTTGCTTTCCTGATTTCAGCCATGCTTTTCTGATTGTTGGCATACAGAAAAGCCATTGAGTTTTGAGGGTTAATTTTATACCCTGCTACTTTGCCAAAGTTTTGAATCAGCTTGAGTAATTTGGGAGTGGAGTCCGTGGGATTCTTTTTTTGGGGAGGGGGGAGTCCAGTCATGGGGCCTGAACTCTGGGCTTGAGCACTGTCCCTCAGCTCTTCAGCTGAAGGCTAGCACGCTACCACTTGAGCCACAGCACCACTTCTGGCTTTTTTTCCCCCTTTTTGCTTATGTGGTACTGAGGAATCGTACCCAGGGCCTTATGCATGCAAGGCAAGCGCTCTACCACTGAGCTACCTTCCCAGTCCCCATGGGATTCTTTAAATACAAGATCATGTCATCTGCAAAGAGGGAGAGTTTTACTTCATCTTTCCCTCTTTGGATCCCTTTTATGTTTTCATCTTATCTTATTGCTGTAGCTAGGCATTCTAATACTAAATTGAAGAGAAGTGGAGAGAGTGGACATCCTTGTTTTATTCCTGAGTTAAGAGGAAATGGCTTTAGTTTTTTACTGTTAAAGAAACATAGGTTCCATGCTTCCCCTTATTTGCAATAACTAGTATATATCTGAGACAAGCAGAAATGGTCAGATAAGTTAATGTTAGGCGAAATGAACCCCAAGATAAGGATTCAAATGTTTTTTTCTTTCTTGCAATTGTTTCTAACATATTTATAAGATGATTTCTTTGTTGCTTTGTATGTCCCTCTCCTACTTTATAACCCCAGTTTTCACTGTATTTGATATTGGTATACTTTGTGGAGGGAAAGGGAAAAAACAAATTGTTTAAATAAGGATACAGGTGGACCCATTGCAACAATGAGATGTACAAGACATTATGTCAAAAAATGTACTTTACAACTTTGGCGCAGTGGAGGGGTGAGGTGGGAGGGTGGAGATGGGAAGGGATGGTAAGGGGAAACAAAGGAGGAAGCAACAATGCTTGATAAGTAATATACTCATTACCTTGCCCATGTAATTGTAACCCCTCTGTATGATATTTTCACAATTAAAAAATAAATAAAATATTAAAAGACATTAAACTTAACACAAGTTAAAATCTAAAAACGTAATAATAAATACATTTTTAAAAAGAAAGAAAAAGGAAAAGCCAGTAGCAACCATTTCCCCACAGACTTTTTAGAAACACAAAGATGATTTCATCTCATGTTTGGAAATACATTCATTTAACAACATTTATTGAGACTTCAGTAGGTCCCTGCTACTGTTGGGCATATTGGTTACATCAATCTAACAATATTCCAACATAAGCAGGTAGCAGACAATAATATCTTATTAGCCCTATGGAGAAAGATGTTGATGAAGCAGTCCATAATCAATATAAATCATAAATAAAAGATGCAGTGTTCAAAAGGTGATACATGTGTTGAATAAGAAAGAAAAGTATATAAAGAGACACTGGAAAACTGTGCAGGCATGATCATAGTTGACACAATGATAATGACTTTAGGACTATGCTACAGTCCTTGAAAGTTAGCTAATAAGAGCAGCAGTAGAAGACTGCATGCAGATGTAATGAGAAAAATCAGTGCTTAGTTTATGAGTTGCTCTCTCAGTGGAAAATAACTCACAAACTTTTGGAGGTATATTAAATATTCTGAAGTTTTCTCTGAAAGGCCAAATGTAACCAAGAAAAATCTCTAATTATGCCTTAGTGTACAGGGGTAGGAGAGACATCACTGTTCCCTTGAACCAGCACCAAGAGCACAGTGGTCAGAGTTAAAGAGTCCAAGGATACTAACCACCTGACCATAAACTTACACCCCTGTTGCCTCTAAGTGCCTTCCTCCTTTGCTACATTATCTCTGTGGATGAATGCTGCTCTTGTCCCCTTGTTTCCCTCCTGTCTTGGCTCATAAAAATCCTTTTTCCTTCTAGATACCTGTACTAGGTATCACTAACTGGTAAAGCCTCTGTCACGAATCTGTGCCCTACTAGCATAGGGGTGCTGACACAAAATGTCCTAAGATCTACAATAGAAGGATGGAAACTCAATGTGAAAAATACCCCCCAAATACCTAGAAGACAGATAAATGAGTTGAGGCAAGCCAAATATAACAAATACCCACTGTAACAAGGAATCTCTGATTAGCTTCTGAGCAGTACAATCTGATTCTTATATTTGGTCATTATATACCTTATATGGTATATAACCTATATCTATATATCTCCTTGTATGGTTATTGCTTTTTCTTTCACACCAGACATTCATAAGAGTCTAGCTGTATCATTGGACTAGCAAGGTTTTAGATTATTTAGTATTTCCTTGCTTGTTTATCCTTTCACAAAGGATAAAAACACAAAATTAATTGGTTGCTAGTGGTGATAATGGCTTTCATGGTAGCTGTATTTGGGGAGCTAATGAAAGTTAAGAGATTTCTTCTTTCTGAGGAGTACAAGCCAATTTTAGTTAAACAAAAAAATCCTAAGGTTTAATATTCTATAGGCAGTCAATGCTCTAAGTATTTTCCCGTTTAAGGTATCTTCTTCTTCATAGAAATAGATTAAAATATGTCCCAGTCTCCTTTACAACAGGTAAAGACAAAAGAAATGATGGAAATATTCTGCCCAAAGTATATGAACTAATGTAAAAATTTCAGTGTAGAGTTATTTTACAGGAACCTCGATGTATTTTAGTTATGATTTATATACTATGTATATAAATTTACATAAAATATTCTGTTCTCAAGGATAATAGTTATTTTCCTGCCTTTTAAAGTCTAATTTTCCAAACCTTATCTATAAAATATTGACTACAATTTCTTGAATTTATATTTCTATTCACTAAATGCATTTTTTGATTAAATACATTTTTTCAATAACAGATTGAAAGCAGTACCTCATACTTGTGAGGCAAGCATACTTTAGCCATGTGCTCAGTCCATTAGCCTTCTTTTTAGTTTGTTTTACATAGGGCATCTCCAGCTAACCTTGCCTGCGTGGGCTCCAAGAAGCAGTTTTCCTACCTCTGCCTCCTGAATCCCTGGGAACATACACATATTCCACTATATCTGACTTGTTTTTTGAGCTAGGGTCTCACTAACTGTTACTAGGCCTGACCTTGAACCAATTGGAATTACAGGTTTTTCACATTGCACCTGACCCTATACATTATTCATTTATTATTTTATATTATTGATAAAGAAACCAACAGAATATAAATAACAGGTTGTTTCACAACATGTTTTTTCCTTTTCTTTTCTTTTTTACCTTACATAAGCAAAATAGAAGTGAGCAAAAAAACAGTGATGAAATCTTTATTGAAAGAATAAATGAGGTTAAAACCTGAGTTGTTACCAGAGAAGTGGTAGGCAGAAGAAACAATGTCAATGGAATAAGATCCTCTTGTGTTTATCTCTACACAGGTACACCAAATTGGACAAGGTATTCATACACCAACTTATCTTCAGAAGGCCTAAAGCAATCAGGTGAGACCATAATGCCTGCTCTTAAGATAACAAATGAAAAGATGTTTTGAAGAAAGCAAGAAGTAAAGCATTTCTCCTATCACACCTCTGCTACTTCAATTATGTCCAGGCCCTAGCATGAAACACAGTACCAGTGAAACTCAATGATGGGCAAAGCTCCATTTCCCAAACCATGAACCAATCCCAGAAAAATGATTCATTGAGTCCTTGAAACTGCTTTAGCCAAGTGGCTCATTACAGGCAGTACCCTATCCCCAACCTCTCCAACAAAACTCAGAGTATAAAGATTTGTTCTGGGAGCAGAGTATTTGTGCCTAGAGAACTATGTTGGAGCCCAGCAGAAGTCAACAAAACTCATAGAAACAGAAGGCTCCATCTACCGGCTCAGTGACTCTAGATGGAGCTCTAAAACTGGCCCCACACCAGAGACCTGTAATGCAATGTGGCAGAGTCAGCCTTAGGCCTCCATTACTGCCAGCTGTGCTTTGTGCTTTGGTACATCCTTAAGACTGGCTACTCTGGAGATTCCCGCAACCCACAATCTAGAGGCTGATACACAGCCAAGGGACTGTGTGGGCCAGCACTTCTCCAATGTCAAGCAGCACAGTATTCTTTAAAACCCCATTTTCTGAGAGTAGGTCAAGGTGGTAAAGTAAGATATTTTTCACTGACTGTTACTTTGTTTTCAGTTGGTTAAATTTAACAATTGGCAGACCTGAACATCCCTGTATTTAGGATTGCCTGTACATAGAGCCTCTGGAATAGCCCAGATACTAGGTGGAGACATATAGCTCCAATCTTTTGAATTTGCATTCCAGCTAACATCATCTCAGACTGGTCACAGGCAATCTTGGGCCAGATGACACTCAATAGTAGGTAGCTTATGGTAGGGTGGGCCTTGGTGGTACTCCAGTGGTATACTGGTTTTAGCAGACAGGCTGATGGACTGTGATGTGACACAGCTTGATGATCACAGGACATAGGCACCTATATGACTATTAGTTGATGAACAATTGAAAGAAATTACACACACACACACACACACACACACACACACACACACACACACACACACAGTGGATTGAATAGTAATTCAATCATATAAAGGAATGGAATTCTGTCATTCATATCATCATAGATTGAGTATATTATGTTGAATGTAATAGGCCAACCTCAGAAATATTTAAGTGTCACATGATTTGACTCATATATAAAATCTAAATAGGTTGATCTCATAGAGGCTAAGAGGAGAATGTAGTCAACAGAGACCAGGAAGTTTGAGGGAGATAGGGAAGGTTGGTAACTACATACAAAGTCACAGTTGGATATGATCCAGAAGTTGCGATGTGTTGTTATACAGCAGGATAACCACAGGCAACATTAATATACAATACAATTCAAGGGAAAAAAAAGAATTAGACTCACCATAAAGAATTAATCTGTGAGAGCAGATTTGTGTAGTTGATTAAATCACACAATGAATACACATATAGAAGTACTGCCTTACATCCTATTAATATGCACTAGTTAAAGGTTTTTGTGTTGGTACTGGGGCTTGGACTCAAGGCCTACTCACTCTTTCTTGGCTTTTCTTTTACCCAAGCTGATCTTTTAACACTTGAGCCACAGCTCTACTTTTTATTATTTATTTATTTATTTACTTAGGTAGTTAGTTACTTTGTCATGGGGCTTGAACTCTGGGCCTGGGTGCTGTCCCTGAGCTCTTCAGCTTAAGGTGAGCTCTATACCAATTGAGCTGCAGTGCCACTTCTGGTTTTCTGGTGGTTAAATGGACACAAGAGTCTCATGGACTTTCCCGCCCTGGCTGGCTTTGAACCATGATCCTCAGATCTCAGTCTCCTGAGTAGCTAGGATTATAGGAGTGAACCACCAGCACGTTGCTACTACTTTTATTTTTTTGGTGGCCTGCCTTCAAACCAGGATCCTGACTTCTTGGCCCCCAGGATAGCTAGGTTCACAGGCATGAGCCACCTGTGCCCTGATCAAATATTAATGTTTTTATATAGCAGTTTAAAAATAAATGTAAAAAAAAATAGAAAAGAGGTCTATGACTGTATTGAAGCACTGCAAGTAATTCAGTGTGGCACAAAGTGAATACACTGAAGGATATAGTAGATGTTTGTTATAAACAAATTCTTCAAATTACTCCCAGGTCCAGACCATTTAGGGGCTGCTAATATTCCCTGCAAATACTTGCCAGTTTGCTCTCCAGATTATTCCATTTACCATACATGACTGCAGGAGGGAGAGATTCTAGTTGTGGCCGTTGTGAGGTTGTAAAGCAAATGGTTCTCTCCTCCATGGACTTATTACTGGGTGTTTTGATGCACGACTGGCAGAAAATTAGGTCATGCATGAGTTCCTTTCAAATGGTTCAGTCAGACTACAACTTACCACAGTTGAAAAGACTTTGTATCCGTTGCCAAGAATGTTTGGACAAGTCAGATTTCCACAGCTTTTCACAGTGGAATCCTGCCACATTTGTCACTTCCTAAATCAATCAGTGCTATTGGTTTTTGCTAACTTTACCAAGGGCAGATCTACTCTGCAGAGGCATGGAGATCCTAGCTGAGGGGACTGTGGTGTTTGCAAAGCCATGTACCACAGTCAGGTTTTGCCAAGCTGCTTCAATGTCTCCTGAACTGTAAAACGTCTAACACTAGCTCAGTGTGATGTGTTGAACAGGTAGTAAAGGAATTTTCAGAACTGAAAATCCCATATGTTTGGCAATATCCTAGATAGACTACACAGGGAAATGTATCTGCTCATTGTCCAAAAAAGAGAACTGAATGATAAGCCTGACCTATGAAAACTATCACCTGTGCTAAAACACAGCAATAAAATAGAACAGCATCAAATCATTCAGGGCACTGTTGGTCCTTTACATTGGATTCTCACATGTATGAGCTCATTTGACTTAACCTCTCCATGCTAGATTGAGAGCCATAAGATGTAGGTTCAAGCCACAATTAAATCTGTGAGTTATTAGCATCTGAGTCACATTGTGGAATAGATAAGGAGAGGATAAATGAAATGATCAGGGAGTAAGGCCTTTGTAACAAACAAAAAACAGGCTCTGGACATATAAAACAATAATTGAAAATGGATGATCCTTTAGTAGGCTAGGCTAGATATCAAGATTTATCCATCCAAAGATGTCTATAAGGATTCCTAGGAATAGATGAAGAAGGGACAAAGGAAACCAAGAACAAAACAACAAACAAAGAATCATACCTCTGTGGACAAGTTAAGATAAGGGCTTGAACTATTCTTATTTAGGCTTCAAATGAAAAGATGACCCCTGGAGGCCAGAGGAATCTGGGACATCAGAATTATATAAGCTACTCTTTGAAATGCAGCAATTATTTTTGGTCAGATAACACTGGAGGAATGTTTTTGTAATTCTGTTGTATGTGGAACAAACAGTACCTGTTCAGGTGGGTTTTTTTATTTGTTCAAATAGCAGAGATGAAGTGGCAGTGTGGCTTGACTCTACAACCAAGGAAAGAAGCAGAAGAAAAGATTATCTAATAATTTTAGTTTCAGACCCTAGAGCAGTTTAGTCTCCGTTTCCTATGAAAATATTCAATGTGTATGCATGCACACATCACAAATGCAAAAAAAAATTGCTTACTATAGGGGAAGGCTGGGGAATTTGGAGGAAATTGTAAACAGCACTATTGAAGCTGCTCTAATTTTAAATTTCCTCTTGCAGCTGCACCATCCTGCCCTGGTCTCTATGAATACAACACATCAATTGAAATAAAAATAGTTAGCTGCATCAAGCTTCCCTTTGCCAGCTGCAAAACTACCATAGGCCTGTGATTTACTCTCTATTAGAGGTATAGAAATAAAGTCATTTAATATTAAAATAGTAACGTCTCCCTTTTTATTCCCTAGATTCCATCAAGTTTAACCTGATATCATCTAATGCAACTGGTTTTATATTTGAAAATGAATAAATCTTATTCTTTGTGAACAAGAAACATTTTTTTTCTGTGTTTGGGATTATTCTAAAGTCAATTGCACAGAAGATATTCTTTAGACACAATCTAGTCCTTTTCTTCTTTCTCTTCCTCCTCCTCCTTCTCTTCTTTGTACCAGTACCGGGGATAAACTTAAGGCCTAGAGATAGCATTTCAGCTCACAACTGATTCTCTACAGCTTTATCCACACCTCCAGTTCCAGCTTTCTTCTGGTTAATTGAACGTAAGAGTCTCATGGTTATGTCAGTCAGGGCTGACTACTTCCTGAGTAGCTGGGATAACAGGAATGAGTAATGGGCACCTAGAGTATTTTTATCTTTTTATCCTTGTGAAAACTTCCAGTCTCCTTTTCTCCTCTTCATCTCTGAAAAATGTCTTGACAGTACTTTAGTCTCTCCTGCTCTAATTCATAGATAGTACTCAGAGACATTCAGACTACTCAGAGATGGAAATTACTTTAGTGCCTACCTTTTGTTATCTCAAAGCACCAACTAAGTAGACTGTGTTCCTCTGGAGGTCACATGAGCAAAAGCCCCATGAGTATTTCCTCTAGCATTGGCTACCTAGCACAGATCGTATTCTAGATACTTAATAAAATTTAATTGTATGCTGAACATGGTGATATTGCCTGTTTCTGGACTTACCTGTTCAGTCTCAATACTCTGCCTTGCACAGAGTAGGTGCTTTAATAAGAAATGTGCCTGGGGAAAAATCCAAATACATTGTAATGTGTCCTACTTGTCTGTGTTGGCTGTATGAAGAAAACAACTCCAAAGTCCGAGAGAAGACATTTCAGTCACCATTGTCATTGTCACCAGAAGAAAGCTAATAGCATCAGTGAGTGCTAAAGTCCATTGTAGTTCAAACCTTGATCACAAAACTGCCTCATTTCTTGCTTCTTTTCAGACTTCTACTCACCCCACATCACTGAGTCATTGTAGATCTAAGATATTGAGTTCTACTCCTTCTACCAGAAATACCCTTTTGTAACCTTCTCCCCTTGCTTCCTCAGCCTTGCAGGACTGGATATAGACTCCTTCATCTCACAGGATTCTCTGATGACACCTGAGGTTGGACAACTTGGGTGAGTTTTGGTGTGCTCTTTTGCACACCAAATTTACCTTGGATTAATAGCTACCTTATGTTGTAAACTGTGTGATTTTTTTTCACTTTTAATCCTGTATACAGAAGACCATCCAGTCAAGATAAAATCTAATCTTCTTCCCAAGGAACAGAAGATCCTGGGGGATTAAACCACTATTTGATATTCCAGCCTCATCTGAGCCTTAAGACCTTTCACTATGATGTTTCTTCTACTTAAAAAAAAATCCTTCTACTTCCTCTGAAAATTCCTTCTCATCTTTTAAGCCTGTCCCAGAGCACAGCATCACCTCTTTTAACCTAGTTAGTTCCTAGTTCAAAATATTGGTTGCACAAATGAGTGAACTAGAATTGTGACTGTAATGATCAATATCATCAACATATCAGATTTTAATGACACCAATGTGTCACTTTACAAAGACTTTAGTAAATACATGCTCTTAAAAAAGTCTAATACCCTATGCTGTATCATACATTTATTAGAATGCTAGTCTTCTTTCTTTTATTCTGTGAGACTTTAGCAATTGAGATCCAAAGGTTTGTTGTTGCTGTCTCTTTATCAATTAAATCTTTCAACAAGGATATCAAGGTGTTTAAAAGGGAAAATGTTGTTTAGCCCACTAGAATTGGGAGCACCTGAGTTTAATACCCACATCAATAAATAATCACCACAAGGTTATATTACTCACCTGACAAATTGTATAAACTAGACATTCATTGTTTTAATTAAGCTCCAGAGCTATTCCAATTAAGACAGCTGTAGAAAAAAATGAGAAGCAAGAGAAAAATGGAAGAATCTAGTTTGAGTGGCTGGGCAAGGAAAAGATGATGGGAAAACCAAATAATCAATTCTACATTGTAGAACAAAGTCCATTTGAGATGTGAGATTGTAAGAACTGGTTTTATTATTTTTTTAAATATTTCAACAAGCATACTGTGTGGTTTAATGAGCAGGGCCCTCCTTGTGTCCAGGGGATGGCATATAAGAAAGATTAAGAGCTGCTTAGGAAGCCTGCAGGGCAGATACATGAAATATTATGGAAAGAAATTAAAATGTTACACAGAAGGCACTGGTGAGTCACTGAAGAGATTTAAAAGAAGAGATGAATAATGAGTGATTATTATTTTGTTTGAGATTTAAGCTGACTGAAGTCAGGGGTAATTAATAATGCCTTAGAAAAGATTTAGAAATTTCATCAACTCTCTTACAGTTGTAAGAAAATGATACTATGTATGCAGATCAATCACATACTAAGCTCCCACTGTGTGCCAAATTTTTCATATTATTTTTCCTCTAAGTTTCTCTTAATATTATGAGATTCAGATAGAAATTACTACTATCATTTTAAAGAAGAGGGAAATTGGAACTGCCAAAGTGTCACACTGTGGTACGGATTCCAGAACTGGAATTTGAACTTGGGGCATTGCATCTCAAAGAGGAAGTTTTTTCCTTGCTAACAAGCACATATTATTTATGATTCCATACAGTAATCCTATTGAGTCTATTCTGTTATCTTAGTTGTATAAATATAAAACTGAAGCCCAGAAGAGTTCACTGATTCATACAAAATCCTGTCCTCAGTCAATTGCAGAACTTGAATTTGAATCCTCATCTTTTTCAATCTTTTTCCTATTAGCTTGGCTTTGATACAGTACTCTTATACTCCAGTAGTTTTTTGGTGATGAGGCAAAGAATCACTTCACTTTCATATGACTGACAGAGTTATTTTCAACTGGGTAAAGACAGTACTTTGAAATTGTGTCAACACATAGTACAGATTTTTATGGACAGACTGGAGTGTTACTTCTTGTCCTTGTAAAAGTTTCCTGTCCATGTTTTAATCCTTCCTCTTTATCTTCCTTCCTTTCTTTTCTTCTCTATTTTTTTTACAATAGGGTCAGCAACATAGACTTGCCTTCAAATCATAATCCTCCTGCCTCAGTAACTTGAGTGCTATGATTATAGATATGCACCACTATGCCCAGCTAGAAATTTCTTAAACTCAAACTCACTTAAACAGGCTAACATTTTGATATAATGTTCCATTTAAAATTTTTACACTTTATGCTTTTGAAATAATCAGGGATAAGCATTACTGGGTCAAGATGTTGATATTCTGAATTGATTGGTTGATTCATGGATTTATTTTCATACATCTTAGCCTGAAATTGTTTTCTTCTTCCATACTCTACCACATGCTAGCCATGTAGCATTGGGGTAAATTTCTTAACTTCCCATCCTTCCGCATTTTCATCTGCAAAATACAAGGCTAAAGGTGCCTAAAAATAAGTTGTAACATTAAACTAGTTAATATATGTGTTTGTTTAGGCTAGTGTTGGTACACTAAAATGACTCTTATTTAGTTTCCACACTCTATCATCACAAATGCTTATATGTTTACGAAATATGAAACCCTTTGTGTAGTCTAAGAGCTTAATCAGGCTCTTCAGCGTGAATATTTCAAATCTTCTACTGAATGTTTGGCCACATAAAAAGGAGCCCTGACTTGAATTTGCATCAGGGACTTTGGAGAGCTATTTTTTCCTGCAGTAGGAAATGATAAGGTGGTTTTTAGTATAATGATTGGATTTGTGGTTGTATTCTTTTGCCTTTGACATGAAAGAAAAGAAAGGATGAACAAATAGGTGGAAACAGTAAATCTCATAGTGGCCAATAATAAGTAATAATGATAATGATATTCAATCTAAGGACATTTTTGTCTCGCTGATGCCTTCTCCACCAATTTTTCATCAAATGAAATCTTAGATAAATGCGAGTAATGTAGAGACATAAGCAGTGCAATTGAACCTTAAAAATTCTCACATGAGATTTGGATGAATTGTGGATAGGATGGGGTAGATATTTCTGGCATATAAGCAGGTTGATAAAAGCAATAAATTCCCAAGTATTTATAGGCAATATAGTTTGCTCTTAATGGAAATTGAGATGTATAAAGGAAAACATAAGGATTAAAATTGGACCAAGTAATTTAAAGAACTGTTGAAAATTCCAGGCACAAAAAACATTTGGTTTGTTCAGCAAACAAGATGAAGCTTCAGAAATTGTGCAGCATAGTACCTATAGTTAGCAACATTGTTCTCTATGCATACACTATTGGTAGTGTGGTAAATTTATATTACATGTTATTATCACCACTAATAATAATACATGAGGAGGGCAGAAAAAATTTAGAAAAGATGAGTAAAGTTATAGCATAGATTTTTGTCACTTTTTAATGAGTATATACACCTATTAAAACTTATCAAGTTGTATATATTAAATATGTTCATTTTGTATATTAATCATACCTCAGGATGGTGTCTTCTTAATAATTGAGTTCTAGTAAATTGAATCTGACAGTAAGGTCTAGAGTGGGTAAGAGTGGAGAGAATTGGATGAAACATGTTAGGGCACAAGGACAAGGACAACATGAGAGAGAGAGAGAGAGAAGGGGGGGAGGGAGAGGGAGAGGGAGAGGGAGAGCTCACACCAGAGAGAGCACATTACCTTGCATTACCTAGGAAGGAGAGGAGAGTTAGAGAGATACTCACAAGGACAGTCACAAGGCTGAAAGAAGGGAAAAAACATAACGTTAAAATAGGGATACACATTGACCCATTGTAACAATGAGGTGTTCAAGACACTATGTTGAAAAACGAACTTTATCATTCAGAGGGGTTACAATTACATGGGCAAGGTAATGAGTACATTTCTTATCAAGCATTGTTGACTCCTGCTTTGTTTCCCCTTCCCATCCCTTCCCATCTTGCCCCCCTTCCCCTCTCCACACACCCCCTCCCCCCAGCCAAAGATGTAAAGTTCGTTTTTCAATATAACGTCTTGTACAGCTCATTGTTGCAATGGGTCCACCTGTATCCCTATTTAAACAATTTGTTTTTTCCCTTCCCCTCCACAAATTATACCAACATCAAATACAGTGAAAACAGGGGTTATACTATGGGGGAGGGACATACACAGCAACAAAGAAATCATCTTATAAATATGTTAGAAACAATTGCAAGAAAGAACAAACATTTGAATCCTTATCTTGGAGTTCATTTCACCTAACATCAACTTATCTGACCCTTTCTGCTTGAATTCTTACTATTTAACTCTTTTCTGTTTTACTTTAAGACTATTTATCTGGGTATTGGTTACTTATGCCTGTAATATTAGTTACTCAGGAGACTAAGACCTAGAGGATCATGGTTTAAAGCCAGTCAGGACAGAAAAGTCCACAACATTTTATCTACAACTAATCAGCAAAGAGCCAGGCTGGAGGCATAGTTTAAGTGCTTAAAAGACTCAACCTGAATAGTTGCAGAAAAAGAACTGGACAAGATCCAACACCCCTTTATGATGAAGGCTCTGGAAAAACTAGGAATCCATGGAACATTCCTCAATATAATAAAGGCTTTATATGACAAACCTACAGCCAGCATTATACTTAATGTCAAAAAACTAAAGCCATTTCATCTAAATTCAGGAACAAGACAAGGATGTCCACTCTCCCCACTTATCTTCAACCTAGTATTAGAATGCCTAGCTACAGCAATAAGACAAGATGCAAACATAAAGAGGATCTAAATAGGGAAGGATGAAGTAAAATTCTCCTTCTTTGCAGATGACATGATCTTGTATTTAAAGAATCTTATGGATTCAACTCCCAAGTTACTTGAGCTGATCAGAAACTTTGGCAAAATAGCAGAGTACCAAATTAACCCTCAGAAGTAAATGGCTTTCCTGTATGCCAATAATGAGAAGAGCGTGGCTGAAATTAGGAAAGCAACCCCTTTGGTAATAGCCCCACAAAAAATAAAATACTTAGGAGTTAACTTAACAAAAGAGATGAAGGACCTGAATGATGAAAACTTAAAAAACCTAAAAAAAGAAATTAAAGGAGAACTAAGCAAGTAGAAAAACCTCCCATGCTCCTGGATTGGGATGAGTAACATCGTGAAAATGGCAACACTGCCAAAGGCTGTCTACAAATTCAATGTGATACCTATCAACATTCCAACCTCATTCTTCAATGAAATAGAAGAAGTAATCCAAAAATTCATATGGAACAATAAAAGACCCCAAATAGCAAAAACAATCCTTAGTAAAAAGAACAGTGCTGGAGGAATATCAATTCCAAACTTCAAACCCTACTACAAAGCCATAATCAAAATGGCATGGTACTGGCACAAGAACAGACCTGAGGACAAATGGGATAGGACTGAAGACCCAGAAATGAACCCACAGACCTGTGGCCACCTAATCTTTGACAAGTGAGATAAAAAAAAATAGAATGGAAGAAAGACAGCACTTTCAGTAAATGGTGCTGGCAAAATTGGTTAAACACATAGAAAACTAAAACTAGATCTATATATATTACCCTGCACCAGAATCAACTCTAAATGGATCAAAGAACTCGAAATAAAAGCAGACTCCATGGAAACATTACAAGAAGGAATAGGAGAAACTCTAGAGCTTCTTGGCATAGGCTGAAATTTTCTTTTTTTTCTTTTTCTTTTTTTTTTTTTTTTTTGTCGGTAGTGGGGCTTGAACTCTGGGCCTGGGCGCTGTCCCTCAGCTCTTCAGCTCAAGGCGAGCGCTCTACCACTTGAGCTACAGCGCCACTTGAAATTTTCTTTTTTTTTAATTGTATTTTATTTTATTTGAGAACATACTGTACAGAGGGGCTACAATTACATGGGCAGGATAATGCATACATTTCTTACCAAGCATTGCAGCCTCCTCCTTTGTTTACCCTTCACTTCCCTTCCCCGCTTCCCCCCTCCCCCCACCCAATTTTACCCCCCTCCCCCCACCCAATTATACCCCCCTCCCCCCCCCCACACCGACATTGTAAAGCTGGTTTTGACATGACATTTTGTACTTCTCATTGTTGCAACAGGTCCACCTGAATCCTTAAACGACTTGTTTGTCCCCATCTCCTCCACATGTTATACTGACATCAAATATAGTGAAAGCGGGGGTTACACTGTGGGGGAGGGACATACAAATCAACAAAGAAATAATCTTATAAATGCGTTAGAAACACATGCATGAAAGAAACGAAAACATTAAAATACATATTTAAGGGTTCATTTTCCTAACATCACATTATCTGACCTTTTCCGCTTGACTCATACCTATACTAGATATTGCAAATAAGGGAAACCATGGGACCTATGCTTCTTTGGGCCTGGCTTACTTCACTTAATATAATTTTTTCCAAGCCTTTCCATTTCCTAACAAATGGGGAAATGTCATTCTTTCTGATGGAGGCATGGAATTCCATTGTGTATATATACCACATTTTCTTGATCCATTCATCTACTGAGGGGCATCTGGGTTGGTTCCATATCTTAGCTATGGTAAATAATGCTGCAGTAAACATAGTTGTGCTGGTAGCTTTAGTGTGGTCTTGTATGTAAACATTTGGGTAAATGCCCAAAAGTGGGATTGCTGGATCATAGGGGAGATCTATGTGAAGTCTTTTGAGGAACCTCCATACTGCTTTCCAAAGTGGTTGAACAAGTTTACATTCCCACCAACAATGAAGTAAGGTTCCTTTCTGTCCACATCCCTTCCAGCATCTGTTGTTGTTAGAGTTCTTGATTTTTGCCATTCTAACTGGAGTGAGGTGATATCTCAATGTTGTTTTGATTTGCATTTCTTTTATGGCTAGGGATGTTGAACATTTCTTCATGTGTCTATTGGCCATCCTTCTTTCTTCTTCAGAGAAGCTTCTCTTTAAGTCTTTCGCCCACTTATTTATTGGGCAGTTGTTTCTTTGAGGAATTGTTGTTGGGTGGTTTAATTTTTTGAGTTCCAAGTATATTTTAGATATGAGACCCTTGTCCGTTGTATGGCTAGTAAAGATCTTCTCCCAATCGGTGGGCTTTCTATTGATCTTGCCAGCTATGTCATTTGCCCTGCAGAAGCTCTGCAATCTTATGCAATCCCATTTGTCCAACCTTTCTTTGATTTGTTGTGCTTCCGGGTCTCTATTCAGAAAATTTCGACCTGAGCCAAGGAGACCTAGGGTTTCTCCTATTCCATCCTGTAATGTTTTCAGAGTGTCTGCTTTGAGTTCAAGGTCTTTGATCCATTTGGAGTTGATTCTGGTGCAGGGTGATATATAAGGATCTAGCTTTAGTTTTCTACATGTAGTTAACCAATTTTGCCAGCACCATTTACTGAAGAGGCTGTCTTTCTTCCATTCTATTGTTTTAGCTTCCTTATCGAAGATTAGATGGCTATAGGTCTGTAGGTTCATTTCTGGGTTTTCAATTCTATTCCATTGGTCCTGAGGTCTGTTCTTATGCCAATACCAAGCTGTTTTGATTACTATGGCTTTATAGTAGAGTTTGAAATTTGGTATTGATATTCCTCCAGCAGTGTTCTTTCTGTTGAGGAGCGTTTTTGCTAGTCGGGGTCTTTTATTGTTCCATATGAATTTTTGGATTGCCTCCTCTATTTCCTTGAAGAATGAGGGTGGAATTTTGATAGGTATCGCGTTGAATTTGTAGATAGCCTTGGGAAGTATTGCCATTTTCACGATGTTAATCTTGCCAATCCAGGAGCATGGGAGGTTTTGCCATTTTTTAAGTTCTGTGTTGATTTCCTTTTGAAATTTTCTTAATAGGAACCCAGAAGCACAACAAATCAAAGAAAGGTTGGACAACTGGAACTACAGGAAACTGCTGAGCTTCTGCAAGGCAAAGGACATAGATAGCAAGATCAACAGAAAGCCCACAGAGTGGGAGATGATCTTCACTAGCTATATAATGGACAAGGGTCTCATTATCTAAAATATATTTCGAACTCAAAAAACTAAATTCCCCACAACAAATCCTCAAAGAAACAACTGTCAGATTAACAAAAGGGCTAAAGACTTAAAGAGAGACTTTTCTGAAGAGGAAATAAGAATGGCCAGTCGACATGAAGAAATGCTCAACCTCACTAGCCATAAAAGAGATGCAAATCAAGACAATGCTGAGATTCCATCTCACCCCAGCTAGAATGGCCATAATCAAGAAATCTAATAACAATAGATGCTGGAGGGGATGTGGCCAAAAGGGAACCCTACTACATTGTTGGGGGGGGGGAGTGTAAACTGTTCAACCACTCTGGAAAGCAGTATGGAGGTTCCTCAAAAGACTCCACATAGAACTCCCCTATGACCCACAATCCCACTTTTGGGCATTTAACCAAAGGATCACAAACAAGGTCATACCAAAGCTACTAGCACAACCATATTTATTTCAGCATTATTTACCATAGTTAACATATGGAACCAACCCAGATGCCCCTCATTAGATGAATGGATAAAGAAAATGTGTATATGTATATGTATGTATGTATGTATGTATGTATGTATATATATATATATACATGTATATGTGTATATATACATGTATATATGTACATATATATATATATATATATATATATATATATATATGAATTCTATGCCACCATCAGAAAAAATGACATTGCCTCTTTTATTAGGAAAGTGAAGTAAGCCAGGCCCAAAGCAACATAGGTCTCATGGTTTCCCTTGTTTGCAGTGACTAGTACATGTCCAGGACAAGCAGAGTAGGTCAAAGGCTATGTATATATGACCATATGAGATAATGTTAAGCAAAATGTACCCCAAGACAGGGACACAAGAGGTTTTCTTTCTTTCTTTCTTTCTTTCTTTTTTCTTTCTTTTCTTTCTTTCTTTCTTTCTTTCTTTCTTTCTTTCTTTCTTTCTTTCTTTCTTTCTTTCTTTCTTTCTTTCTTTCTTTCTTTCTTTCCTTTCTTTCTTTCCTTCTTTCTTTCTAGTGTTTTTAATGTACTTACAATAGACTATGTGATTCTTTTGTTTCTGTTGTATGTTCTTCCCAATGGTATAACCCCTGTTTTCATTGGATTTGATGCTGGTGCCCTGCACCTTGTATATATATATTTGTAATTTGGGGAGGAAAGTGGATATTGCAGAATGCTTAAATGAGGATGCAGGCTGACCCATTGTGATGATGAGATGTACAGGACACTATATTGAAAATGAACTTTACAATGTTCTGGGGGAGGGCGCGGGAGGAGTTGGGGAGGTGGGGAGGGAAGTGATGGTAGGAGAAAAATAAAGGAGGAGGTAACAATGTCACAAAATAAAAGTGTACATTCCACAGACACACACAAAAAAGACTCAACCTGAGCAAGAAAGCTAAGTGAGAGAGAACACAAGGCTCTGAGTTCATCTCTGGTTGTGATGCATACAAAAAATGCACACTTATTTTAGGGATTTTTCTATTGTTTACTAGTTCTTTTTAAATATTAATCATTTTTTTACAATGATCTAGATATACTTTTTCATTAATCACCTTTAAATTTGTGTTTTATTCGACTTTGAATTTTTCTGGTTGCATTCCTATATTTAATGACATATTTAAAACATTTTGAATACTTTCTGACCTATTATCAGCATAATGCACCATTATATTAGCTTGATGTCTGCATGAAATCACTTGATAATACAATAATTTATTGAATATATTAATGATAATACACAGGAAATTTTTTAACTTTCTGTGTTCTCAAAGGTTTGAGGGAAGAAATTAAGAATTACTTAGCAATAGATAAAATGTCATTTTGGCAACTTTTTTTTTTACCTTATAGAGACCTGACTTTAGGCCTACATGATATGTTCTAGATTTCTTAGTCAGTTTGGCCTGCTAAATGACACGGAAAGACAGACTAAATGGCTTGTAAACACCAGAAATTTCTATGCTATACACCTAGAGGCTGAAAGCCTGAGAGCAGGTGTCAGAATAGTCAGTTCTGATGAGAGCCCACTTTTAGTTGTCAGACTTCCTTCTGCCTACATCCTCTAAAAAGGGCAAGAGGGCTTTCTGGGGCCTCTTTTAATAATAATGGCATCAATCTTCCCTCCAGTTTCCAGTTCATCATGCCATCATATTAGGAGCTGAGATGCAAGCATACGAACTTTATGGAGACAAGCAACAGATTTGCTCTACATGCTATTTTTATGTCATATAAATTTTTTTCTGTGTTACACCAAAGCTGTGGCAATTTTCATTTGGTATTTAACTGTTAAGGATATGTCTAGGTATAAGGAAATTTTTTTTTAGTCCCATCCAAAATCTACCAGTAACTTTGATAACTCTATGTGATAATCTCTTTTCTCTTTATGACATCTGAAACAGATGGCTGTGGGTGGAAGAGAGGGTGGGTTTGTGGAAGGGGGAATGTGTGTGTTATTGGCTGCAGAAGAAAATTTTATCCCAGGCAGACATTCAGGGATCTGAGCTTATAGAGACATTACTTTCTCCTGCATAAAACTCATTAACCTGGACATTTCTAATTTTAATATAGTCTAGTTAATGTTATCAAGCTGTGTGCTCAGGAGAAACAGGGTTGGGATATCTAATTCCTGCCACCTGAAGGATACGTGTTGCTGCCTAGAGTTGTCAAGAAAACAGTCTGAGCCATGCTATTTCTATTTGTATATGGGAATTTGAATGTGTGCACACAATAAGACATTTAAAGCAACAAGACAAATTCGAACAGAATATTCTTTAAAAGCATAATCATATCTAATCACACACTTTGTGACTGTCTCCACAGGACATCAATAGGTTATGGTTCACTAAATTTATTTTACAGTTTCAAGGCAATGACTTCAAATGATGTTACATATATATTGGCTTAGCTCATTTTTCTAAAAAAAAAAAAACAAAAACAAAATACTGAGAACTTTAAATCACACTTGCCTAGGGATTCAGAAGCAAAGCGATTTGTGGGTGGAAGTGATTTACTTGTCATATAAATAATCTTATTTGTGTTTTGAAGCAAGTGGAAGCAGCATGCAAAGCAATCCAGCCATTCTATTGAGTTAATATAGAAAACTTCATTGTCAGTACAGGCATTGCCAGAGAACTGGGAAGTCAATAACACAGATTTGTCTGACAGTTGCCCAGTTCCAGTGCAATTTTTACAATAATGAGAGAGAAAACACAGAAAAATTAAGTTAAATTTCAAATAAGAATGATAGTTTTCATCTAACTGGACTAAATAAATGCAACGTGGGATGAACCTAGTTCTGTCTGTCTATAATGCATTTGTGTGCACATCAGCCTTACAGCAATCTCACAGCAACTTCATGACTGCCATACTTCAACTCAAGGCATTTAATAAACTCCATCAGAGAGATCCAGCATCTAGCTTGGTGTTGAATGAAAAGAGAGGACCCAATTCATTTTGCTTAGGGATAGACAGCAGTAAATAAGGCCTAGCAATTTTTGCTATTGTCCCAATCAATATTTGTTTCATTATGAGCTATTTTTCAAAAAATCATACATCTTTTAATGTAGAATTATGGGATTGTTTTTTAGAGTTGTCTATCAACAGCATGACTTAGACCTTGTACTACTGGTCCAATGTCTGTGTATTCTAGAACTGAGAAGTGTGTGCTTTCTCTCTTTCTCTCTCTCTCTCCCTCCCTGCCCTCTCGCTAAGTACTTCATGCCTTTAGTACTTGCTGTTCACTCTGCATTCAATATGTGCATTTGAAGTTAAATTGTATTCCAACTAGAACAGTAATTGCATTTGATGTCTAGAGAGGTGAACATCAATTAGTTGCAAGTGTTCAAAATGCTCCTGACTGGCAGGTTACATTATTCTTGTTTGAGGACTTTAAATTGCTTTGGAGGCATTTTCAATCATGTCATCAGGTAGCAAAACTTCTAAATGATTTAGCCTCTTATCTCTGACATTATTCTGTTAAAACTCTAGTTTATCTGCTGATTCTACCAATGCCTGAAGTGGGCCTCTCTCGTGTCAAAACTACTTTTTTCTTTTGCTTCTCTTTGTGAAAATAATTTTAATGAAGATGGTTGTTGATAAGAAACTTTATCACCTACATAGAACAACTTTGTATTTTGAAAAAAAAAAACATCAGAGTAGGGCCAGAGATGTAGCTCAAGTTGTAACAAGAGTGCCAACCAAGCAAGAACAAGGCCCTGAGTTCAAACCCCAATACAGAAAAAAGGAAAGAAAATGATAGACAGACAACATATTTCATGTTTTCTTAGACACACAGATGTTTGCTATAATTTACTAGGTCTGATAATCACATTAGATTTTATTTCTAATGGGTTGCTAGATTATTCAGATGTTTCCAAGGAAAGTTTGATTGTTCAGGAGTAATATTTGGTTCTCTGAATAGCTAACAATTTTTAGGCCTCTCACTGTCTGATCTATAGAATAAGGGCTAAATGTTATTAGCCTGTGAATCAGCAGTTGTTATTGTTAATGGCTGTCAATGATCAGATTCTTGGAATATATAGCAGTGTCAGTAATCCAGCTTAACAACCCTTCATCCTAAATTGTAGATATTAAATGAAGTAAGCAAGAATGTTGGCACAATGATTTGTGAAGATACAAAGATCTATAAGAACACTGGAAGTATTTAACACAGTGCCTAGAACTTACTGGTTTCTTAGTATCTGTTGAATGAATTAAAAAGTTCAACAATTTCTAGTTACCAAGAAATGTTGATAACCAAAAGAATACTTCAGTGACCTACACAGGTTAGACTATGTTAATCTTCCTGTAACAGATATATTTTCACGTATAAATGTATTAAAGAAAAGCTGTGCTATCCAGACTCAGGTCATGTGAATGACTGTTAGAAGAAAGACTGTCATTAGTAGAAGGTTTGTTTACTCAGTAAATAATTAGAGAAAAGAATTACTAAATAGAAAAGAAAGGATAACAGTGATAGAACACATGGGGGAAATGATAAAGTATAAGGTAGGATAATAGTACATTTTGATGAATGAAATATATAAAATATATGGGTCCTGGAATTGACTACACACAAAACATGCTAATGGGCTGATGAACAAATATAGAGTTATGCTAATTCTCCAAAATAATCCAAAGAATTTTTATTCAACTACTTTCTTCTATACTATATAAAGATGAGATTCTAGATATGGTTTAGATGTTCAGTAAGATATAATCATGTGTTCTGTGACAGCCTTAACACAAGTCCAGTCAGTTCCACTTGTACCAAGACTCCAAGATGTGATAAGTATCTCAATTCTGATACTCACCTTAAGAATCACTGATATAGGGGCTTTGCTAAAATGGTGTTTTCTCTGACTGCAGTAACTTAGAGTAAATTTGGTTCTTAAAATAAATAGGTCCTGGGATGACAGTTTGGGAAGTTCCCAAGCTTGGATCACTTCTAGGGATTTTAGAGAGACCTAGTTAAGTATTGCTCCAAAATTCTTGATTCAGAAATACTGTTCCCAAGAAATCTTTCACTCACACATCTTTCCAAATATGAGGATGGGATTTATCTCAGTATGTTTCAATACTGATTTCTTTAAGCTCCAAATGTTTTGACTTTTTACCCCAAAGAATAAGCTTCTTTTAAGGAATCTTCTTTTATTTTAAGCCTACTCAAAATATCTCATCCTTGGTGGAAAGTGACTACAAATATTATTGTTTGTTTCATCTGTCCTTGACAATTTATATCATACATCTACAAGAAAGATTCCATAGGGAGACATAAACTCAATAAAAGTGTCCTCAAAACAACTTCTGAAAGTCTCAGCAGGAATCCCATAGGCACATATTTTCAAAGACTTATCAGGTATTCTTTAGTTTTCTCTGTAAGTGACCCATTTAGTTCTATCTGGCTTTAAGAAAATTTTTGAGTAATTGATAGCTGACAATCTGTTGGCTAATTTCTGAAGACCTATTTTTTTTTTTTATAAGTACCACGTTTAGTGACTGTTGCAATTTTCTTGGGCCAATAACATCAAGGTCTATAATCCACATGGAATTGAGTTTTTATATAGAGTGTAATGTAAATATTTAATTTCATTCTTCTTCCATATGTATACATAATTTCCAAGAACATTTATAGATAGCTCTCTTTTCTATTGATTTGCAATGCTATTTCTGTTATATACTGTGTAACATATCCACAGATATGTGAATCAGTCTCCTAATTTTCAAGTATGTTCTTTTAGTCTATTTGTCCAGTTCTGCACTGTCACCACATTTCAATTATTATATCTTATCAAACATTTCAATTATTATATCTTCTCATAATCTTTGAAATGTATTAGTACAATGCTGTCCAACTTGTTCTTCTTACATATTCTTTGGCTATTAAGACTTCTTTCATCATGTTTTTACATTACAAATAAGTTTATCAAGTTTGATCAAAGAATTTTATGTGGGATGACCTATAAGCAACAAGATAATTTAGTGGAACATATTTTTATAATTTTGTGTTTTCACATCATTATTAAATTTTATTTGGTTCTTTTAAATATATTTTAATTTTTATTATATTTTTCTTAAAGAAATAGTATCTATATTTGTAGGTATATTCATAGATATGTAATAAAAATACCTTACATTTCATAAGCTAATTAGCTGTTGAATTTATAATAAAGTAAAAGATTTCTCTCAATTTCTTTTTCTCCCAGCCAACTCATTAATATCCCTTTTTAGTTCTAATGTAAATTCCTTTGATGTTATAGATTACAGTCACAGTATAGACATAATCTCTAAATAAGAAGAGGTCTTTCTTTTCTTTTCTTTTTGGCAGTGTTAAAGTTTGAATTCAGGACTTGCTTTTACAAGGCAGCTGACCTTCCTCAGAGCCATACATTATTGGTTCAGCCTTTGTCCCTCTTGGTTATTTTTTTTGAAATTTTATTTTATTGTAAAGATTCTATACAGAGGAGTTACAATTACACGAATAAGGTAATGAGTACATTTTTTGTCAAACGTTATTACCCCCTCCTTTATTTCTCCAACTATTTCTTCCCTCCCCTACCTTCCCTCTCCCCCCTCCCTGAAGTTGTAAAGTTCATTTCCAACATAGTGTCTTGTGGGTATCATTGTTGCAATGGGTCATCCTGTGTCCTTGTTTCAGCATTTTGTTACTCTCCTTCTCCTCCCCAAATTAGATAAATCTGTATGCAAGATGCAGGGTACCAGAATCAAATACAGTGACAATAGGGGATATACCATAGGGGAAAAAACATACAAAAGAAACAAAAAACCCACATAGTACATTAAAAACAACAAAGAAAAACATCTTGTGTCCATATCTTGGGGCTCATTTAGCTCAGCATCATCTTATATGGTCCTATCTACATAGCTTTTGAGCTTTTCTGTTTATCTGATAAGAATAACCTATATGTATACCAATTATTGCAAATAAGGGAAACCATGGGACCTATATTTCTTTGGATCTGACTTATTTCACTTAATATGTTTTTTTTTCCTCCTGGTTATTTTGAGAGAGGGTCTGATTTCCTGTATGGTACATGCCTGAGTCATTATTTACTATATTAGCCATCTCTCTCATAATAGCTAGGTCATGGGTGTGGAAAACTGAACTCTCTGAACTCTTGGACATTTATGTCCAAGCTAACCTTGAACTGCAGTCCTACCAATTTCAGTCTCCAGGATAGCTTGGATTACAAGCCCAATGCACAGACACACCACTGAGGTTTTCATTTTTTTGTAATTTCTAATCATTATTCTCTATCATTTTCCCTGTTGTCTGTCAAGTCCTCCCAAATAAATGTTGAATAAGAATGTTTCTTTTGACCCTTATTTCTGCTTCTTATGTTAAAAAAATTCTCAAAATTTCACTGCTTAAGATAATCCTAGTAAAATTGTAGTAAAATAGATGTATCATTATTTGTTTCTAATAAAGTTTTGCTATGCATGATCTTTTCTAAACAATGAATGCAAACTTTTATCAAACACTTCTTGGTTCATAATTCCACAAAATAATTTTCCTTAACTTTCTCACTTTTTAAGAAAACTTACCTGATACTATTTATTTTCAAAACACCAAGGACTTGATGAGTGCCTATGATCTCCATTAAATCTATAGTTTAAACCATTATCATGTATCAACTGATTATTTTTTAAAAGACTTACAGGATGCAAGTGGGTGGTTCATGCATATAATACTAGTTATACAGCAGGTTAAGATCTGAGGATCACAAGTTGAAGCCAGCACAGGAAGAAAAGTCCATGAGACTCTCAATTAACTACTAAAGCCAGAAGTAGAGCTGTGGCTCAAGTGATAGAGTGCTAACCTTTAGCAAAAAGCCTCAGGGGCAGTGACTGGGCCCTGAATTCAATCCTCAAGAAAGACAACAAAAAATAAAAAAAAAATAGCAACAACAAGACAGCCTTCTCTTACTTGGACTCAGCCTTCATACTAAAAATGGAATTGAGGAAATATTCTTTTTGAATCCCTTTATTTTATTTTCACCCACTCCTCCCACCCTACCCTTCCCTCACTTTTTAAAATTTTTAGGTTATGTATTGAGTTATTTAATGAATTTAATGGATCTTGGTCTGTATCATCCCTTCAACATCTTCACCCTCCTTTGACTCACCCCTTCACTTACTTTCCTGTTTTGCATTCTATTCCTTTCCCCTGTTCTTTCTAAACTTTGCCACTTGCCTGCTCCCCTCTTTCAAGTACCCGTTTCCTGGTAAGCATTTTGTTGGGCTTTAAATGTGTAACTGATAAGAAGAGATTTCTCAGAAGCAAATATGGCCAATAAACATGTGAAGAAATGTTCTAAATCTCTGGCCATAAAAGACCTGCAAATCAAAATAACACTGAGATTCCACTCAGCTTAATTAGAATGTCCAACATCAAGAAAACTAACAATAACCAATGCTGGCAGTGATGTGGCCTAAAAAGAACTTATTACATTATTGATGGGAATGTAAGCTTGTTCAGCCACTCTGGAAAGCAGTACAGAATTTCTGCAAAAATCTAAACTTCTGAATCCTTATCTTGGAGTTCATTTCCCTAACATCAACTTAGCTGAGCATTTCTGCTTGTCTCAGACATATACTAGTAATTGCAAATAAGGGAAAGCATGGGACCTATGTTTCTTTGGGCCTGGCTTACTTCACTTAATATAATTTTTTCCAAGTCTTTCCATTTCCTAACAAATGGAGTGATGTCATTCTTTCTGATGGAGGTATAGAATTCCATTGTGTATATATACCACATTTTCTTGATCCATTCATCTACTGAGGGGCAACTGGTTTGGCTCCATATTTGATGTTGGTATAATTTGTGGAGGGGAAGGGAAAAACAAATTGTTTAAATAGGGATACAGGTGGACCCATTGCAACAATGAGATGTACAAGACATTACGTTGAAAAACGAACTTTACAACTTGGGGGGGGGGAGATGAGAAAGGATGGGAAGGGGAAACAAAGGAGGAGGCAACAATGCTTGATAAGAAATGTACTCATTGCCTTGCTTATGTAATTGTAACCCCTCTGTACAGTACTTTCACAATTAAAAAAATTCAAAATTAAAAAAAAATCTAAACATACAACTACCCCATGGCCCAGCAATTCCACTCTTGGGCACTTGTTCAATATGGCACAAACAAGGATATACCAAGCTGGGCACTGGTGGCTCATGCCTGTAATCCTAGCTACTTAGGAGGCTGAGACCTGAGGCTCGAGATTCAAAGCCAGCCCAGGCAGGAAAATCTGTGAAACTCTTTTATCTTCAATAAACCACCAGAAAACCAGAAGTGGTGCTGTGGCTTAAGTGGTAGAGCACTAGCCTTGAGCTGAAAAGCTGAGGGACAGCATCCAGGCCCAGAGTTCAAGCCCCACGACCAAAAAAAAAAAAAAAAAGATACACTAAAGTCACCAGCACAACCATGTTTATTGCACTATTACTTATCATAGCCAATGATACTCAGTGATTCAGTGGATGAATCCATGAAGAAAATGTGATATATATATATATATATATATATATATATATATATATATATATACAATGGAATCTATTTATCCATCAGAAAGAATGGTATGCTACCATTCATAAGGAAATAGAAAAACCTGGAAAAATTTATAGTCAGTGAAGTAATCCAGACCCAGAGAAATACAGACTGCATGGTTTCCCTCATCTATAAGCAAACATACTGGGTGATAGCAAATGGTTATAAATCAATTAACTGAAGCATAATATACTCTATAGGGAGCACAAATAGTATAATTCTTTAAAAAGAATAAGTCAAAGCAATATATTTAATATATAAATTAATCAGACCAAATGATCTTTCAGCTCAAAATCCTGCAATGGTCACTGACCTCAGTGAGGCTAAAAACCAGAATCTTGACTGTGACATTTTAAGCTCCTTAGGTTCTTCTCCCCCTCTTACCTACACATGACCTCTCTAGACCATTGTCTCACAAGAAAATAAGTTCTTCCCTAACACTGTGGACTTTCCAGCACATTTGGTTCTCTGTTACAGAGCCATTCCCTTGTATGCTTGGTTGGTTTTGACTGTCAGTTGTATTAATAGTTCTTTAGACTATTGTAAATTCTTTGAGGCTGCAAATGAAATGCATTCTCCCAGGGGACAGTTGCATTTTCCTCTGACAGGCTCTATAGCATCTTTCTCTAGGCTTCATTAAGCTAAATTTATAATATGAAGGGTGCTTTGAGCATGCAGATAATATTACAAAGATCCACAAAGAGTCATCTGAGGGACTTCTTGTTCCAATCTCCTTGGACCAAGGTGATTTTTCATGCTGTCTCCAGACTGAAGGAAGGAAGTTAATTGCCTCTCACCACTTTCCTCACAAAGTGTGAATATTGGAATTTCAGGTTTGTCTTGTGTTAGATTTCCTAGACTCCTCGTTCAGCCAGTTATTGTGTTTGATTTTGCTCGCCATTGCCTATTAAACCATCATAAACAAAGCTCAATGTTGCTCTCAAGGCAAATGTGGTTCTGTGGATATGTTCACTTCCCTGTTTTTCTACCTGTCCCTGGATTTACTATATTCTTGCATATATAATAACATGAAAAATGTCTAAAACAGTCTTGAAAGCATTTTAGTTGGAAATGGACTCAGAAAGAGTAGTCAAAATAACTCATCTGTTCATACAAATAGAAAGTTTATATGTTTTTCAATGATAAGGATTTATGAACTGTCATGAAATATTTAGAACATTAAGAAGAAAAAAATCAGCCAATATTGTACCATGGAATTAGAAATATTATTCAAGGAGTAGAACACTGGTCTTGCGTGAAAAAGCTAAGGCAGAGCCTAGGCCCTGAGTTCAAGCCCCAGTATAGGAACCAAAAACAACAACAAAAAAAACATGCTAGGGGAATGAACCCCAAGATAAGTATTCAAATGTTTTTTTTTCCTTTCATGCAATTGTTTCTAACATATTTATAAGATGATTTCTTTGTTGCTTTGTATGTCCCTCCCCCACGGTATAACCCCTGTTTTCATTGTATTTGATGTTGGTATAATTTGTGGAGGGGAAGGGAAAAAACAAATCATTTAACTAGGGATACAGGTGGACCCATTGCAACAATGAGATGTACAAGTTGTTATGTCGAAAAACAAACTTTACAACTTTGGTGGGGAGTGGGGGGAGGACCAGGCGGGGGGAGGTGGGAGTTGTGGAAGGGATGGTTAGGGAAAACAAAGAGGAGGCAACAATGCTTGATATGAAATGTACTTGTTATTTTGCTCATATAGTTGTAACTCCTCTGTATGGTATTCTTACAATAAAAAACAAAACAAAACAAACCATGCTATATCATACTTATACACTGTAATTAACACTGTGACTCATGGTATACAATTTTTAACTTATAGCATACATTGTAACTGTTGACTTTTAAGTGAAAATTTGTATTGTGTTGGTCATGTAGTTCCTGCTTTAGTATTGAGCCTCATGGCTACATTAATAGCTTCCTTATTGCATGTTGATTAGTAATTTAAGGCTTGAAGTTAGATGGCTTATCTGTACTACTGTCATTGTGTGATCTAGAATAGGCCACTAAAACTCAGTTTCCTAGTAATCTCATCTCTATAATTTGAGTTTGCCTCCTAAAATTATTGTAAGGAGATAACATGAAGATAGCATGAAAATCATTTAGGCTGATATTTTGCACATATATTTAGTAATGATTTTTAAAAGCTAATTTTAAATTAATAACCAAAGCTTGCTATGCATTTTGACTACAGCTATCTCATTTCATAATACCTTAATACTGGTATCTTTTAGATGATTTTAAAATTTTTAAGCAAATATAGGTAATATTATGATTGCTGCCAGTGAAATTCAGCTTTCTCCATATTTATATTATTTCCTTTGATCTCAAATGAGAAAAAAAGAACTGCTTGTACCTGCATATATCTACTTATCCATTTTGGTATGTAATGCCATGTGTAAATGGAAATTATTATACCATGTTCAATGCAAGCATTGCCTTTAAGTAAAAGAGTTATAACTTTTGAATATTGTTAATTTTCATAAATTTACATTTATTTATTTGTTTGTTTATTTATTGCCAATCCTGGGCCTTGAACTCAGGGCCTGGGTGCTCTCTCTAAGCCTTTTTGTATTAAGGTTAGAGTTCTACCACTTGAGCTACAGTGTCACTTCTGGCTTTTTGTGAGTAGTTTATTTTTGATCAGAATCTCATGAACTTCTCTGGGCTGAGCTGTCTTCAAACTAAGATCCTCAGATCTCTTCCTCCTGAGTAGCTAGGATTGCAGGTGTGAGCCACCTGTACCTGGCTGTGTTATTTTATTTTGTGTCTGATTAGTTCTATGAACATTTCCCTTATGTTTGTTTGTTATGTGTATTTCTTCATTTTGGAAATCTCTATTCTGCCCATTTGCTTTTGAGACTCATTTTTTTCCTACTGAGTTTTAGCTTCTTTATGTAATAAACAGATCAACTTTAAAAATTATTTTTATTATTATTTTAGAGGGGATGCACAGTGGAGTTACATTTACATGTATCAGGTAATTAAATACATTTCCTTTCCTACAGGGTTATCTGTTCTCTCATTCTCTCCCATTCCCTCCCTCTCATTTCCACCCATGAGTTGCATAGTTCACTTTTATCAATGTCTAGTGTGCATCACTGCTATATTTTTCACCCTTTTCCTCAGATTCTGTACCCTTCTCCACCCTCCCACAGACATACACATGAATGCCCCATATATAAGGTAAAGAATACATCAGAAAAAGAAGAATGAATTAAGAAAAAAAGTCCTTTGTTTCCATATCTTTGGAGTTCCTTTCAGTATGTATATTATTTTATATACATATGAAAATGCACTTGGGTATTGAACCTTTGTGATTCTCTTCTGAGACTATCCTCTTTAGGTCTCACTGTATATGAGTATAAACAGATCAACTTTTGATCTGTCATATTAGTTGCCATGTTTGTCTGTGTTTAGGTCTTAGTTCTGGCATACAAAAATGCACAGTTTGTGCCTTTGAATCTGTAGTTGCTTTCCTTTGGGATTTCCTTTCTTAGAATTCTGAAAGGAAAAAAATCACATTGAAAATATTTGATAGACAGTATTTTTTTGGTTGGATAAAGATGGTGCTAACATTTAGTTATTCAATTCAAATTCAATCTAGTTAATATGTTGTGTTACCTAGAGAAGCAAACAAAATATTCTTTATACTGCTAATTACATATTCCAGATCCAGTCACTATATAACTTCTCTGCTATTGATCTCGGATGTCTCTTGTCTTAGTCTCTAACTTATTTACTGTGGTACTACTCAAAATATGACTTTTGGATATTTTTCCTACAAAAGTAATCCAATCTACTTATGATGCTTCATCTACCAGTTTATTATATCTAGACATATAGAGGGAGTCTTTGTTAAAAAAATAAGTAACAACAAATAAATTTAAAGTTGTTCCATTATGTATCTTGGTGCCAAAGGATAAAAATGTTCATTCCTTAATAGCTGCCTTATGGGAAAAGAATCAGTTTACTCAGTTTCTCCTTAATGTTACAGTAAGTTGAAGTGGAACAGGAAGAACTTTCTCACAGTTAGGGGTTTTCAAATGGAATGGGCCATCCTAAGAAGCAATGAGTTCCCCTCCATCAACTAAATGAAGAAAGTAGTTAGACACAGGCCTGTTGCCAATTAGGGAATTTTCAGAGCCCTTGCTTCAAACTAGCAGATGCTCCAGTCCATTTGAGCTTTAAAACTCCAAGCATCCTAACTCGGTCTGCGGGTATGTGTTTCTCAGTGTAAGTTTTAAAGAGTAGGATTATTTTGGTTTAACTTTTGAGTATCTCAATGCATAGATGTTTCATTTAATTCTATTTGGATGAGCAAATTTGCATAAATTCTCATCAAATTTAATGTCTGCACTTACTGTACTCTTTTTTAGCAGCCCACAATGAAGTCTTAGGAATTGCTATCCATGCCTAAGAGAAATACAAGGCGTATGTAGGCAGTTCCCAAATTGGTTTCAGAAGTTAACTAAAACAACTATCTGGATTTAGCCACCAGGGACCTCAAGTCATTACAAAAAGAGTATAAAAGTGTTACTTATTTAAGAATAAAATGATTGTGAATTCGTTAAACATGAAATTGTATTGGAAGCAATAGGATATGCATATATCCAAAACACAGATGGGCATTCATCCAGCTATAAGGTGTTCAATATGATGCTGGACAGATTGAACATAGGATATGGTCCATTCTAGAGGTCAGTGGTGATTGAGGAAAATGAATTGAGGACAAATTTAAGTAGTTGTCCCCATTGGCAATGATGATTATCACACAGATAGTCTAAATTCCTCCCTCCATCTTCTATAAACTCAGATCGCTTATCACTAGAGAGATTCTCATTTGGTTATATAAATAAGCTTTTAAAATAAATATTATAGGATAGTAAGAAGACAAATAGATTATTTGATTCATTTTCATATATATGAAATATATATATATATATATATATTGATAGAGAGAAAAAAAAGAAAGAAAGAAAAGGAGAGATTGTTAGGTTGTTCCTGGTTTGCCCTTTCAAATGCTCTGGGCTTTTGAAAAGGCAATGGCATCTACCTGGAATGCACATTTCTCTCTTTTTACCTGCCTAACTGCAGATGTTTTCACATAAATTTGTACTGATTTCCAAAATCAGTACTATGAGTCCCTCTGTGGAGACTTTCTGAAATCTCCCAGAATATGAGCCAAGTTTTCTTTAATGTTTTGTTTTCTGTCGTTTAATGTTCTTATCAGATTGTATCTATAGTCGTATGAGATACCTAAAAGCAAAGGCTATATCTTATTTGTATTAGACTTCCTAAAATCAGTATGAGCTATGTTTCTACCAGGCATGTTTGCTTGAGTTGATGGATACAATATTTCTCATATATTGACCTACTGAAAATGGAGCCTAAGATAGAAAATTTTTAAAATATCAGTACTGGGAGGGTATGTATAAGCACAAAGCTAGTAATTTTCAAAGGGGAGAAATTTCCAAGTGATGAAAATAGCTTTTAGACTTTGGGAAAAATAAAAAGCCAAACTATTTCCTTTTCAGCCCTCCAGGACAAGCTCTGAGTAAAGGGTCCTTGTATGCGAATTGCGATAAATTTGAACTGTAATCTACTTTAAAATAGTTACCAAAAACACTACCAGATCTTACTAAAACTTATTATTCCTTCTTTTTGACTTCTTATTCTGCAGGAGCTCAATTAACATGCTAAGTTCTATTTTTTTAAGTTTTCATGTTTCTTTCAATGTAGTTCTTTATCCAACAATCTTTTTCTAGAACTTTCATATAAATTTTAGAGCAAAATACTTATTTTTCTCACTAGCAATTTAATAATATGTATTTTACTGTATGAGGTCAGTTTTGTGCCAGATCTGACTATGAAAGGCAAGAATCATGCAAGGATGTGTAAGATGTGAAAACAAGTATCTAATCTAAGGGTTCTCAGATGTAAGGGACAGTAATATTTTTATACTATCCTATATGAAAGAAAATACTTTCTTATGGCATGTCTTATTTTATCCTCCTCTACTTTGTTTCTTATCAGCATCGTTTCCTTTTAACAGATGAGGGAAACAAGAGGAGCAGATTGAATGCCTAAACTGAGGTTACAATTATGAAGCCAGTAAACACTGGCTTTAAAATGTTGATCTTTCACTTGAAATCTCTCCCTACAAATCACATAGCCTATGGATAACCACCTGCTTGGTCTGTTTATCAATAATCAAATTGATGAGAAACGTAATACTCTGGGAGCGCTCAGTATTGGATGCACGTAGATTTCCAGTACATTGCTGGAAGAAGCATGACAGATGATGAGCAAGCTGTACAAAAATATTTGTGGATACTCAAAAGAGATGACCTATATCATGGGGAAATGTGATGTGAAGAAAGCTTCCTGAAGGAATCGATTCTGAAATTTTGAAGAACAAATGAATCTAGAGAAATGCAGGGGAGATTGCATTCACATGGAGAGGACCAATGAGAGTAAAATTTGTTAAAACTATCCCCCAAATATCTGAAGATTAAATGTGGTGATGAAATATGTATTCTATCTTCCCAACTGAATTATCTTCTTTTTGAGAACAGGGACTATATCTGCTTTCTTAATTCCATATCTCAATACAAGAACTCTGCCTGCAACATACAAATGGAATAAGCATTGGTTTGGTCCAGTAACCAAATGCACAAATGTGTAGTACCAAATGTGTGGTAGATGCTGAGAAGTGAACAAGATCACAAATATGAGGCAGGAACTCAGCAAGCAGGGCCAGGAAAGGGGATATATATTTACTATTGGTTCTTGGAATATATTCAGAGTAAAAAAAATTCTAGAATTTGCACACAAAATGTAATCTCTAAGGAGCAGAAATGTTAGGCAGTGCCTAAAGGAAAAGAAATGTGTACTATCATGACTCTTTGCTCATATGTTCTTCTAAGTTCATCAAATCTCACACTCTTAATATGGGACCTGCTTCCAGGAGGTATTTATTGCTTTATCCATTCACCATAGTGAATTCTCTCATAGTATGCATTGGTTAAGCAAAGGTAGATATTCCTTGAAACTGGAGTTACTTCTATAGGTGGTCTGCTGCCATTTTGAGTTGTATGACTCCACCAGTGGTGTTTGAAGTGCCCTTGGCTCCGGCAGGGTGTTTAGAGCACAGACTTGAGCAGCTGTTACTTTCCATGCCTTCCTGTATATAGCAAGCTGTAGGTGTTTCTTCCATTTGGATATAGCTCATGAGCAACTTTAGTGCTGCTGCTATTAAAACACGTGACAACTTTAAATGGGAAGATCTCATGTGTTTCATGCTATCCTGGATTAAAGTTTCTAATTAAACTCAGAGAAGGTGACAATACCGTGGGTGTGTGAAGTTGCTTTCATGCAGCTGAGTGTTTTCTTTTCCTTTTGTGGACAAGAAGGCTGTGCTTAGTTGTTAGAGTGGCAGGAGAGATGCAATCTCGGGTTTTCAGTCAACCACTGGCCATTTGTTGTATGCCCACATATCCTTCAACTAGATGACAGAAATGTAATAGGTTGCTTCTCCAATCACAACCAAAATATTGTTTTACTCTATCTGATTTCAGCAGAATAACATTCTCTGAGCTTCTGTTACTTTCCAGAACATAAAGCAGACAGGGAGGGTAAAAAAGAAGCTTCTTAAAATTTGCCTTTGTTATTTGAATCATAGAAGATGGGGGTCCCTGAATTAAAGTGGGGAGAAATGAAAAAGCATTCAGATATAAGGAACTGGCTTACATGAGGCGGTACTGAACGAAAGGTAGCAAATTAGGGTTGCAAATTAGAGAACCTACTTGCCCTCACTTACATACCCTCTGCACTTTTCCTTTAATTCCAATCCTAATATTGGTTTCTTGCTAACTTTTTATCATTCATGCATGAGATATGCATGAAAGGCATTCATGCAGATGGACAAGGACCACGTATGCCTTTTGTCTGGGGATTTTGTATGTTATTTGTTTTTGTGCCAGTACTGGGGCTTGACCTCAGTCTGGGTTCTGTCCCTGAGCTTTTTTTTTGCTCAGAGCTAACACTATACTACTTGACCCACAGTTTCACTTGTCTTTTGCTGGTTAATTGGAGCTAAGAGTCTCATGGACTTTCTTGCCTTGACTGGCTTTGAACAACAATCCTTAGATTTCAGACTCCTGAGTAACCATGATTATAGGCATGAGCTACTGGAATCTGGCTCATATATGTCCTTTTCACTGCAGTATCTTTAGTAGGTAAATAAATAAATTTACATTCTAAAATCAGTAAATGCCATTTATTAAGATGCGCATTATAAAGGGAGAAGGTTCAAATTGAGTAACAGAAATCGGCTGTTAACATGTATGAAACTTTCAGATGATTCAGATAGAGCTGTGCAGTGAAAAGTCTGAGACAGGATTCTGGACTCAGGACTGAGCTCTGTGCTAGGCACTGAGATTAAAGTGCCATCAACATATTGACAATAACAGAAACTATTAAACAGTATATTGTTGCCATGAACTAAGTGGCTTCCACACCCCCCTCACTCCCCAAACTCATATGTTGAAGTATCAATTCCATTGTGTTGATAATTGGAGATGGCGCCTTGGTAGGTTCTTAGTTCATGAGTATGGTGCCCTCTGGATGAAATAAATATATATACAAGAAGAGACATTAGAGCTCTTCTCTCTTTTCCTCTCTTCTCCTCTCATCTCCTCCTCCTCTTGTCTCCTCTCCTCTCTCTTCCTTTCCCCTCCTCTCCACCCCTTTCTTCTCCTCTCCTCTCCCCTTCTCTGCTTTCACTCCCTTTTCTTTTCCTTCTCTCTTCTCTTCCCCCTTCTCTCTCCTTTTCCCTCATCCCCTCACGTTCTCTCCTTCTCCACCAATATAAGACATGAGACCTATCTGATTCAGGCAGTTTCCTCACCAAGCCTTAAATCTGCTAGGACCTTGATAGTGTGTCCAACCATGTGAAAAAAAATTCCTGTGGTTTCAGTCTCCCTGCCTATGGAACTTATGTAGAAGTTACTAAAACTTAATCCATAGGGAACTCTCCTTGTGAGAGAAGTCCTGTCAGAACTCTGAGGAATATGAGGACATAAGAACAGATCGGGGAACAAAGGCCTTTTCTCTTTAAAGAAGTGAAATAAACTGATGAATTAAAAGAAACCTTTGGGTTTAGTGCTAAAGATCTCACTAATTACCTTGCTAATGACAGATTTGGCAATGAAGGCACATTTTTTTTAACAGATCATATGGTTTATTCTGTTGTCTGTTTGGAAGAAGCTATTTCCTTTTATGCCAGTTAAGAATACTTTTGCTTTTCTGTCCACAGTTTCTTAGTTTATAGTAAAGCATTTGGCCAATATTATGCCAAGAAAGTATGCTTTCCTTCAGGACCGATTTTTTTAAAATAATATTATCTGGTAACTCTGGTTTTGTTTCTGCTCCAAACATTCAGGCATTTCTGATTTTTTTGAGGCCTTGCAGTGGATGGCAAACTAGACTTTTTTATTCAATAATCTTGGGAGGGAGGGAAGAAAGAGAAGGAGAGAGAGGGGGGGAGGGAGGGAGTGAGAAGGAGAGGGAGAGGGAGAGGGAGAGGGAAAGAGAGAAGAAAGAGAGGAGATAATGAAGTTGATCTTGAAACCGACTTCATTGTATAGCTCTATGTGCTCTAAAAGTTTGTGCCATAATATCAAAGAGAACTTTGTTTCTAAAGTGTTTTTGTTAAGGCTACATAAATATACTTCAAATACTTTAGCCAAGGAGTGAGTTTTAGTACTCAAGTAGTGTTTCACTACCATACCAGTCACACCTAAAGTACATAAAAAATATCTTCAGTAATCCTGACCTTTAAAATGTCCATCATCTTCACAACCATGCTCAAAAGGTCACCAAATGTCTGTGTTGGTAGCTGGAGAAACTGATGCAGTGAATAATGAAGTCCATATCAAAGACCTAACAAAGCATGGCAAAATAGTCAAGGCAAATTTACTGGCAAAGACCTCCAAAGAACAATTATCTCTGCCTTGATATGCAGCAGGTGTGCACATTGGACAAGAATGAAGTCATCTTTTGATGCCAGCAAAGAGCCTGGTCTCTACACATGCTAAAAGTGAGTGCTGACTTCCCCAAGCTCTCTGGAATATTGCTAAAATTGAATCCAAGCTGCCATTGTAGCAGATAGAGCCTGTATATTTTTTTTAGGACTTTAATTATCATAGGCATACCATGGGGCTTGAGGAAGAGATTATTTGGCTCTTAATTGCTGTAAATTTAATTTTCTTTCTGAACACCTGCTAAAGGACTAACTAAATCATTTGCCAGTGTGAAATACATCACATTGAAAGTTTATGCCATATTTATTCTCACAGAGACACTGTCCTTTAGAACTCTGCCTTAGCCTGTAGATGCAGAAATAAATTTCTTAGAGAAGGTTTTTGTTGTTTTTAACAGCAGTTGGATTTTTCCAGAATAGATAATTATTGGGTATGTGTAGACTCCACATCCTGGTCCCAGTACTGATTAAAATGTGGAAAGTTGAGAGAAATTTTTTTTCTGGTACATTTGTCTCCTGTTTAATTGTCTTCGTTGTGAAATTATCAGGTGCAATCACTGTACTTCTCCCAGAGAAGCTGAGATGGTATCTTTACTGACAGCCTCTGAAGTGAGATAAGTAATTAATAGGTAGGAACTGAACTGTCCTCCTACTGGAGAAACTAGGATGGAATTAAGGCAGACCGAGCTTGGGGGAATAGTTAACAACTTTGTCTCACTTCTTGAAGGATAACCCCCCACTGTTTCTTCTTTTTAGGTTTTGAATACTTTCTTGAATTAAAAACATGACTAATAAGTTATCAAACATGAATCAGTACTTGCATTTAACTCTGCAAGGTTCTCAGAGCCATAGGGGGGAAAAATGAAGTGACATCATACCTCTAGTATCTTCAACAGTACAAGCTTACTTGGAAGAAAGTATATCTTAAATATACAACAGTGAATTCTATTTTTATTGTAAAGGTGATGTACAGAGAGGTTGCAGTTGCGTGAGGCAGGAAATGAGTACAGTTATTGTTAAACAGCATCACCTCTTCCTCATATTCTCCCAGGTTTTCCCCTCCTGAACCCTCTTCCCCCAACTTGCATAGTGTCTAGTGAGTGTGACTGCTGAAGTGGTTCACATTTTGTCTCCTCATTTCAGTGCCTTCCCTTCCCCTCCCCCAATCAGGTAAACTTATATACAAGACACAGGATACAGAGACCAAAAAAGTGTAACAAAAGGAAATAAACCAAAGAAAAAGAAAAACAATAAAACCCCACAAACAGTACAATAAAAAAACCTCTAGTTTCCATTTCTTGGAGTTCATATGCACATAGCTATTGAGTCCTTTTGATACTCTCCTAAGAATATCCTCCTTTGGTCTCACTGTGTAAATGTTTAGAGTGCTGTTTAATTAATCATATCCAAGTGTATTTTTTGGTCTTTTTCTAGCCATTAGGTTTCCTTGTAGATTTTTAGGCACATTCTCATTATTACAAATGAGGGAAACTATGCAACCTATGTTTCTCTGGGTCTGGTTTACTTTGCATAATATAATTTTTTCAAGTCTTCTCCATTTCCTTACAAGTGGGATGATGTCATTCTTCCCATCAACATTCTTCAATGATAGAGAAAAAAATCTAAAAATTCATGTGGAATAACAGAAGACCCCCAAATAGCAAAACAATCCTTAGTAGGAAGAACAGTGCTGGAGGAATATCAATACCAAACTTTAGGCTCTATTGCAATGCTGTAGTAATAAAAAACAGTTTAGTACAGGCACACAAATAGGTCTGAGGATTAATGAAATAGAACAGAAAACCCAGAAATGAACCTACAGCCCTATAGCCACCTAATATTTGACAAGGGAGCCAAACACAGGATGGAAGAAAGACAGCCTCTTCAAGAAATGTACTGGCAGAATTGGCTATACACAAACAGAAAACTCAAGTTAGATCTTTATATATCACCCAGCACCACAATCAAATTCCAAAGGGATCAAAGACCTCAATATAAGATGAGATACCCTGAAAATACTACAGGAAGGGATGGGGGAAACACTAGAGTCAAAATGTCCTAAGATCCAAAGTCACACCAAATCAAAGAAGGGCTGGATAAATGGGATCGCATCAAACTAGTTTCTGTATGGCAAAGGACAAAGCTAGCAAGATTAATAGAAATCCCATGGAATGGGAGATCTTTACTAGCTATGAATCCGACAAGGGCCTCATATGTAAAATATATTTAGAGCTCAAAAAATTAACCCTTTCCCAAAACAAATCCTCAAAGAAACAAGAATTCAATAAATAAGTGAGCTAAATACTTAAAGAGAGACTTCCCAAAAAAATAAGAATGGCCAATGGACACATGAAGAGATATTCAACATCTCTGTCCATAAAAGAAATGCAAATCAAGACTACATTGAGACTCTACCTCGTTTCAGTTAGAATGGCCATTATCCAGAAAATTGACATGACATATGCTGACAAGGATGTGGCCACTCTTGGTGGGAATGTAAACTTGTTCAAACACTCTGGAAAACAGTATGAAGGCTCCTCAAAGTCTTTTTTTTTTATTGTGAAAATACTGTACAGAGAGGTTACAATTACATGGGCAAGATAATGAGTACATTTCTTATCAAGCATTGTTACCTCCCCCCTTCCCCCCCCCAAAGTTGTAAAGTATATCCATGATCTGCTGATATTATTATCACTTGTCAAATTAAAAGGTACTAGTAGGGTAAGGCATCAGATTGTGTGCAGGTACTGGGTCTTGAACTCAGCCTCATGCTTTGGCTGAGGTTTTTTTTTGGGGGGGGGAGGGGGCGGGGGTTCAAGTGTGACACTCTACCGTTTGAGCCACACCTCTACTTCTGGCTTTTGTCGGTTAAGTGGAGCTAAAAATCTATTAGATTTGTTTGTCAGGGCTGGGTTCAAACAGATCCACAGATCTCAGACTCATGTATAGCTATGTCAGAGGTAGGAGCCATGGTTAGAGCCATGGTAAGAATGGCCATTATCAAGAAAGCTAATATATAGACTCATATATAGCTAGGTAAGAGGTAGGAGCCATGGTTTAGAGATTTTCATGTGCATTTATGCTAGGCAGAGAGTAGAAGCATGAATTGTTTAAGTGACTCCAAACAGAAAGTAGAGCTTGCTTTAAATGTTCCCAAGAAATATGAACATAAGAGGAAAAAAACACCTAGAAGAAGTTCAAGTGGCATTGATATTGAAATATAACAAAGTCTTAATTTTCAAGTAGCAAAAGAAAAGGTTGCTACCTGTGGGAAATATTTGGAGCACCAAAAGCAACAAAACCTACTAATCTCCTTTAGAAATGTCTGGTAATGAAGTGCTGTAGTTGATTATTTGCCACCTAACCCCTTAAAGGAATTAGAGTACATAAGAGGGTTTCCATATTTTTTCACTTTTAATTTAGATCTTATTTATTTTTCCCCTTTTATTGTTCTTATCTTTTAATCTTTTTCACTTTTTGTTTAAAAACCACAAAACTTGGTTTCTTTTGTGTTAAACCAAACTGCAAGTGGATTATGAGAGTTGTTTATATTTCATTCTTGCTAAAATGACTTTAGTTAATTAATTATATCACTGACATGCACACTTGTTCTAATGGCAGAACATAATAGGACAAGTTGCTCATGGCAGCCACTTTAAGAATATTCTATTTTTCTGTTATTGTTTTGAGTATGCTGATTTATTGGGTGCAATGTGGTAGTTTGATATTATCCAGTCTACAAAACATTGGCCATTAACAACATCACTTTTCATTTATGATTATTTCCTTTCTCTTCCACTTGCCATTTCTCTGAAGTCTTTGCTAATAGAAACCTGGATGACCAGCAGCTCCCATCACAACGACTGAATGAGATAATTCTCTCTGAAAACTGGTTTGGCTTTCTCAGCTTGCAATTCTGAACGTATTTCCAAACTCTGTATGGTCTCCCCTTGAAGTATTCATTCCCTTTTGGTTTATATCCAGAACTCACCCTGCCTGTTCCATCTCTTGATTTTTTTCTGGTAGACACTGCTAAGCAAGGAGTGCTGGGTGTAAGAATCAAGCTTTCATGTGTTCATTGAACATGACCTAAAGAAGCTAGGAGAGTTCATTATCCTATTTTGTTGTTTTGTTTTTTCGCGAGCATTTGTGTGAATAAGTCTGGCAGATGGCCACAACACCTGGGACAATCAAGCCCCAGGGACGGGTGAGTAGTTTCTAAGGCAAACAGCATTTTTCCATCTGCTCATATGGCACTTTAGGGGTTTATAAAAACCAATGTTGGTTGCCCGGGGTGTGTACCCCACACAATCCCACTTTTCTGTCCCCTGAAAATTTCTTGGTTATCCCTCAAAAATGAGAGATAGCAGAAAAATACATATTTGCTCTTTATTTTACAGCTGTCTGACTGCTGTACATGGATCACTTAGCATTGTTGAGTTTATCTAAGAAAGAAGAATGAACAATTTTCACGAATTTCCACTCACATTTTAAATGCCTGACTTATGTTGGCTTATTCTGTTGCATTGTAGAATATACCAACCCTAACATTAAATGCTCAAGAATAAATTAACCCATTTGAACGATACCAGTATAACTTGTAACAGATTGTGACTACAAAATTCTGAGTCAGCCTTTCCCCTCCAAGTGTCCTACCCTTCCTCTTAATTAATTAATCTTGTATGATGGGATCTCACCAGATCAATATGAGGAATATGTTATTTGCAAACCAAATCCTAATGTTGAAGATTTGTTTCTCATGATAAAATAACAGGACCTCTTTCATGACTCTGGGCAGATTTTTGTTTGTTTCTGTTTGTGAATTACGGTAAATTGGCTAGGATAAGGGAGCTCCTACAGCCCTGAAAACTTTAGTCACATTGCCATGGAAAGTCATTGCCAAGTTTTCAAAATGTGTCTGGACTGCTATTCCAGTCCACCACTGCTCCGCCTCCACGGCAGATGGTGTTCGCTTAGGCAGAGGACACAGCTGAAGCTGCAGGAGAGAAGTATCATTGTACAGCTAAGGCTTTGCCTTTCCTTGCTCTGAAGGACTTGTATGCCAAGGAGTCATTACTCCTTCTCCATCTTCTCCCTCCATTACCAACTGCGGTCTGCTTTCACTCTCCATGTCCTCCACTACCAGCATTGCTACGGAGCCACAAGTCTTCACTTTCTAAACTTGGCTCTTTTTCATTAAAAAAAAAAAAAGTTGACTTCTTTGAAAAATTCTGTACATGCATTTTAGTCCTGAAAAAACAAACAATCTGGCTTACATCTCTGGGATATCTCATAGAAAAATGGCTTCAATGCTGAGTTCCAAACACTAAAAAAAATTGAATAAGAATAAAAAAGTGTATATTTCTTGAATTCATATAGAGTTGCTATCAGCTTTGGGGTATACCAGTGATCTATGCTTTCTCTCTTTCTTTTTTGTGGTACCGAGCTTTGAAATTAGGGTCTTGTACTTGCTAGATTTGCTTGCTCAGCTTATTCTCTACCTCTTGAACCATGCCTCCAGTCTGTCATTTTGTTGGTAATTGGAGATATGGTCTCTCAAACGTTTTTTCTTGGAGGTAGCTTTGAACAGAGATCCTCTGGGTCTCAGCTTCCCAAGCAGCTAAGATTTTAAGAAAGTCACTGGTACCTAGCTGAACTATGCTACTAATCAAATAAAATAATCATTCTTCTGAAATTTCCTAGTGTCTGGAGGATTAGGTAAAATCATGTTTTGTTTTATGCGTAAATAAAATAATTGTGCTTTCTCTGCCAATTTTGTAATAGTTGTAGTTTCTAACATTGGTATTATCTCCTTTCTCAGTATTTTGTTTTTCAAATTACGTTGATCATCATGCTCTCTTAATCATGGTAGCCCACTTTTCTTTTGTTTCCATGGATATAAGCCTGTCTCAGACTCTCATCTTAAATCAAGACTGCTATTATATTTGATACCAAAATTTCTTTACATTTTTATCCCCTTTGATGTAATTTAACTAAAGTAATTGAATTTTCTTTCAGGTTGGCAAACATAATTTTAAACTTACAATGAGCCATAAAGATTGTTGACTTAAACATAAATGGGATCACCAGGTTCCTTGGGAGGTACTACTAGTTAAGATTGGGGCCCTGAAACCACTAATATGCCACTGCAATTTTTTTATTAGTTATATAACCTCATATCTAACAAAAATAACAGTATCATGTCTCATTATGGTTATAAAAACCATAACAAAAAATGACCCAAAGTTGATGGGTATGTTTTAAAAGTGTTTTACTATTATCTTCCAATATTTCTGTCATTACCAGCTTCTCATTTTTATAACTTGCAATGACAATAATTTTGTGCCATCTAAAAATTAGGCTTCTGCATTTGAAATCTCTGTTAACTTCCTTACATCAGTTTCTACCCTGATTTTTTATACCTTCTCACTTAGATGCTTACTCTCTCTCCTTCCTCTGCGCTATGGCCTGTAAGCCTTCAAACATCAGCTCTATTTCTCAAAATGAATTGTGTGCCAGTAAACCCTCACACTTCTTTCTCTCTTATGATTTCTCTCTCTTTTGCATGTTTTTTTTTCTCTTTTACTTTTTGCTTTATCTTTTTTCTCTTTCTTGTATTCCCTCCCTTTCTTGTATGCCCTCCCTCCCTCCCTCTAGTCCTTCCTTCCTTCCTTCCTTCCTTCCTTCCTTCCTTCCTTCCTTCCTTCCTTCCTTCCTTCCTTCCTTCCTTCCTTCCTTCCTTCCCTCCTCCCTTTCCCTCTCCCTTTCCTTCTTCCTCTTCCTCCCCATCTCTTTCTCTTTGTGCTAGTATTGGGCTTGAATTCAGGGCCTGGGCATTGTCCTTGAGTTTTATCTCAAAGCTAGCACTCTACTATTTTGAACCATAGGTCCACTGCTGGCTTTTTGGTGATTAAATGGAGATAAGATTCTTATAGACTATCCTTCCTGGACTGACTTTGAATTATGATATTCAGATTTCAGCCTCTCAAGTAGCCTTGATTACAGGGGATTGCAGCCAGGATTACAATTCCCTGACTACTTTTTTCATTTACCATAATTCTTCATTTTGATCTGATATATCTTCAGATTCAGTGCTTTTAATTTAGTTATTCTCATTTTACTCACTTTTTAATTTTTCTTTTCTTCCTCTTTTTTTAACTAATTCCAAGCATTCTGCTTAAGACTCCTTTTCAGTAATCATTCTTTTGTTAAATTTTTTATTTTCAAGGTGATATACAGAGGGGTTACAGTTACATTAGCAAGGCAATAGTACATTTCTTGTCAAACTTGTTCCCTTTCCCTCATTTTTCTCCTACTTTCCCTCCCCCACCCCCACCCTACAAGTTGTACAGTTCATTTCCAACATATTGTCTTGTGTATATTGCTGTTGTATTGGTTTCTCCCTTGTCCTTTGTCTCCATTCTGTTGTTCTCCTTCCCTTCCCTAATTCAAATAAACGTATAGACAATACCAAGGCACCAGAATCAAATGCAGTGACAACAGGGGATATACCATAGGGAGAATAACATTCAAAGGAAACAAAAATCACATAGTATAGAGTTCCCATATGACCCAGTAATCCCACTTCTGAGAATTTACCCAAATGATCACAAACAAGGCCATACTAAAGCTCCCAGCACAACTATGTTTTTCACAGCATTATTCACCATGGCTAAGTTAAGGAACCAACCCAGATGCCCCTCAGTAGATGAATGGATCAAGAAAATGTAATATACACATACATACATATACATATATCGGAATTCTATGCTTCCATCAGAAAGAATGACAACACCCCATTCGTAAGGAAATGCAAAGACTTGGAAAAAAATCATATGAAGTGAAGTAAGCCAGACCCAAAGAAACATAGGTCCTATGGTTTTCTCTATTTGTAATAATTAGTATATGTCTAGGATAATCTTAGCAGGTAAGCAGAATAGTCAACACCTATGCACATATGACCACATAAGATGATGCTAAATAAAATGAACTCCAAGATATGGACACAAGAGGTTTTTCTTTGTTGTTGTTTTTTTAATTGTGAAAATACTGTACAGAGGGGTTACAATTACATGGGCAAGATAATGAGTACATTTCTTATCAAGTATTGTAGCCTCCTCCTTTGTTTCCCCTTCCCATCCTCTCCACTCCCACCCCAAAGTTGTAAAGTTCGTTTTCGACATAATGACTTGTACATCTCATTGTTGCAATGGGTCCACCTGTATCCCTATTTAAACTATTTGTTTTTTCCCTTCCCATCCACAAATTATACCAACATCAAATACAGTGAAAGCAAGGGTTATGCCATGGGGGAAGGGACATACAAAGCAACAAAGAAATAATCTTATAAATATGTTAGAAACAATCGCATGAAAGAAAAAAATTTGAATACATATCTTAGGGTTCATTTCCCTAACATCACCTTATCTGACCTTTTCTGCTTGACTCAGACATATACTTGTTGTTCTTTTTAATGTCAATAATCATTCTTACTAACTCTCTGTGTCATCTTTATAACAATTGTTCTGTTTGCACTCTACTGGATCTAGTACTTCTAATGCCTACTTAAATCTTTGCTCCAGCCATATTGTTTCCTGCTGCTTTACAGCTTGCCAAACATCATCCATCTTAGGGCCATGGCACCTGCTTTTCCCTTGACTGGGAAGTGATGCCTCTATCTAGATATCTGTGTGGTCTATGCTCACATCATTCCAGTCTCGGCTCTGGCATCACCACTGCAGAGAATCACACATCACCCTTGCACAGTTTCAGTTTTTTTTTAGAGCATTTGTTCATTGGTTCATTGGTTCATTTGTTGATTTTCTTTTCTGCCATAGAGCAGAACTGCTGTAAGTTTGTTTTCTCTTCTGTCTCAGATCCTAGCACACTGCTCTTTACATAGTGCTGATTTTACTTACTCTATAGATTAAAGAATACCTTATAAATGGACATTTTCTAGAGCAAATATTCAAAAGACCTAAAATGTTGGTACTGCATCTTAGATTTTAAAATATGCCTTGTGACATGGACTGAAAGATACTGGCTCTAAGACAAAGCTAGTTTAATTTCTCTAGTACAAATATAGATTCACTCAGATAATGCCTGAGAAACTGGAGCTCGGAACCTCAATTTCCTGTTTGAAAAAACAGAATTATTTATGTTACAACTTTGTACCCAAATGTTTGGTCAAAATCAGTCTACATGCTGATATGAAAGTATGTATTTTTTAGATTCTATTATCTTTTAGGAGATTTCAAGTAGATTACTCTGTGCAGTGTGGACCAGCCTTATTTAGTCAGTTGAAGGCCTTTAGAATAAATCTGAGGTTTCTGGAAAAGTGAAGCTAGTTTGCTTCAAAACTGCAATACAGCTCTGCCTTGATTTCCAGCCTGCATGCTTTGGGTTTAAGACTGAATTACCAACTTGTCCTTGATCTGTAGATTTGGGTCTTGCCAAGCCCCCACATTGTATGAACCAATTCCTTAATATCAGTATGGACTTTCCCCTCACATTCCATCCTTCCCCTTTTTTGTCTCTTCTCTGTTTCTGTCTTTCTCTCTACCTTCGTCCCTTCTTCTCTATTGTATCCCCTATTCTTCTCTCCTCTATTTATATGAGCATTTTGGTGTGTATTTTGGACATACATATCATATAGGTTCTTTCATGAAGAACCATAATAAGCCAATGTTGTCTGAAGTCAGTATTCCGCTGGGTGATAATGTAAATTCTTAGTAAATAGTAGCAATTATTATGCCATGATTTGCTGTGGCTGAAGTGGTAGAGTCCTAGCCTTGAGCTGAAGAGCTTAGAGACAGCAATCAGACCTAGAATTCAAGCTCCACGACCGACAAAAAAAAAAAAGAAAAGAAAAGAAAAAGAAAAGAAAAAAAAATGAACACCAGGGATTATATGTACTTTGAACATATATTATTTGAGACTAAAAGCCCATACAATTTAGTCAACATTAATCATTCATGAATACTCTACGAAGCCAATGTACAATATATTGCATTCCCCATGAAGGTCTTTAAAATGCTATATACCTAAGCAACATCACTCACTGAAGTCAGTGTTTCTTTTATGATCACAAAAGCACTGTTTGTGAATAAAGGAAAAGTTAAATGTCAAATCACTCTGTGAATTTTCTAGCAGCTTTGCAATAGCCTTATTTATGTATCTGAAAACCTTTTGTCTGAGTGTTTTGAACATTAGTTAGCTAATTGGACCAATGTTCTTTGGGGAATAAAAAAGGATATTATACAAATGTTAAGTATGTTAGTTCAGATGGAAATGGGAGCTGGTAAGAGACTGCAAAACTACATGAACATCTGAAAATTAAATAAACTTTAAGAATATTTCAATTGGTATTAAAGTGAGTCTGTATTGTAATCCAAAGACCTGAAAAGATTGGAAGTGTCAGCACTGATTTTTGGCAGATACCCATGTATTGAAGTGAGGGTTGGCAGCACAGGAGCCTGGAGACCAAGTGATATCCAAGAGAATTTCCCAAAAGATATCACCTAGACCATTAGGAGGCCGATTGGTGTAACAGACAAGTCAAACCAAACACCAGTACAGAGGGAGAAGTCTTAGATGCTAAGCAAACCCTCTTATCTAAGACTCTTCACTATAGAAATACTTAAGGAATGAATGAGGGGGAAATGATTAAAAAGATTTTTAAAAATCTGCTAGAATTTGTACCATGATGAAAATATTCAACAGCCATCTCATCCTTTTTCCAGTCTTAAATTAGAACAAGTCTTCAATTCTGTTGCCTATGTCTTTCCACTGCCCAGCTTTGGCATAGACGTACTAATGAGAATGTTTTGTTAATCAGAATTGAAGTCTGGCTCGGTGCTTGTGGATCAAGACTATAATTTTAGCCACTCACAAGGCTGAGATCTGAGCATCATGGTTCAAAGCCAGCCCAGGAAGGAAAGTCTGTGAGAGTATTACCTCCAATTAACCACCAGAAAACCATAAGTAGCATTGTAGCTTAAAGTGGTGGAGCACTAGAGTTCAGGGACAGTACCCAGGCTCTGAGTTGAAGCCCAACGACTGACAATTAAATAAAATGAACATAAATATAAATTGAAGTCTTTCTAGAAAAATAACTATTTTTTTAAATATACTTAGAATACTTGTCTGCACACTGGAATAATTATATCTTCAAGTATTTAATATATTTATCTGTAAATTTATTTTATTTAACACTTTTATATTGTATTGAGTTTTGTTTATTTCAACAGATGCAGAAGTAGCCCTGGTCCTGTGGGAATTTAACAAAATTGAGAAAATGTTTAGAGATTTCAGTTGTTTTCTAAGGGCTTGAGTTCCAGCCAACTACAAAATATTAGTCCCTAGATGCCTAGATCTGTTCAAACTGTCACACTGGTTCTTTTCAGTTTTCATGGAAGTTATAGAGATTGGAACATCAATATATTAGAGACATTTGAAAAAAAGAACAGAGTTAAAGGAATCAAAGCCAGTTCATGGACTTCCCCTTAGAATCCCAGGCTCCCTGTGTGATATAAAATACCTTGTGGCTGTGCGTGGCCAAGGAAAATAATATTTTGATATAAATTGAAAAAGAAGAGAGTCCTTTTAAACCCTAGAGCAGTAGGGGTTCACAAAAATGAAACACTTGATGCTAAATTCTATGCTTCAACTCCACTATAAACATGTGTTCTGTGTTGTTTGGAGCTTCTATTTAGCATATGTTAACTCTGTAAAGCAGTGTGTTTTGTCATGCCAATTTTGAGTATGCCTAATAAAATACTTTGATCATATTTACCTTTCATCAGCTCATTTATTCCCTTATGTTTCTTCCCTTGCCACCTTTCTGTCTTCCTTTACTTTTGCATACGTTTGTTTTGATGTTATTTCTTAAATTCCACATATGAGAGAAAACATGTGACACTTGTCTATGGGAAACTGGCTTATTTCACTGAGCATGATGATCTCTAGTTCCATTCGATTTCCTAAAACCATCTTCTTAACTTTATTCTTTTTTAGGGCTGAATAGAGCTCTATTGTACAGATAAAGCATATTTTCTTTATCCATTCTTCCATCGATAGGCATCATTAGAAATCATTTGACTTGTAGTGAGCCCATAATTTGGAGACTATCAGTCAAGAATATGTAAGAAGCAATGGTGATTTAGGAAGTATCATTCAAAGAATCTATTCTAATCCAATTAATTTTAATTTGAAGGATTCCCTCTCTGAATCCTTGCCCAACTGTAACATCATTTTTCTTTAAGTGAAATGGAACTTGCTGCAAATGACTCCTATGTTGATATGTGCATACTTGACTCTTAGACTTTCTAGAAAGCCTTGCTATTACAGTTTGGAAAAATACAAAATTGGATTTTAAGAAGTAAAACACATCTAAATTTTTAAATTTTTGGTTTGTCTTTCATTTGACTAAATATAAAATATACCATTCTCTACACTGCTGATCATTTTTTCTTTCAAATATTTTCTTCTCCCAGAAATTATGTGGGTATATGCATGTATATGTATATATATATATATATATATATATGAAATATACCTTTATAGATCTACATTTGCCAAATAATCATTAACCACATCACCTGCAAAACAATCATCGTTGATGCTTATAAGTGATGGGTCTAAGCAACCTCTCACTACAGGACTCGATAATATAACATTGTTTCAGATTGACAACTGACATATTGACCAGAGGATTTGATTGTCCAAAATTGCTCAGTGAAACCTCACAGCAGCAGTGGTCATTACCAAGAAGGCTACCAGATATTATCAAGGAAACTACAGACCATCAAATCTACATGGTGCATGTATAAGTTTGCATGTGAAATCATAAAAGTTTTAATTCCAAGGGAGAAATTTAACCAACTTCCTGAAATCAGTGTTGGTAGGCTTGATCTCAATGGTCATGTCTTTACATCTGAAATTTATAGCACGTTGTGTCATGAGGTTTAGGAGAAGGGAGTTAGAAGTCTGATATTACTAGCAACACCCACAGAAACAAACTTCAGATGATGCATACAGGCACAGATGGACAAAAAAGATCTGTGTGGTTCTTTGTCTCATTTTTGAACAGGACAAACAAGGTTAAAATTTTAATTTGATATGCTAGTTTGGAAGCTACAGTTCAGTGCTGGCTAATGATAGAAAAAGAATAGGGCAAGTCTTTCTGACTCCTACTGTTCTGTAATTTCTCGTTCATCATACTGCCTTAATGTCATAAAACCATAGCTAAAATAAAGAGAAATATTTGGAAACAGAATTATATTCATGTATTTAAGAAACTAATCCCTTCTCCAGGCTCATAAAAGCTGTGGTATGTATTCATGGAAACTAAATCTAACCAATATCTTACTATTTATACTGATCTAGTTCTAAAAAAATATGTTAAGAGGTTTTTTTTCAATATACAACATACCAACACAATCTTACCTGCTCATATACAAAACCAATTTAATAAAACTCTTAAGAATTTATGTCTCATGGGCTTGAGGGCCATATCAATGTAGAATTGTTAAACTGGAAGCTTTTAAACATGTTTTCATTCAGCCAGACCAAGTAAAATTAATATGCACAAATTATAACTCCTAGAAATGTAAAGGCTGTGTTGTGTTAGCAAGGTATATACAGCAAGGAAAAACATCAATAGTAGATGAATAGAAGAGTTGATAGGCAGATAAATGGCAAAGCATGCCCTGGGGAAATTGGCTCATAAACCAGAGAAATCCTGTAAGCCAGAGAACCATGGAAGCTATTATTGTGGTTTGTTTAAAGTACAAAGACCTCAAAACCAGAAAAGCCAATTATATAACTTAGTCTAAGGCAGAAGGCCTAGAAACTTGATTTTGCTAACACAAATTACAGAGTACCAAATCTGAAGATGTCCAAGAGCGGGGAATATTGTGGATGCCAGCTACAGAAAAGAGCAAATTTGCCTTTCCTTTGCTTTTTGTCTTCTATCTGGGACCTCAGCCAATTAAAAGTATCCACTCATCTTAAATGAGGGCCGTTCCTTATTCAGTTCCCTGATTTAAATGACAGTTCTTCTTATAAAGACTCTCTCACACACATAGTCAGAAATCTGGACAGCCATTAACCCAGTCAAGTTGACACCTAAAATTAACCATGACACATTTCATCAACTATTCTTATGGGACTTATATTCTTCTTTAGTTTTATAATTATTCACATTTACTTATTCATTTAACATGAACATGTTGAAGATAAGCTATGTTCTTGGCAATGTAAATAAATTAAGTTCTAAAGCTTAAGAGTGTAGTGACATCTCCTTGCCAGGTAGTTAAAACATTATATTATTTAAAAAGAACAATACAGAGCTATTAACAGGTTTTCCAAATACTCCTTTTTTTCTGGCACCACATGTTTTATAAAAAGGCAGCATACATGATTTCAGATTCATGAGTCAGAGTCAGAGGACCTGAGTTAGAATTCTGCTCTGATATCTGCCTTCTGAGCAGCCTTATGTGAGCTGGTAAATACCTGAACTTGTTTCTTTATTTATAAAAGACTTATCACTCAGGGATATTGTAAGAATCAAATGATTTGTTGTCAATTCAGGGGTCTAATACTACTATTATAAATAGTAGCTATTTTAAAGAAATTCAAGTAACAGCCAAACAAGGAAGTTTGTTCTCTGTCCAAACAGTTCTAATTCACAAAGTTCTGAAATCTGCAAATTCCCTTCAAATTCCACTGGTAGTCACTATGCTTACTGGAGCAGAAGAGTTTCATTCCTTCTTCCACACAAAGACTGGGACAGAGCTTCTACTCATCTTCACTTTTTTTTCTCCAACTGAGCATCTGCAGTGAACTTTTGTTGTTCCTGAATTATTTTTTCTGAAGTGTAATGAATTTATTAGAGCCTTTGAAAGCCATTCAGGATAGAGTGGCAATCAGTATAAGATGGAACAACGTATACGTAATTTAAATAGTTTCACAATGGAAACAAGAAAAAGAATTCCTGTCCTCTACATTTACTTCTAAATCTTATAAATTTGCACAAATCTTATAAATGCTTATCAATCTTTACAAATCTTATAAAGCATTAGTCTTCTAGACTGTAGCTAGCCTGCTTTATTGAGTCATGTTCTAGATAGAAACTTATTATTCTATTAAATAACATTAAAAACCCTTTTTATCTTTCTTAGTACAGTGGTTCAAATATGTTTTGGCCTTCTTAAAATTTATTGATAATATACAAAATCTTTGCTTATGTAAGTTAAATCTGTTAATTTACTATGTCAGAAATGAAAACTAAGATGAATATTAATTCATTGACAACAATAGCCCTATTATATAATAAAATGAATAGTATAATTTATTTAAAAATCTTGTTTCCAGAACAAAGTAGTAACAGATTGGCATTGTTTAATACTTTTATGAATCTCTTTAGTAAGGAGATTATTAAAAGTCATTTGGATTCCCATATGTATTTCTGCATGTTCATGGTTGTAATATGGTTTAGTTTGTACTATATGATGTAACTTATATCTACAGAAAGGTAGCTGTGAATAAAGTGATACACTAATAGTCTTTTTTAGAATAACCTTATTTAATACTGCAAAGAGCTGGGGCTGAGGGTTTAGCCCAGCGGAAGGGCGCCCGCCTGGCGCGCCCAAGGCCCTGGGTTCGGTTCTCAGCCCTAGTTTAAAAAAAAATACTGCAAAGAGCATCTCAACAAATGATAATTTCTTTCTTTTATTTTTATTTTTATTTTTTTATCGTGAACATACTGTACAGAGGGGTTACAATTACATGGGCAAGATAATGAGTACATTTCTTATCAAGCATTGCAGCCTCCTCTTTGTTTACCCTTCACATCCCTTCCCAGCCTCCCCCAACCCCCCCACCCAATCCTCCTCCCCACCACCAAAGTTGTAAAGTTCGTTTTCGACATGACAACTTATACTTCTCATTGTTGCAACAGATCCACCTGTATCCTTAAACAACTTGTTTTTCCCCTTCTCCTCCACAAATTATACTGACATCAAATACAGTGAAAGCAGGGGTTATACTGTAGGGGAGGGACATTCAAAGCAACAAAGAAATAATCTTACAATGCTTTAGAAACAAATGCATGAAAGAAAAAAAACATTTTAATACATATCTAAGGGTTCATTTTCCTAACATCACATTATCTGACCTTTTCTGCTTGATTCATACATATACTAGATATTACAAATAAGGGAAACCATGAGACATATGTTTCTTTGGAAGTGGCTTACTTCACTTAATGTAATTTTTCCAAGCCTTTCCATTTCCTAACAAATGGTGCAATGTCATTCTTTCTGATGGAGGCATAGAATTCCATTGTATATATATAACACATTTTCTTGATCCATTCATTTACTGAGGGGCATCAGGGTTTGTTCCAGATCTTATCTATAGTAAATAATGCTGCAATAAACATAGTTGTGCTGGTAGCTATAGTGTGGTCTAGTTTGTAAACATTTGGGTAAATGCCCAAAAGTGGTATTGCTGGGTCATAGGGGAGCTCTATGTGAAGTCTTTTGAGGAACCTCCATACTGCTTTCCAAAGTGGTTGAACAAGTTTACACTCCCCAAAACAATGAAGTAAGGTTCCCTTCTGTCTACATCCTCTCCAGCATCTGTTGTTGTTAGAGTTCTTGATTTTTGCCATTCTAACTGGGGTGAGGTGGTATCTCAATGTTGTTTTGATTTGCATTTCTTTTATGGCTAGAGAGGTTGAGCATTTCTTCATGTGTCTATTGGCCATCCTTCTTTCTTCTTCAGAGAAGTTTCTCTTTAAGTCTTTAGCCCACTTATTTATTGGGCAGTTGTTTCTTTGAGGATTTATTGTTGGGGGATTTAATTTTTTGAGTTCCAAGTATATTTTAGATATAAGACCCTTGTCCATTGTATGACTAGTGAAGATCTTCTCCCAATCCATGGGCTTTCTATTGATCTTGCTAGCTATGTCCTTTGCCATGCAGAAGCTCTGCAACTTTATGCAATCCCACTTGTCCAACCTTTCTTTGATTTGTTGTGTTTCCGGGTCTCTATTCAGAAAATTTCGGCCTGAGCCACAGAGACCTAGGGTTTCTCCTATTCCATCCTGTAATGTTTTCAGAGTGTCTGCTTTGACTCTGAATCTTTGATCCATTTGGAGTTGATTCTGGTGCAGGTTGATATATAAGGATCTAGCTTTAGATTTCTACATGTAGTTAACCAATTTTGCCAGCACCATTTACTGAAGAGGCTGTCTTTCTTCCATTCTATTTTTTTAGCTCCCTTATGGAAGATTAGATGGGTATAGATCTGTAGGTTCATTTCTGGGTTTTCAATTCTATTCCATTGGTCCTGAGGTCTGTTCTTGTGCCAGTACCAAGTTGTTTTGATTAGTATGGCTTTATAGTAGAGTTTGAAATTTGGTATTGATATTCCTCCAGCAGTGTTCTTTTCATTGAGGAGCATTTTTGCTATTCGGGGTCTTTTATTGTTCCATATGAATTTTTGGATTGCCTCTTCTATTTCCTTGAAGAATGAGGTTGGAATTTTGATAGGTATTGCATTGAATTTGTAGATAGCCTTGGGAATTATTGCCATTTTCATGATGTTAATCTTTCCAATCCAGGAGCATGGGAGGTTTTGCCATTTTCTAAGTTCTGTTTTGATTTCCTTTTTCAAGTTTTTAAAGTTTTCATCATAGAGGTCATTCACTTCTTTGGTTAATTCCTAGGTATTTTATTTTTTGTGGGGCTATTACAAATGGAGTTGCTTTCCTAATTTGAGCCACACTTTTCTCATTGTTGGCATATAGAAAAGCCATTGATTTTGGGGGGTTAATTTTATACCCTGCTACTTTGCCAAAGTTTTGTATCAGCTTGAGTAATTTGGGAGTGGAGTCTATGGGATTCTTTAAATACAAGATCATGTCATCTGCAAAGAGGGAGAGTTTTATTTCTTCTTTCCCTATTTGGATCCCCTTTATGTTTGCATCTTGTCTTATTGCTGTAGCTAGGCATTCTAATACTAGATTGAAGAGAAGTGGAGAGAGTGGACATCCTTGTCTTGTTCCTGAGTTAAGAGGACATGGCTTTAGCTTTTCAACATTAAGTATAATGCTGGCTGTAGGTTGGTCATATACAGCCTTTGTTGTTTTGAGGAATGTTCCATGGATTCCTAATTTTTCCAAAACCTTCATCATAAAGGGGTGTTGGATCTTGTTAAATGCCTTTTCTGCATCTATTGAGATAACCATGTGGTTCTTATCCTTGCTCCTGTTGATGTGATGAATAATATTAATTGATTTGCGTATATTGAACCAGCTTTGCATCCCTAAAGTGAATCCTGTTTGATCGTGGTGTATGATTTTTTTGGATGAATTGTTAAAGTCGATTGGCCAAAATTTTGTTGAGAAGTTTTGCATCAATGTTCATCAAAGAAATGGGTCTATAGTTCTCTTTCTTTGATGAGTCCCTGCCTGATTTTGGGATGAGGGTTATGATGGCTTCATAGAATGTGTTCGGTAGTGAACTCTCTCTTTCAATTTCATTGAAGAGTTGGAGGAGTATTGGTGTGAGCTCTGCTTTGAAGGCCTTTTAGAATTCCCCTGTAAAACCATCTGGTCCACGACTTTTCTTAGCTGAGAGGTCTCTTATTAATGTTTCTATTTCAATGCTTGATATGGGCCTGTTAAGATGCTTTAACTTATCTTGGTTTAGTTTTGGCATGTCAATATTTGCTAGGAAAAGGTCCATTTCTGCAAAGTTCTCAAACTTATTAGCATAAAGTTTTAAAAAGTATTCCCTTATAATGTTCCCTTATAATGTTCATCTATGTTGAATAGATGTATCTGTTGAACTAGATTGTATCTATATTAATGGGCTACGAACTGCAAAGAAGAATTTGGAAAACTAGAAATTATTAGGGTTAGGGAGAGATGTGGGTAAAAAATAGGAATAGAGTGATGTGGGAAGGCACAGTTAACTAAGTCCTAATCTCAAAGCAGGAAATAGGTTGGATAGTATGAAAGTAGAGAGAGAGAGAAAAAGAAAAAAGAGAAAGGGAAAAGAAAAGAGACTGAAAAAATAGAAAAGTAAAAATTAATAATATTATGCAGGACAAAAACAAACTATTCAGAGAAGAATGTGAATATAATGAGAGAAGGGGAGGGATATAAAGGAGATGTGAAAAACTTAAAAATAAAAATACTTAAAATATTATATAGGTATAAAGAGGTAGTACTGCTGTTAAGGAATTTAAGTCTCAGAGGTTTTGAACTGAGTAATAAATTTGTGGATTAAGTGTGTACACAATGGGGGATAGGGTCTAATAGTCAACTATGGGTTTATCTGAGGATGTGCAGAACAACAATTAAATCACATAAAGAGCAACGAAAGAGAAGAAAAGGTGAAAAGGATAAGAAAGGAAGAAAAAAAGATCAGAAGTTCAGTAGAGCTAAACAAAAAACAAAAAGAAATTTTTTTCTAAAAAAAGAAAGAAAGAAAAAAGAAACACACACACACACATGTATTCCTAAAATAAAAATTATAAGAGGAAAAAAAAGTTACTAGAAAACAATTTTTTCAAAAAAGGTAAAAATTGAAAATTAAAAACAGTTTTAGAAAAGAAAAAAAAATTTTTATTCTTTTAGAAACGTACCAAAAAAAAAAAAAAGAAGAAGAAGAAGAAGAAGAAGAAGAAAAAAAAAGTTCTTTGTTTTTTTTGGGAGGGGTGGGAAAAATCCTGTATCTCCCTTGTGTCTGTAACCAGCCTCTTGTTGGAGTCTCTGGTTTGCTTGTGGCCCTGTGGCTTGGTTGGTTTCTTAAGTCAGTTTGTTCTAACAGGCAGAAAAAATGCTCTGCTTTACCCAGGATTTTGCGATCCTCCTCCCAGGTTAGTTCAATGGGAGGGAGATCTACTTTGAGTTTCACAAAAGAGGGAGATGGCTTTTTCCTCAAGTTTGGAGATGCTGTGATAAGGCTAGGTTCTGGGTAGAGTTGAGGCCTTTCAGCAAACAGTAGCTTTTCCTGGGGGCTAGTTTGTGAGAAACTCACAGAGCCCAGCCTGGAGCCATTCTCAGGGTTTCTGTTTACTGAATTTCAATTGATTGTCAAGGCTGCTAACGGGAGGGGCAGCCTCTGGCTCTGATTACCCAGTGAAGAAAGCCACTCCTAGGGCTGGCGCTGGAGCTGGGTGGCTTTTCCCTGGGTGGAGCTGAGTCTGGCAGGTCAAGTTTGGTTCTTGTGACCTGCTAAATGACTCTAGTTTTCTTCCAAGGCCTGAGTTAGAGCTAGCAGCTCCACCGAGCTTTGTCAATATCCAAGATGGAGATCTCCTGTACTGGAGGTGGGGGAGGGGTGGCCTTCCCTCCTCTGCTCCCTGAGAAGAAGTGAGGACATCAGGCTTCTACTCACGCTGAGTCTTGGTTCCTGGGTCGTCTCTGGTCTGCGAACTGCAGGATGAAGATGTCCACTCCTTATCGGTTCTTGCTGGTGTTGAGTAGAATCCGCTCGCCCGCTGCATCTGACTCCTTAGTCCCGGACTCTCTGTGTCTCTCTCTGCCGCCGTGGTAGTGGCTGCTGGCAAGAGCTCATATCTGTCTCCTTGCCTGGGTTTTCCCTCTCTGGCCTAACTCTCTGTCCTGTGATGGCACACTTGGTGTGATTCTCTGGCTTAGGACTGTTCACTGGAACTCTAAAACTACTTTCTATGCGAGAGTTTGTTTAGCCCCAGCTTCTCCTCTGCCATCTTCCCGGAACTCTCCAAATGATAATATCTTACAGGATACTTGCAGTGTATAATCTGAAATATCAATGAACAAGGTTTTTTTTTACTCTATTAAATTAAAATCCATTGATCTAACTTGTACTTCAAAAGGAACTTTTATCCATATGTGCTTCCATAATATCATGCTTTTGTTAGATGAAAAGTAGTTTCCCTAAAAGTACAGATGGATTTTAGTATTTTTAAGGTTTTTTAAAATAAGTTTTTTTATTGTGAAAATGCTGTACAGAGGGGTTACATGAACAAGGTGATGAGTACATTTCTTATCAAGAATTGTTGCCTCCTAGATGAATGGATCAAGAAAATGTGGTATATATACACAATGGAATTCTATGCCTCCATCAGAAAGAATGACATTGCCCAATTTGTTAGGAAATGGAAAGGCTTGGAAAAAATTATATTAAGTGAAGTAAGCCAAGCCCCAAGAAACAGGTCCCATGGTTTCCCTTATTTGCAATACCTAGTATATGTCTGAGTCAAGCAGAAAAGGTCAGATAATGTGATGTTAGGAAAATGAACCCTAAGATATGTATTCAAATGTTTTCTTTTTCTTTCATGGGATTGTTTCTAACACATTTATAAGATTATTTCTTTGTTGCTTTGTATGTCCCTCCCCCACAGTATAACCCCTGCTTTCACTTTTTTTGATGTCGGTATAATTTGTGAAGGGGAAAGAGAAAAAAACAAATCGTTTAAATAGGGATACAGGTGGGTCCATTGCAACAATGAGATGTACAAGTCATTATGTCGAATATGAACTTTACAACTTTGGTGGGGGGGAGGGGGACGGGAAGGACTGGGTGGAAGGGTGGGGGGAGGATGGGAAGGGAAACAAAGGAGGAGGCCACAATGTACTCATTATCTTGCCCATGTAATTGTAACCCCTCTATACAGTATTTTCACAATAAATAAAATAATTGTTGCCTCCTCCTTTGTTTTTCCCCTACCATCCCTTCCCTCCCCACCTCCACCACTACACTCCCCCACTATCCACACCTAACTTGTAAGGTTTGTTTTTCAACGCAGTGTCTTGTACATCTCATATTACAATGGGTCAACCTGTATTCTTATTTAAACATTTTGGTTTTTCCCTTCCCTTCCCCAAATTATACCGACATCAAATACAGTGAAAACAGGGGTTACACCATGGAGGGAGAAACATACAAGGAAACAAAAACTCACATGGTACCTTATTTATAAATACATTAGAAAAAATAGCAAGAAAGAAAAAACACTGTGTCCTTATCTTGGAGTTAAATTTGCTTAACTTCATCTTATCTGGTCATATGTACATAGCTTTTGACCTTTTATACTTGTCCCAGACATATACTAGCCATAACAGAAATGCAAATCAAAACAACATTGAGTTTCTACCTCATCCCAGTTAGAATGGCTGTAATCAAGAAATCTAATAACAGTAGATGCTGGAGGGGATGTGGCCAGAATGAAACCCTACTGCAGTGTTGGTGGGAGTGTAAACTTGTTCAACGACTTTGGAAAGCAGTATGGAGGTTCCTCAAAAGACTCCACATACAGCTCCCCTATGATCCAGCAATCCCACTTTGGGCATTTACCCAAATGATCAGAAACAAGACCATACTAAGCTACCAGCACAACTATGCTTATTGCAGCATTATTTACCATAGATAAGATATGGAACCAACCCAGATGCCCCTCAGTAGATGAATAGATCAAGAAAATGTGGTATGTGTGTGTGTATATATATATATATATATATATATACATATATATATACATATATATATATGTATAATGGAATTCTATGCCTCCATCAGAAAGAATGACATTGCCCCATTTGTTAGGAAATGGAAAGACTTGGAAAAAAAATATATTAAGTGAAGTAAGCCAGGCCCAAAGAAACATAGGTCCCATGGTTTCTCTTATCTGAATTTTATTATTTAACATAAATATATCTATCCACTGATATCATTATAAATCTTATAATAAAATTTTGGAATATTGTGTATTCTCAATATTGGAACTTCCTTCTATATATCTTGGGTCCCTTTCCCTCTTCTATTCTATAAAGTGTTGAAAACATCTCTCCCAATGTGGTCTAGATTCATGAAACTTTTGCCCAATCTTTTCCTGATACTAAGATATATTACTATTACCTCTATAAGCCCTAAAAAGTCTATCCCAAATTTCATTTGTTTATGTCCCTATCATTTCCTTTTAAAGAGTTACTCAAATTCCTGGACTTTGTCTTTTAATATATATGTCAGGAAGGAAATCATAACTCTACCCAATTATTAGCTTTAAAGGTCTCTCTCTCTCTCTCTCTCTCTCTCTCTCTCTCTCTCTCTCTCTCTCTCTCTCTCTCTGCAGTAGTGGGAGTTAAACTTAAGGCCTTTGTTTGTTGTGTAGACTCTACTACTTGAGCCATTCCTCTAGCCCCTTTTTGTTATCATTTTCAAGGTAGGGTCTCACTTCATGCCAGGGATGTCCTGGGCTACAATCCTCCCACACTAGTGCTTCCTGTGTCACTGGAATGACAGTAATGTGCCTCTGCATCCTGACATTGTGCTTCTCCCCTTAGTTGGAGTAACAGGCATGCCATTATGACCAGCCATTGTTTGAGACAGTCTAGTGAAATGCTGGCCACAAACTGCAATCCTTTGATCACCACCTTACAAGTAGTTAGGATTGAAGGCTTGAACCAGTACCCTTGGCTGACTTAAACCAATATTGTTCATACTTCTGATTTCCCATTCAGAAAGTGCAGTACTCTACTTACTACTTACCTAGGCGAAATACTGTGAAGATTAAATGAGATAAATTGCATATATTACTCCCCTCTCTCCAATCTGGTCTCTGGACTGCCATCAAGCATGAACAATCAGTCAGAGGATACTCACTTCTGCTCAAAATGCTCTTTTCTTATTGGCTTGCCCTTAATTGCTCAGAACTTTGCTCAAAGACAACTTGGTGAGTGAGGCCTGACATATTTGCCTTACATGCTTTGTTCATCTGTGCCTTCCTTGCTGGTTTTCTGCATGGTATTTAACTAACTGAATATGCTCTTTTGATTTTAACCAGAATTTATGAATTTAAACTTTGTCTGTGGTTATTAACACAGGCTTATATAATATAAGCTTCTTGAGGGCAGGCATTTTCATCT